>NC_139999.1:47867904-48239771 GCF_964263955.1 Coregonus lavaretus
CAAGTTAAGCGACGTTGCAATAGACCTAACCTTTAGGTTATTGGTTAGACTCCAGTGAAATGCATGAGCTTTTAGCTAATAGTAACCTATAGGCCTAATAGTTATGAATATGGAAGACTCAGATGTAGCCTAATGGCTTATTACTAGGTAGGTCTATCAATTGCACATGAAAGTGCTCTCAATATTTAACCTAATTATATAATAGCTAGATTATTATGCTATTTCAGTTTTCATAAAAACATTTTAATGTATCCTTGCTTTGCTATTCAACTATGACGTTTTCGGCGGTCACAGAGAGACATCTTCATTCTATGTTTAGCTGAGATTTTCTGTCTATAAAGTGGGTAAACGGTGATCTAATGATCAGAGGCGTCAGAGGCAGGCGTTAGATTACGAGCAATTTCAAGTGCAACGTTAATAAAGACGGTTTTGGGAAACAGCTCAGAAATTTTAAGATGCTCTTATGAAGGTTCTAATGATGAATTTAGCCTTAAGATGCTTTTGGGAAACCGGGCCCAGTAATGTTTTAATCTAATTTCAACCAGCATTGTAAACATTGAAATTAGGGTAAAACGTCAACTTAAATACATTGACTTAACCTGATTAACAGGTTGTTACATCAATCTAATTTCAACATAATCATCAGAACCACTGAGTGGCGCAGTGTCTAAGGCACTGCATCGCAGTGCTAGCTGTGCCACTAGAGATCTTGGTTCGAATCCAGGCTCTGTCGCAGCCGGCCGCGACCGGGAGACTCATGGGCAGCGCACAATTGGCCTAGCGTTGTCCAGGGTAGGGGAGGGAATGGCCGGCAGGGATGTAGCTCAGTTGACAGAGCATGGCGTTTGCAACGCAAGGGTTGTGGGTTCGATTCCACGGGGGACCAGTTTGAAAATAAAAAATAAAATACAAAAAAAAAAATATATGTATTCGCTTAACTGTAAGTCGCTCTGGATAAGAGCGTCTGCTAAATGACTAAAATGTAAACGTATGTATATGTTGAAATTGCATTGAAAATTCCATGTAGAAACATTTATTTTTTAAATCCTACATCAATTGGGGCGGCAGGTAGCTTAGTGGTTAAGAGCGTTGTGCCAGTAACCGAAAGGTCGCTGGTTCTAATCCCCGAGCCGACTAGGTGAAAAAGGCACTTAACCCTAATTGCTCATGTAAGTCGCTCTGGATAAGAGCGTCTGCTAAATGTAATAAAATAAAAAAAATAAAAAATTGGGTGGTTGAAATTATGTAGAATTTCATATTTGATTAGACATGTTGTTTGACCTTGTTTCAATGTTGATAGTAAAATTGTATATTTGAATCAACGTCATTGTTTCAACATCATTCCATCAACCGAAATAAAATGTGAAGCCACAGTCCAACGATTCCTGACTGAACAGGGACTCCTACTGGAATATGAGGGGTAATGCACTTCAGTGAGAAGAAGTCTACCATCCAGATGCCTACCTCTATGTGTCCTGCTTAACTTTGGAAACAAGCTGTGTTTGAGTCAGCTGAGCTATATTGTCAACACATTTAGACATTGATCAGCTTCCATACTAATTTTCGTAGACTACCTAAATAACGTTGAATAGTTTAAGGTAGAGGCCGACCGATATGGGATTTTTGGATCCGAATCCGATTTTAGAGTGGAAATATTCACCGATAACCGATATCTGCCAATATGTTTATTATAGGTAGATTGTGCTTAAAACAGCCCTACAAAGATACTCAAAGCTGATTTCTTAAATTTGAGGAAACAACATTAATGTAAGCACCACATAGAATTTAGGTGCACAAGAAAGCTGAGATTATTTAATGGAATAACTGTGCTACTCTAGTGAAAGGAGGATAAACTGCACTGATTCCAGCAAAAACATTTCCCCCCCCCTAGGCTCTGAAAACTGAGCTGCCTTATGCTAGCCAGCTGGAAAACAACGACATAGGACACATTTTCAATGTTTTGGTATTTAGCTATGTTTTCATCATTTGTAAGGCTGTAGCCACTGAATTCTGGTAGTTGTCACTTGAAAGGAAAAACATCAATCACAAAATTTGCCGCTGACAGCGTTGCCTCAGTGAACCGTCGTCCCTACTCCATTGAAGTTGACATTTCAAATTGTTAAAGTTTGGGTTAGGTTAGGGTTAAGGTTTGGGTTTAGCGTAGGGATGTCCCAAGGATCCCGAATAGCATTAACCCTCCATGAACGGCGACAAGTACTCTCACACAGCTAGTTATCTGGCAAGTTAGTTAGCTAGCACTCGTCATGGAAATGGGGGTGGCGATTGGCGAAACGTGAATTTGAACCAGTGCCTATCAAGTGACAATGAATCCATACATCAAAACGTAGCTACGAAGCGCTACTTTGTAACCTGCTATGTTTTTTTCGTGTCTCTGAAAACATTTGAATGGCAGAGCTTGAGGAATACCATTTGCAAAGAGCAAATATAACACAATTTTTCACTGGCTTCACTAAAGGGCTGTAACTTTGTTACCACAAAGTTGAATGTTATTAGCAAGGCACTTGATTTACATTTGGACAGCATCCATTGTTTGTCATGACACTTCACGTAACAGTATATGGCCAGCGCACTTTATTGAGCTGGCAAGCTTCTATTTACTCAGCACTCACCGTAGAAGCAGTAGCTCACTCTCCTCTCTGACTGGTGTAGGTGCGTTGGGTGGGAGTGTCCAGTCTTGCTGTAGCGCACCAAGTGCCCTCTTCAGGACACATAATGAAATGTAACAACAAAAATGTCCGATTCTATGAAAAACTGCTTTTTTTCAGAGCGTTTTCTCCACATCGTATATCGGTCCTTCTCGGTGGGTTAAACGCCGATACAAATACATCGGTAAAAGGTTAATATCGGCCGATAATATCTGTCAACTGATAAATCGGTCGGTCTCTAGTTGAAAGTAACTAACGTGTCTTACACAAGCTGTATGTGAAAGTAAATTCGGAGTGAGGTTGGGTTTATGTAGTCTACATTGACATCTGATTTGCCCAAAGGACAATCATTCGTCCATGGTTGATTGGATCTTTGGAAGTTTAGAAGTAGTTACCATTAGCCCTATAAATAGGATACCAAATTCATGATATTAATAGAAAACTTTTACCTTTGGATATTTTCTTTTATATGTGTTATTCATTATATAAGTGGCCCGATTTAAGAAATCATAGGCCCTGGGGCTATTAAAAGACTATTGGCAGTTACCTGTATGTGCTTGTGATACAACTTAATCCACAGTTCTTTATTTTTTTAGAAACGTTTAGAAACTAAATGATGCTCTCTGCTGTGTTTTGAACATTGAGAGCGGGCTCCTGTTGTTTTTTAAAATTATTATTCTCCTTGGGCCCCCTATGGTCTTGGGCCCACATACAGCTTGTGTAAGAAAAGTTTGTTACTTTCAACTATTCAATGTTATGTAGATAGTCTATGCAAATGAGTATGGAAGCTGATCAATGTCTAAACATGTTGAGATAATAGCTCAGCTGAAACATACACAGCTTGTTTCCCAAGCATTTAGGAAAGTGTTTTCAGACCCCTTGACTTTTTCCATATTGTTGCGTTACAGCCTTATTCTAAAATCGATTAAATACCCCATAATAACAAAGCAAAAACAGGTTTTTAGAAATTTTTGCAAATGTATATATAAAAAAACAACAACTCACATTTACATAAGTATTCAGACCCTTTACTCAGTACTTTTTTTGAAGAACCTTTGGCATCAATTACAGCCTTGAGCCTTCGGGTATGACGCTACAAGCTTGGCACACCTGTATTTGGGTAGTTTCTCCCATTCGTCTCTGCAGATCCTCTCAAACTCTGCCAGGTCAGATGGAGAGCGTTGCTGCACAGCTATTTTCAGGTCTCTCCAGAGATGTTAGATCGGGTTCATGTCCAGGCTCTGGCTGGGCCACTCAAGGACATTGAGATTTGTCCCGAAGCCACTCCTGCATTGTCTTTGGAAGTCCTGAGTGCTCTGGAGCAGGTTTTCGTCAAGGATGTCTTTGTACTTTGCTCCGTTCATCTTTCCCTCGATCCTGACTAGTGTCCCAGTCCCTGCCGCTGAAAAATATCCGCACAGCATGATGCTGCCACCACCATGCTTCACCGTAGGTGCCAGGTTTCCTCCAGACGTGACGCTTGACATTCAGGCCAAAGAGTTCAATCTTGGTTTCATCAGACCAGAGAATCTTGTATCTTATGGTCTGAGAGTCCTTTAGGTGCCTTTTGGTAAACTCCCAAGTGGGCTGTCATGTGCCTTTTACTGAAGAGTGGCTTCCGTCTGGCCACTCTACCATAAAGACCTGATTGGTGTAGTGCTGCAGAGATGGTTGTCCTTCTGGAAGGTTCTCCCATCTCCACAGAGGAACTCTGGAGCTCTGTCAGAGTGACCATCGGGTTCTTGGTCACCTCTGACCAAGGCCCTTCTCCCCCGATTGCTCAGTTTAGCCGGGCGGCCAGCTCTAGGAAGAGTCTTGGTGGTTCCAAACTTCTTCCATTTAAGAATGATGGAGGCCACTGTGTTCTTGGGGACCTTCAATGCTGCAGAAATGTTTTGATACCCTTCCCAAGATCTGTGCCTTTACACAATCCTGTCTCGGAGCTCTACGGACAATTCCTTCGACCTCATGGCTTGGTTTTTGCTCTGACATGCACTGTCAACTGTGGGACCTTATATAGACAGGTGTGTGCCTTTCCAAATCATGTCCAATCAATTTAATTTACCACAGGTGGACTCCAATCAAGTTGTAGAAACATCAAGGATGATCAATGGAAACAGGATGCACCTGACTCAATTTCAAGTCTCATAGCAAAGAGTCTGAATACTTATGTAAATAAGGTATTATCATTTTTTTGCAAACATTTCTAGAAACCTGTTTTCGCTTTGTCATTATGGGGTATTGTGTGTAGATTGAGGAAATATGGAAAAAGGGAAGGGGTCTGAATACTTTCCGAATGCACTTTATAGTATGCATCTGGATGGTAGACTTGTTCTCACTGAAATGCAATACCCCTCATACACCAGTAGTCACTGTTCAGGCAGGGATTGTTAGACTGTGGCTTCACATTTTATGTCAATATACCTCTTTATTTAGGTTGCTGGCATAACGTTGAAACAATGACGCTGATTAAAACATACAATTTGACTATCAACATTGAACCATGGCAAATAAAATGTCTAATAAAATTAAACAATTTCAACCACCCAACGTTTCTATGTGTAATTTAATGCCATTTCAACGTGTATATATAGTTCTGAAGATTGTTGAAATTAGACTGACGTAACAACCTGTTAAGTCAGGTTAAGCCAATGTATTTAAGTTTTACTCTCATTTCAATGTTTACAACGCTGGTTGAAATGAGAAACCGTACTGGTTGATTTTTATTTTATCCAATGTATTTTCCACGTTGATTCCACATCACAATGCATTGATAAATTATGTTGAAACAACGTTGATTCAACCAGTGTTTGCCCAGTGGGATGCCTCTTGTAGGTACCAATGAAAAAAAAAATCCAGTATACAATTGCACTTGCAAGACAAAACTTGTCTCTATGGTGAATCAATTCTCCTTTCTCTCTCTTTATTAGTGGCACCTTGATGTTAGCTTATTTTCAGTAATGACAACAAGACAGGTTTCCACAAGCATTTTTATAGTTCTTCCCCTTGTTCCTCTGCTAAAACTCTCGCTCTCTCGCAGCAGCAGCAAGGTCGGTGCATGCCGACGGGGATGTACGGCTACTACCCACCAGGTGGGCGCGGGCGTCTCTTCACCATCATCAACCACTACAACATGGCTAAGCAGACCATCACCCGGTCCGTGTCCCCGTGGATGACCGTCATGTCAGAGGAGAAGGTCACCCAGCAGGAGACCGAGACCCACCAGAAGCTGGCCTAATGCACTGGGCTGTATTCAGAGGTGAAACATTAAGAATGTTACAGATAAAAATGCAATGAATAGAGCTGACTTGATGCCCAATTCTACATGAGCGCTAATCATGTGTGTGCTACAAAATGTATTTATATCTCAGCGTTTTGTAACGTTGCACCCTTCTGTACTAGGATCACCATCTAGACATGTGAAGAAAGGATACGCGGTGCCATTCAAGCAAACCCAAATCTGGAAAAGCGTTCTTGAGCTAAAATGATTATTCCTGAGCTGCACCAGTTTTAATTGATATTGTAGAACTGCAATGTATCAGGCATTAAGTATTGTTTTAATCAGTTCAATTATTTTACAGATGCCTTTGTGTATGCACAGACCGGAACAGCGGTCGGAGGGATATCGGTTTTGTTTGAATAGCTTCCGTGGTTAGTTCTTATTATGGCGAACACACACACAAACATGTCTTGCCACACTCGTTGACAAAACATCTTTGTACACAAACGTAAATGGGGAATAGAATCTCACTTTAGTACCCCAAATATAAACTGACTGTGAACCATATAGTCTGTGGAGCTGGTTTAACCACACATGCATGCATGACTTTATAAGGCTTATGTATTTTACACAGACTGTCTTTATTACAAAAAAAACATATGAAGTACCGTCAGAATGTACTGTTTAGCCCTTGAGATCCTGCTAAAATGACTGATAAAAAAAAACAACGTTTTTCTCCTCCTAGATGGTTTTGCCTCTCCCATTTGTGGATGAATGGGCTATGACTCACTTGAATATACATTTTTATAATCTAAAATCTTAATGAATACAATCCAAAAGTCATGTCCTATTGATGTTTTCGAAGTCAAATGACTCCAATGTGTAGAGAACTTTTAATTCTGGGTCTTGTTCAGTAAGCACGAAACGGGAACACATTTTGAAACAGGGAGATACTACCTTTTCAAAACACTTTGCGACGCTGTGCCATACTGAACACGACCCTGGCATGACGCTCACTATATTTGTCTGTAGAGCTCGCCTTTATTGTGAACAACACTGTTTGATCAGGCACTACGTCAAGGTCTAGAGAAAGCATGTGAATGCTTATTGTCACTGCATAGCATATCCCATGTTGTTGATACTGAATGTTTTTGCATTGCTCTTGAAGGTCATGTGTAATGCCATTGAATGGGGTTCTGTAGTTGTCAGTCACCCTAGAAGGCAGTCAAGTCATACAGAAATACCAGATTGAGTGAACGCGTGCAGTGCAACTCTAAAAAAGACATCTGACAGGAGACTGCTTCATTACTTTAAAAAAACAATTTGTCATTAAAGGGGTGTAATTTAAGTTTGTTCAATGATACAATGACTTAAACAGAAGTACATTTTATGCTGTTTTTTGGGGACAATTGAGGAACATGGATTGGCTTTGAACTGTAAACCAAATATCTATTAAAATGCACACATTTCACATCAACCTTTGAGTAATCCATCACATTAAACAAGAGATGAAGTTCCTTTATGCTAATTCCCAAAGCCAATTCTTTGGATCGTGGTTCATGCCATAGGCCCAGATTTCTAGATCTGTAAGTAATCTGGATACTATTGTTTTGCCATGAACTACTGCTAAATGATGTAAATGTAAACTAGACTAGGGAATGGCTGAAGTACAATCCATACAATATATCAACTAGTGAATGTGTGGATTTCTTGCTGTAATTTGGGGAAATAAGAAAAAATAGGAAAATGTCATTCACAAGCAGTGCTTCATTTTATTGGTGTTAGGACCAGGTTTTTACACAAGCAGTGTAAGTGCAAAGTGGAGTTATACCAACACATAAATACTCCCATTGATTGATCATAACCACTATCTTTACACAAACAAAAGGCTTACATGCTCGGTGTAACTCATAATAACCATTCTTTAAAATATCGCAACTGCAAGAGCTAAGCCTTAACTCATGGTATATTAGTGATTATAAACCGGGTGATTCGAGCCCTGAATGCTGATTGGCTGAAAGCTGTGGTATACGTCCACTATGACAAAACATATTTTTACTGTTCTAATTATGTTGGTAACCAGTTTATAATAACAATAAGGCACCTTGGGGGGTTGTGGCATATGGCCAATATACCACTGCTAAGGGCTGTATCCAGGCACTTCTCGTTGCCTCATGCATAAGAACAGCCCTTAGCTGTGGTATATTGGCCATATACCACACCCCCTTGGGCCTTTTTGCTTAATTATCTCATATCTTCTAAATGTGTACATACCATTGAAATAAATACATATGAAAGACCACAATGGTTTCAAAAAACATTTTCTTCATCTCAACAAAGCATAAGTCCACAATGTCAAGATCTCAATACAGATAAAGAAAGACTAATTGCTCAAAAACCACTGTTACTTCCTTTGAGAAAGACGGCAGAGGACAGTTGCTGTTGATTCAATAACAAGCATTGTAGTGGTCAATATGTATGCGATCCTGATTGCCCATATATGCACAGTGCAGGTGGATGACAGCACTTTGCATTCAGCCAATAGCGTGCTTTGCTGAACAGGAACAGGAAGAGTTACCTAGTAACATGCGTTTGCACTGACCTCTAGTGGCTCGAGTACGGTTGACATGTAGTGAAGTCGTCCTCAAAGCACCGGTCTGGGGTCAGTTTTTTGGGGGGTTAGGAAAAGCTGGTCCTAGATCCAACACTGTCCATCCAAACATATACTTCAATGTGATAACCACTTAGGGCTAGTCCCGGGCTGATGTCACTTCCTGGTTCTGCCAGGTTCAGGGAGTTAGCTGTCGTACCAATCCAGGAAGAGCAGAGAGAAGGAGCACATGACAAGGAAGAAGAGGATCCAGACACGGAATCCAGCATTGTTTTTGATGGCCTGAAAACAAGTTAAGCGTACAATGAAACCACAGAGCTAAAACAGATCACTAGCTGTGTTGAGCAACCTCAAGAGTCAGTTCTGAATATTTGGTTTAAAAAAACATTTCTTAAAGTTATATCCAATGGAAACCTATGGACACCCCCGTAATCTAAAAATACAATAATATACAGTATAACGAGTAGGGAAAACTACTGGGGTTGTTTAGCATAACCTGCCATTACCTCTCGGATGTCCTCGTTTCCCTCTTTGACGTTTTCAGTGGCTCCCACGACTAGCTGATGGATACTGTCGATCTCAGTTTCCTGTGAACAACAGATAAACAGGAAATAAGCAACACACACTAATAACACTTTATTAAGTTGGATGGACATTCTTTTCAATAGAGGCATTTTCCTTCAGGGATGGCCAAATGGACCAGAGGGAATAAGGAGGTCACTCACTTGCATTAGCACCTTCTCCGCAAAGATCTCCTGGAGTCGTGAGATCTCGACGACCTTGCCCTCAATTTGCCTGAAAGACATTAGGAGGAGATCGGTTCATCTTTTTCACCTTTGCTTCACCTCAGTCATATCTAGGAATGTAGTGGTAAAAATGGGCTGAAGGACTGATTAAACACTCACCTGACTTCATCTACTAGGTTGCTCATCTCGCTCACCAGCCTCTGGTTCTCTTGTTCAAACTAGACAGAGTGAAACAAGTATTGTAAATGCTGTGTAGATGATTCTGAGATATCAGACAACAACGTAAAGGCATTAATAGAAGAGGTGTAACACAATGCATTGGAGAGAGGGAGAGCACATGGAAGCATACACAACATCTCTGTTCCATACCATCTGCATCTCCTCAGGTGAGAGCTCGTCCTCCACACGGCCCTGGCCCTCCTCCCACAGGCTCACGTTGTTCTCCGGCACCTCCGCCACACTCCGTTCTTCAGGGAGAAAACAAAGGGAGAAATACACCCTCTTCACTTTAAGCTCACGCAAACATCAAGTCACTCCTGTGACTGTCATAGCCATTGATTTTCCACTCTATCCATTTCTCTTTATTACACAAACATCAAACCACTCCTTTCATAACCCTCTCTTTACCTCTATCCATTTAGCTTTATTTTAAATGCAGATGTTGACAATTTTCATTCAAACATTTGTGTTTTAGGCACTTGTAAGATTTCCACGTGCAAATAGCGCTAAATGTCAATGAATATACCAGTAGTAGTAAATAAATCAAATCAATGAGAGAATAACATGTTACATGTAGAGATGTGTGGGGCTGTAATAAACATTTACATTTTAGTCATTTTGCAGATGCTCTTATCCAGAGCAACTTACAGTTAGTGAGTGCATACATTTTCCATACTGGCCCCCCGTGGGAATCGAACCCACAACCCTAGACAAACACCATTTAAATAGTCGGCTGTAGTGACTCAAAATAGATGTTCTTTCCACACAGAGTCTCTTTGGGATCTCGTCTTGGTCTCTGTACTCACCACCGCTGCTGTTCTCCTCCTTGGCTGTTTTCTCCTCGCTGTGCTGCTCCACCAGTGGGCTTCTCTCTACCGCCACCCTACTGTGGTGGTGCTCTGGCTCTAGTCTGGACCTGGAATAATATCAAACACCGTAGACAAGGTCAGGCTTCCTAAAAGCCCCCAAAACACTTAAAGCAAGGTCACAACATATATTATAGAGATAGCTTACTGCCAAAATGTTATAAATGAATGAAGAATAATTCACAAATAAATGATGTGTTATGAATATACAGACCTATACACATTTGTCAGAATTCATCTCAACTGTCCCTGAAATCAATTCTGTCAATAAATGAATAATTCAAGGTATTTTTTTCCATAATAGATGTGATTCATTTTAACCTTCCATTGAAAAACATTGCTCTTTAAAATACTCACAGTCTCTTCTTGTCCACCACTCTCTTCACTCGTATAGCCCTCTGCTCGGAGTAAAGCTTGCACACTCCTGCAAACAGGAATGATCAACACAAATCAGATATGGTCTACATTATTATAAAGTACTTACAATATGCACTGACATCAATTATATATCGTGACATCATCAATGAGCCCACCTCTCAAATATATCTCGATAAGGTCGAGGACCGCCCCCCTGTGCTCTCTGATCTGTGTCGATATGACCTGCTTCTCAGCTGGAAGGGCGACAGTAAATGACAAAAGGGTTCTTATTATTGTGTATTATACAGTATGTCCAGTACATGCAAGCCAATGGACTCAAACACACACACACACACCTTCAGAGCGGAGCTGCTTGATGGCCTCAGAGCAGGTTCTCATGAAGATCTGGGCGTCCTGGTCGATCTGGTCTCGCTCATTGTCGGTCATCCGGGTTAGGTCTGACGAGATGAGACTGCAAACACACAAAGCAATTGAAAGGAAACTAATCGTATTTGGACCCAGGTCTGCTGTAAACTAGGCCTGCTGATTCTGTGCAGTTACATTTAAAGTGTTTAGCCTATGTTGCCCTCTAGTGGATTCCTACTGTACAGGTAATAGATCATTGTCTCAGAATGATAGTTCTGTGATGACTGACACATGCTAATTTTCATTTTCTGTCGAAGAAACATGAAAAAGGCACCCAGACCTTTCTTGTGTTTCCAGTGTTTAATTACAACAACAAAAAACTAAATACTTAAGTCAATTCTATGGGAAGATCATATAATGTACTTCTTCCCGTGTAAACTAATAATACATTTTTATTTATTACATTTTTAATGCATGTGACAGGTTTTTTATTATATATATTTTTTAGGCTAATAGATCCAAATTGCTGGCTCTAAACTAAGGCAAGAAAATGTGAAAACTGCAAGGGCCTGAAAAAGTTTTTCAAGGCCCACCATGCGTGCTCACACACACTGCCCTCGGGGCCTTAATCAGATGAAGTCTAGGATTAGTCCCAGGGCGTGATTTGCTCTACACTTGGTTGCAGCTCAATTATTCCACCCAATTAGACTGAGTATCCAAAAGACCACCCCACTCGCTACTGACCTTGTGCCAGAGCCTGCCTTCCCCAACCACCCACCTCAATTAGACCAGTCAGACCTTTGAGTCTGCAACACAGCCTGTAGTCAACTCTGCAGACCGACTGACACACACAGCACTATGAGCCAAGTTCTGACAGACCCCAATGTTCCATCAGTAGCTCCAGCCACCTTGGCCTATATGATTATGCTTTTTAGTTAATGTCGTCAACTTCTTTAACAATGAAGGCTCTAGGGTTGAGAAGGTTAAAACCTTTTTGCATCCTTTATGAGAATGACCTTTTTTCTCTTTGAAACATCAATCAAGTTGTCAAAGGTTAGATATATCCCAATCTACATGGAGGCCGAGCCGAACCCTTCCTGGGGGATTTTCTTTAGGTCAAACGTGAAAAGGGATTAGCCTACATCTTATAGCCACATGAAAGTCACTGTTGAAAGTGACAGAAAACAGACAGTAAATAGGACAGGGTTTGGTGGCCTGAGACGAGGCTTACCTTCCAGCATTCACATAGTCCTTCCTGTGCTGCAGCAGAAAGTCTTTCAGCTTGGTGATGTTGGAGATCTGTCAAAATGAAGAGAAAACACATGTTACAGAGAAGTTGATCAATGTCTTCATGTCTCTCTCTCTATTTGTTGGCTACATCTCAGTTCCTCTTCATGATTTTGTCCCTGTCATTGTGGACTCATTTCATTGGTAAAATGCACATGGAAAGTTAGTTTTCTTTGAAAAACCAAACCACTGTAAATATCTAGAAGTCTTAAGAGATAAGACTTTAAAAATTGTAGACCTCCACAAGTCTGGTTCATCCTTGGGAGCAATTTCCAAACGCCTGAAGGTACCACATTCATCTGTACAAACAATAGTACGCAAGTATAAACACCATGGGACCACACAGCCGTCATACCGCTCAGGAAGGAGACGCGTTCTGTCTCCTAGAGATGAACGTACTTTGGTGCGAAAAGTGCAAATCAATCCCAGAACAGCAGCAAAGGACTTTGTGAAGACGCTGGAGGAAACAGGTACAAAAGTATCTATATCCACAGTAAAACAAGTCCCATATCGACATAACCTGAAAGGCCGCTCAGCAAGGAAGAAGCCACTGCTCCAAAACCACCATAAAAAAGCCGTACTTTTTGGAGAAATGTCCTCTGGTCTGATGAAACAAAAATAGAACTGTTTGGCCATAATGACCATCGTTATGTTTGGAGGAAAAAGGTGGTGGCTTGCAGCCGAAGACCACCATCCTACCCGTGAAGCACAGGGGTGGCAGCATCATGCTGTGGGGGTGCTTTGCTGCAGGAGGGACTGGTGCACTTCACAAAATAGATGGCATCATGAGGAAGGAAAATTATGTGGATATATTGAAGCAACATCTCAAGACATCAGTCAGGAAGTTAAAGCTTGGACGTTAAAGCTTGGACAATTTATTTTCTGAGGTCTTGGCTGATTTCTTTTGATTTTCCCATGATGTCAAGCAAAGAGGCACTGAGTTTGAAGGTTGGCCTTGAAATACATCCACAGGTAGACCTCCAATTGACTCAAATGATGTCAATTAGCCTATCAGAAGCTTCTAAAGCCATGACATCATTTCCTGGAATTTTCCAAGCTGTTTAAAGGCACAGTCAACTTAGTGTAACTTCTGACCCACTGGAATTGTGATACAGAGAAATATAAGTGAAATAATCTTTAAACAATTGTTGGAAAAATTACTTGTGTCATGCACAAAGTAGATGTCCTAACCGACTTGCCAAAACTATAGTTTGTTAACAAGAAATTTGTGGAGTGGTTGAAAAACGAGTTTTAATGACTCCAACCTAAGTGTCTGTAAACTTCCGACTTCAACTGTATGTGTGTGTGTACATATATATTTTTTTTATAGACACATTTTCTCCTCTCCTGACAGCATGTGCTGCAATAAAAATAGAATGAATAGAACGGGTGTCCCCATTCAAGTCAATAATGGCATAATGGGTGGACTGGAAGCCATTATGAGTGCATCCGTAGGAGCTAAGCTAGGTTGAAGATGACAATATTAGATGTCTCGCACAGCCAAATGCTGGTAAGACGTCTGGGAGGTTGGTGGATTTCATTCATTCACTGGTGGACCAAAGAGTTAGTTTCAGGCTCTGCTTGCATGTCTCAAGTTAGGCCTTCCTTTAAAATGACCATATTTAGCATTCATTGACTGTGACAGGCCACCTTGTCCATCTGTCTCCCTCTATCCATTCTGAATGTTTACCAATTAATATTTGTTTACGGCAGGACATACCAAAATCAAACTGGCAATTTCCTTGTTAAATAGCCTAGCTCCAGTAAATAAAATTATACTCTCCTATACACTGTAGTTCCCTGACAGAAAACATTTAAATATGCCTGAAATGTATTTATCACAGATAAAATGTCCGGGAAGATGTGTGCACAGGAAAACCAGAGGAAACTCGGTTGAATCCAATATTTGCTCCTATAATTCGGTTAACATCGAAAAACTCCTAATTGCTTCCCCATCAACAGAGTGGAGCACAAGAAGGACAGACAGTACACACACAGCAGGCTCTGTTTGCGAAAATAGAAGAAAAAACCTAAGAGAGAATCCAGACAAGCGCCATATTGAAAATGACACAATGAGTTCGACTGTGACAGAGACCCAGGGCGAGCGGGATTATTTTTGTAAAGCCAAACCGCGGCGTCTTCGGTCCAGTTTTTTTCTTCTTCTAATGACCGTAATTACCAAATTGCTGCAGTGGTAAAGCACGACCTGGGTCTTAGTCTCTAATGGCGACTCTAAAAATATAAACGAGAAGAAAACGACAAGGCTTTGAAAAGAAAGTTAAAAAATAAATAAATACAGAGCTACAATTTGCTTGAAACCCATCACCTCTCCTAGAAAGCAAATAAGCCTAGATGTCTCGAGGTGTGACATTGCTTCAGAGCAATTAGAACCAAGCAGGTTTAAGATAACCGAGTAAAGGGCTGTGGCAGCGAGTCGACCCTTGTAATAATACAATTATCAGGGGTCAAATGTTAATCGTTGTTCAGAGCACTTGTGCTTGTGAACGGGTTGAGTGAAGAAAAACGTTCCCATGGTTGAAAGGCAGGAGTGTGTTGTTGTCTGCTGTCTGTGTTGTTGTCTGCTGTCTTGTTAGATTCAAGACGAATACCATCTGGGATGGGCAACTCCAATCCTTGGATGCCTGAGTGTCTTCATTTTCTCTTCTCCCAGACACTCACTATATAAATCACAGCTATAAACCCATATCATGCTAATTTGGCCTACAACCAAGGGTCACTAGATCACTGATGTGCTATTTGAAATAGGCTACATTCTTCTGCTTTTGTAACACACCTCCTCACCAGCAGGTAGCACTAGGCTGCCAGTATTGGAGCCCCAATGGCTTTCAGGAGAGAACAGAGGAGAAGAGAGAAGATGTCAAGAGTGCTGGTTTGGGGGGTTGATCTGTCTCCTGTGTGTATACATTTGGGCTCAGATTCCCACTGCAACCTCCAGGGTTTTTCGGGGGTCACTGGGATCAATTGCTCTTGTAACTTAAGACTCTAAAGAGCTAGTAATACCTAAACAATGAGGAAGGGGGTAGCCTTGTGCTTGTGGCTGTAGGAGTGTGCGAATGTATATGAATGTGCTTGTGCGCGTGTGTGTTGTGTTTGGAACGAGGCAGCAGGAGGAGACAGTCTGCCGGGCTACATCTAATCTCATCATCATCAAGGACCCCCACTTTATCTTCTCACTCTCCCCTGCCCCTCAGCCTGTACGAAGCGCAAACAAACCATCACAGTGCATTATTATAAACATTTTTAAAAGGCTTAGCCAGCTGATTTTTTAAAAAGTCAGTCTGGGTAGGCTCTTTATTTTACTAAAACCAGGTAACTGAGATAATTTGATAATGATCACCCAGCAGTCGTTTAGGTCTCCATTACTTGACCTCTAGCTGTCCATTTTGAAGCCTGTCCAAATCTGATTTTAGATCTATAGACTCTATAACTAGCCTAATTGTTAAAATAAGACACTGTGAGAAACACTTAAAGCTCTTTGCAGTGGAGGGGACGTCGCCGCGTTGATTTTATCAATGTGTTTACGTCTTACTAACTCTTGTGTATTAGAAATTGAGATTTCTGGTCAGTCACAACAACACAGTCAATAAACTACACTCGCATCCAAAGGTATCTAGGAGCTTTTAAACAAATAGTTGTCTAGAGTGTGCATTTTTTAGGGTAATAATCTCGACTACAGCATACATTCCTAAACTTCTCAGATTTCAAAAGAAATACAAATAAATAGAAAAATAAATTAAAACCAAAATAAGTTGTATTGTTTTAGTTAAAACTAGGTGTAAGAATAATGCGTTGTTCGCATAGCAGACTCATGGCGGCAGGATGATACCGGATGTCATTGTTTTCAATGAGATGACGACAGCAAATTCTGCCACAAAATACCATCCACTGCGTCCACTTTGTGGTTCAAAGTGCTGTATTTATTCAGTTTTACATTTTGGCCGGAAGTTAGCGTGTTCTTCTAACCAGCTAGCCAGGCCAACTGCCAAGAAACATGTATGGTAGTCCACAAGTTTTCATGCCATCATGCCATTCAATCTGACTTTTTTGAGTCACGTACTTGTATGCAGCATAAATGAAGAACAAAGTATACGTTTAACTAGGAGACCACTGTCGTTCTCCTGTTGCTCTAATGTCAGATGTCGAATTTTTGCC
This sequence comes from Coregonus lavaretus, assembly GCF_964263955.1. Classification (NCBI taxonomy): domain Eukaryota; kingdom Metazoa; phylum Chordata; class Actinopteri; order Salmoniformes; family Salmonidae; genus Coregonus; species Coregonus lavaretus. Next base: position 47,884,416 of record NC_139999.1, read on the forward strand.
CTCGACAAGTAAATTGTTTCTGAAAAGTCAACAGCATCTTGTTTTGCAAATGCATCCAAGTTGTGCACATCACCGTTTTTAAAAGCATTCTTTTCCTTTTGAACAAACTTGATGAACAAAGGCTCAGAGGTTTATCCTGTTCAAATCAGCTTTCTCTCTCCTGACTACAATGGATGCGAACAATGTCATATTCTAGCTTCATTGAGAAAAAAAGATATTGGGACCACATCAGACTTCCCCTCAGAACCTCTAGCCCAGTCTTTTATTTGAACTTTAATGGAAAACATGACTAACAAGCCAGAACGTTGTGTTGTTTGTTGGGTAGTTGAGCAACACTAATGTTTGGTCTTGTTGCACTTAAGGGATTAATTAATGAAACACTTAGATGAAGGACACATTATTCCTCTCAAGGCCTGTGTATATGGTGCTCACAGTAGAACAGACTAGATCGTACCAATGTAGGCTACCCAAATGCAATGTTAACTGGTAATTAGGCTAGCCTAATTCTTTGACACATGTTCAATGGTTATCGTGTCTTTGTGAAAAAGGCAGGTAAGCCTATTACAAAATTAAAAGGGGACCATCTTGCTCTCCCAGAAGCTTGGCTGGTACGTAAAATCCACAAATTCAGACAAACATTCAGGTGTAATGGGTCCGCACTCAAAAAGATGTCGCATAAAGCGACCTTCATTTTTTATTTAATTATTATTTTCATTTCATTCTTTTCAGGGATAGCATACACAAACGTTTCGGCTTTGCAGCCTTTTTCAGTGTGTAGGTCCAATTTTCTTTTAATTCAAAACAGCATTTGTAGGGAACAACCGATGCAGTGAAAATAAAAATAAATAAAAAATAAATGAAGTAAGCTTTATGCAACACCTTTTGTTTGGCCTATTACAAAAGCCCTGAAATATTTTACAGTTGTTTTGAGAAATGTCACTTTTCCTCTAAGGTTTGTTCTGGTTGTCCCTGAGCCTGAGAGTGGATGTTTCCCTAGTTTGTGATTGAGGAAATTTTTCTGCCTATTTTAATACAGATATGCTAAATGATAGCCTAATTGAGAAATGTTTGAGTAATCAATTATCCTATAGATTACTTATCGTCTTATGTGGCCTAGGCCTATTTGTTAAGGAAGGAGCCTCATTGCTTAATTAAATAATGCCGTTATGGCTCATATCAATCTGAATTTTGCCTTTTTGTTACAATTCCACTGTTTAGACTGCCAAGTATCTGGATTTCATTTGACACTCGTCCACAGACCTGTGTTTGTGCATTTATGTCTCCATATTTTACACTTTATTATATTTTCATTTTTGCAAAACTGGCGAAATCCCCTTTCTTGAAACGTCTGTGGGGAAATGCTAGATAAGATCGGTTCCGCTATTGCATTTGATGCCTCAAAATTCTATTTGCCTGGCCTCCTTGGGAAAACAGAACGGAGATTAAACCAACTGGTAAAGACGGTGTTTAGCAGGACATTCAGCTCAGGTAAAATCCCTCAAATCACAACCTGATGGTGAGAGAATACATTTGCAGTTTTGTGTGAGTGAGTGCGTGAGAAATATAGATATATTTTTTAATAATTTGTGGGAGAGAATGAAGACTCCTGAGACTACAAAACAAATCACTGATCATGACAGCAGATGTAGGTTCATGGCAATTATTGTGAGGTGACTTGCAAAAACTTGCTCTGTGTCAACAGGAAGAACAGGAAGAAATGGGGTGAAGAGATTTGTTCAATTGCTCAAATTAGGTGTGTGATTCTCAGGTAATGGGGCCAACAAATATAACCTAGGCTTGTACCTTATCTCTTAGCCTAAGAGTTAGGCTATGGTATTCTAACTGTAGAGCAGATAAATTCCATCAAAGCATCACATGTACTGCCCTGTGTAAGTACTTCAAAACTTTAGATTTTCCCAGAAAGTTTTTTTTCCCCAATAGGAGAGACTACAAAATTAAGGCTGAAATGGACCCAGGTTATCAAAATGTAACTCAATGTTTTGAGAATATATCAGATTATAATTTCCATTTCAAATTCGCCATATGAGAGGGCAACCCCTACCTCGATCGAGTTTAGTAATAACGCATACTTCTAAGTGCTGGCTGATCACCGCAAAACTGTAAAAAGTGGTCAATTTTGGAACGGCGCTGCTGAAGGCATGGTGGGAAGCCAAACGCAATTTTCTACACACAATTTAACCATTTCGGGGTGACCTCCTGCATTTAAACACGAGAAGAGCAGCCTGCTGTGGAGACGAGGAGGAGAGCGGTGAAACTGAGAAAACAGTGCCCCAAACCGACCCGAGGTAAAAGATTCCCTCCCGATCACCGCACCCCAGACACACACTAGCCCCTCTTATAAGTCCATCAAGCCTTTCGTTTCGCCATCAAAAATGTTAACTTTCTGCAAAGGGTAAAGTTTTGAAAAAACAACAACCCATACATTCTACTTTATATTTGTTTACTTTGACTTTTTTTACCTATCTGTTTTGGGAAGTGTCACTGGGAACTGAGAAGGCAGTGCATGTCTTGGAGAGCGCCCACATCTGTTCAGCATTAGGGGCCGGCCGTCAACATTGTTACTGGGGACCTAATTTAATGTTTTCTCTGCTTTGATCTTCCACCTTTAATCACTGGCTCTTGGGAGGATCGGCTTTCCTCAAGAAATTGTTAGAAAGCTGAAAGAAAATGTTATTGCAGCATGTTTATGGAATCAAACATGTGAAGAGAGGGCTCGCACACAAAAAATGGAGCCTGTATCTGAAGTCTTATGGAGAAAAGGATGAGGGGGTGGGGGTAGATGAAAACCACCACATAACTGTATGCAGTGAGGACATTCCAAACTCACATTTTCAATTTATCCAAACGTTGGTTCACCGAGATCGTTTCAGATGATATCGGTAGCACAGGGGAGACAGCGGGAGGGTGGGGGCCCGGGGGGGGATGTCACCACAGGCTAGGTTTGAGTTTCCTCAAATCAGCATCCCTGCTTTTATTAAACCATCGTTTCCAATATCATTGCAACAGGGGTGCGCGAGGCGCAACAAAGAATAGTTGTGTGGAGCTGTGTGACTGGGCTTGTTTCTCCTGGCTATGGTTGGTGGGGACATCAGGTATGGATCAAGAGCTGAAGTCCCTGCGGAAATCCAGAGGAGTTCTTCAAGGTGCCTTTGATGGGGCTTGTATCTACGATACTCACCTCTGCATATCACAGTGGTCACGCTGCATGTGGCGCACTTATTCTATTTGCCAGTCGCTTGCAATGAGCCCTCTTTATTTCAGCACCCAATGATGGGTTGCGACTATGTGGCGGTGAGAGTGAAAATCTGGGAAGACCACAGATCTAAGATCCACGGATCTATCCCCAACCTACTGCATTGGAATGACATGTGAATGTAAAAAGAAAAAAAGAGGAAGACGTGAAAAAATGCAGCCTCTCATCAGGACTGTCCATCACTGGGTGTTTCATATTAGGCTATCCCCTCAAATTGGAACTGGCTTTCATCAAGGAAGGCCCAAAACATTTTCAGATTCCAGCCACCCAAGGCAGACAGTTCTCTCTGCTACCGCACAGCAAGCGGTACCAATGCACCAAGTCTAGAACCAACAGGACCCTGAACAGCTTCTACCCCCAAGCCATCAGACTTCTAAACAAGACAGGTAATAGCTAATTAAATGGCTACCCGGACTACCTGCATTGACCCCTTTTTTGCACTAACTCTATGCACACACACGGGACTCTACCCACACATACTTACACTGACAACCCAACACACACTACATACAGTGCATTCGGAAAGTATTCAGACCCCTTCACATTATCCACATTTTGTTACGCTACAGCCATATTCTAAAATAGATTAAATAAATAAAAATCCTCATCAACTTTAGAATTTTTTGCAAATGTATTAAAAAATAAAAAACTGAAAAACGTTATTTACATAAGTATTCAGACCATTTGCTATGAGACTCGAAATTGAGCTCAGGTGCATCCTGTTTCCATTGATCATCCTTGAGATGTTTCTACAACTTGATTAGTGTCCACCTGTTGTAAATTCAATTGATTGAACATGATTTGGAAAGGAACACACCTGTCTATATAAGGTCCCACAGTTGACAGTGCATGTCAGAGCAAAGACCAAGCCATGGGGTCGAAGGAATTGTCCGTAGAGCTCCGAGACAGGATTGTGTCGAGGCACAGATCTGGGGAACGGTACCAACAAATTTCTGCAGCATTGAAGGTCCCCAAAAACACAGTGGCCTCCATCATTCTTAAATGGAAGACGTTTGGAAACACCAAGACTCTTCCGAGAGCTGACTGCCCGGCCAAACTGAGCAATCAGAGGAGAAGGGCCTTGGTCAGGGACGGTGACCAAGAACCTGATGGTCACACTGACAGAGCTCCAGAGTTCCTCTGTGGAGATGGGAGAACCTTCCAGATGGACAACCATCTCTGCAGCACTCCACCAATCAGGCCTTTATGGTAGAGTGTCCTTGAGTTGCCCAGCCAGAGCCCGGACTTGAACCCGATCGAACATCTCCGGAGAGACCTGAAAATAGCTGTGCAGCAACGCTCCCAGAGCTTGAGAGCATGCAGAGAAGAATGGGAGAAACTCCCCAAATACAGATGTGCCAAGCTTGTAGCGTCATACCCAAGAAGACTAGAGGCTGTAATTGCTGCCAAAGGTGCTTCAACAAAGTACTGAGTAAAGGGTCTGAATACTTATGTAAATGTGATATTTCCTTTTTTTTTTTTTTATACATTTGCCAAAATTTCTAAAAACCTGTTTTTGCTTCGTCATTATGTGGTATTGTGTGTAGATTGATGAGGCAAAAAGACAACTTAATCAATTTTAGAATAAGGCTTTAACATAACAAAATGTGGAAAAAATGAAGGGGTCTTAATACTTTCCAAATGCACTGTATGCCCACACACGCACACACACATAACATGCAAACACATGCATACTGATGCCACACACACTTTCACACTCAGCACATATGCTGCTACTGTCTATTTTCTATCCTGTTGCCCAGTCACTTTACCCCTACCTACAGTGCATTCAGAAACTACTCATATACCCTCGACTTATTCCACATGTTCTTGTGTTACAGCCTTAATTCAAAACGGACTAATATTTATTTTTTTATCTGACCCATCTAATCACACAATACCCATAATGACAAAGTGAAAACATGTTTTATTTTATTTATGTTTTGCACATTTATTGAAAATGAAATACAAAAATATACCATTTACATAAGTATTCACACCCTTGAGTCAATACTTTGTAGAAGAACCTTTGGCAGCGATTACAGCTGTGAGTCTTTCTGGGTAAATCTCTAAGAGCGTTCCACACCTGGATTGTGCAATATTTGCTAGGGTTGTGCGCTATCCAGATTTTCATATCATACCATCCTTCTCTTATCCTGGGATTTACGATATTACTGGCTATTGGGCGTCTATTACCAGAATGCTAACAAAATTAACACAAGTAATAGCGAATTTCCATGGAGGCTGCTAGCTAAATATGCTAACGAGTGCAAACAAATTTTTAAAAAATGGCAAAGACAGGCAGTCCAGCTCTTAAAGTTATAGATACTGTATATAGGTAGGATCTACGGAATGTCATTTTGGGGGAGTTTGGACATTTACAAGCGAATATGAACGAGAGACATTGTGCAAATGAACAGTAATGGCTCTGGAGCAGCATGTGTCTGTGTGGAGTCTGGAGTCGCTAGGGTAACGGGCCTGCCTGATGTGCTCGGAGAAGATGGTTCCCTTTGGTATCAATAAGACTGTGGACAAGATCAAACTGATGGAGGGCTGCTCCTCTGGCATCCGTAAAGCTGTGCAGACCGCCTTCCATCGCGCTGTGAGCCACCTGAGCCAGGTCAAGGACAAGCCTAGCAGCGAGCCCCCCGTGTAGCTCAGTTGGTAGAGCATGGCGTTTGCAACGCCAGGGTTGTGGGTTCGATTCCCACGGGGGGCCAGTATGAAAAATGTATGCACTCACTAACTGTAAGTCGCTCTGGATAAGAGCGTCTGCTAAATGACTAAAATGTAAATGTAAAAAAAAAAGATGGGGGAGGAGCAGATAGGCCAAGAACTGAGAGGAGAAAAAACGCAAGGAAATCAAAAGATAGCAGTGGCAGCTGTACAGATAACTCATCCAAAGGGCTTTGACTTCTCAAACAAGGCAGAAAGCCAACACAATATGATGCCCCGTCAACTTATTAATTCAGCAACTTACTTAGCTAGTTAGTAAGTTAAACACTTAGGGGTTGTGTTAACACAGAAATCTTCATTTTTCACAGGCAAATTTTTTTAAACGCATAACAAGCATCTTGTGCTTCTTATTGTAATTTCTGCTCAACATCAGACTAATTTTGTGCTTCAGTTGCACTTCTCCACTTGGATGAGAATTCAAGAACGGGCATTCTATCAGCAGACAATGTTCTGACTGATGTGGAGCTACTTTTCTCAGTGTAGCCAGCCTACTTTTCTCTGGTAAAATGCAATATTAACTTTAAGAAAAACATTAGGAAATGTAGCTGGCTACTTTCTTTCTATGATAAACAGAAATATGATGACCATGCATAGTTTTTGCTAATAATACCTTGCTTTTTCATTGTAAGCTCATTTAGCCTACTTATGTGGCTGCCAGCCAAATAGTGTTGTACTTCTGTTGTCATCTGATGAAAATGAAGCTATTTTCTGCCGAATGTGTCGCACTAATGTATTTTCTGTGAATGAAAACTATAGTTGCACATCCCTGATCACTGTATTGAAGCAAAAAAACACTTGACTTTCAATATAAAACGTGACCCCAGTCAATACACAGCTGGACTCGCCTGCTCCCGCTTTCCCCAGTTGTGCTATTTACAAACAAACACGTGACTGGCTCAACCGTTCTGGGGAACTACGGAAAGCTTCATAATGTAAAATAATGTGACAGGTGAAATGAAGAACACAATCTGCTTTATCTTCTAACATATTGCACAAGTTGACTGCAGGTATTTAAAAAAGTAGCTACAAATAGTAAAATGTAGAGAAACATTTCAAAACAGTATTGACGTTATTGAAAAAACATCCAGTGGCTATTTCCAAATACCCCAGTATATAAGGTATACTGCCCAAGTCTAATATTTGCCCATTTTTATTTTCAAAAGTATTCAAGCTCTATCAAAATGGTTGTTGACCATTACTAGACAACCATTTTCAGGTCTGGCTATAGATACATCTATTTGACTAAGTCAAAACTGTAACTTGGCCACTCAGGAACATTCAGTCTTCTTGGTAAGCAACTCCAGTGTAGATTTGGCCTTGTGTTTTAGGTTATTATCCTGCTGAAAGGTGGATTCATCTCCTAGTGTCTGGTGGAAAGCAGACTTAAGCAAGTTTTCCTCTAGAATTTTGCCTGTGCTTGGCTCCATTCCATTTATTTTTTATTCGGAATGATTACAAGCATACCCATAACATGATGCTGCCACCCCTATGCTTGAAAATATGGAGAGTGGTACTCAGTAATGTGTTGTATTGGATTTGCCCCAAACATAACACTTTGTATTCTGGACAAAACATGAATTGCTTTGCCACATCTTTAAGAGTATTATTTTAGTGCCTTGTTGCAAAAGGGATGCATGTTTTGGAATATTTATTTTGTACAGGCTTCCTTCTTTTCACTCTGTCAATTAGGTTAGTATTGTGGAGTAACTACAATGTTGTTGATCCATCCTCAGTTCTCCTATCACAGCCATTTAAATCTGTAACTGTTTTAAAGTCACCATTGGCCTCATGGTGAAATCCCTGAGTGGTTTTCTCCTCTCCGGCAACTGAGTTAGGAAGGACGCCTGTATCTTTGTATTGACACATCATACAAAGTGTAATTAATAACTACACAATGCTCAAAGGGATATTCAATGTCTGCTTTTTTTATTTTTACCCATCTACCAATAGGTGCCCTTCTTTGTGAGGCATTGCAAAACCTCCCTGGTCTTTGTGGTTGAATCTGTGTTTGAAATTCACTGCTCGACTACGGGATGTTACAGATAATTGTATGTGTGGGGTACAGAGATGAGGTAGTAATTCAGAAATCATATTAAACACTATTTTTTGCTTTTATTTAACTAGGCAAGTCAGTTAAGAACAAATTCTTATTTACAATGACGGCCTACACCGGCCAAACCCCGACGACGCTGGGCCAATTGTGCGCCACCCTATGGGACTCCCAATCACGGCCAGTTGTGATACAGCCTGGAATCGAACCAGGGGATCTGTAGTGACGCTTCTAGCACTGAGATGCAGTGCCTTAGACCGCTGTGCTACTCGGGAGCCCCCAAGTATTAATGCAACTTATTATGTGACTTGTTCCGAACACCTGTGTGTAAAGGAAGATGGCCACCAGAAACATTTTAGCACTGGAAAATACTGTTGGCTGCAACTGTGTCAAAGCCGGTTAAAACAGTGTACAGTAGCAGCGTGTATTTTGTATTTGTGATATTATTTTGATGTGATATGAAAGTAAAGGGCTTTATGTTTCTAGAACCGTATCACAATTTAAAATCGATTCACATCTAGATGGAGTATTTGGCTGTCAGAGCCAGTCTACTTCTGAAGATATCATAAGGTCCTTGGACCTTAAGGAGTAATGGTAACGTTAGGCTCCTTAAGAGTACATCTTGGGCTAGTGAGCGTCATGTTGTCTATTATAACATTTAGAACGGTTTGTGTGCGTACATCTACTATAAAATATCAGGAACCAACTCAGGAAATCAAATTGTGCTAAAGAAGAAGTTAGTCTCATGAACCACAACTACATGAGGCAACAGTCCTACAATCTGTGACAGTACACTTATGCGCAGAAAATGTGTAGCTATCTAGCCAGTAAAATACACTGACTGACTATGTAGGCGATCTGGAACGCACCACTAACATGTCAAATGCAAAAAGTAGTAGCTAGCTAGCTACATGCCAAGTACTGAACGTTTGAGCAAAGTAGTATTGGTTACTTAGAGGTCGATATAAGTAACTAGCGAGCACATCATAGACTTAGGCCTTTTTAGATAGCTGGCTAGTTGTTAGCTAACGTTAGCTAACTTCCAGATATGTTTGACTAATGTCGTTAGCACGCTAGCCACTGACTCAGCTAACGTTAGCTAACTGATGAGCTAGCTAACATGAGCTGTAACGGCACCCGAACTCTTAATTTCCATCTTTACACAACTGTTATTCAAATAAATTAGCTAGCTGGCTACAACAAACAGCTATCTTGGCTACATTAACTAGCTAGCTAGCTAACGTTACCAGGTAGTTAGCCAGTGCAGTGAATGAATACTCACCACTTCCTTCGCCTTGGGAGAAAATCCATTCTTGGGTCTGCTCTTCTTGAAGATTTCATCTTTAGGCGAATCAAACCCTACTCCGATAGCTTTATTTCGGGTTTTTACCGTTTTGACACTGGCTTTGAACAGTAAAGTTATATCAACAGCCATTTCTGTGAGTAGCACCCAGGTAGCACGTCAGTCCACGCCACTGTCAACAGAGACACGTCACCACATTCAACGTCATATTTTTGCGACGCATGGGTGCGTTCGAAACATGCATGGTTGGCCACTTAAGTGATAATGCCAGAGAAGCCGGTGTTTGGAAGATATATTGGCACGGGTGTTGTTAGGCCCGAGTCGAAGTCGACGGTCGGCAAACCGTGCCAACATATCCTCCAAACACCGGCTTCGAGGGCATTATCACTTTTAAACAAAAGGTTACCAACATGTTCAAATAATGATTGCCATATTTTCATGAAAAATGTTATTTTGTTGAATTTATTCATACTATTTTATCCTTCCACAAGATATAGTCCTGACACAAATCTAGGGTTGCTACCCAAGCCGGCTGGTCATTTGTTCTATCAGTTCGGTTGTCAGAGACGCGACCCAGTTGTTCAGTCTTTTTGTTCTTTATCTATGGACTCGACCCAGTTGTTCGTTCTAAATGTTTCATTGCCATACTGGCTGGCAACGTTCTTATCCCTTGCTTGCTAGCTAGCAACTACGGCTAATTTGCAGTCACGTCAAACAGTGCAGCCAGAATAACAACAGTAGCTGGCTGCATTTGTTTAAGCTGTTTTCTAGTGACATTAATTTAGACCCACCATTACAATGAGCTAATGAGGCGCGATTTCGCCTGGCATAGAAAATGTGCTCTTTCGTCAGGACACTGTTGTTCAGAGGAGCTAGCCAACAACACAGCTAACACAATCACTTCAAACTGAAGCTGGAAAGACTGCAAACTAGCTGCACTTCATTTCGTTTGACCTTTTTTCAATTGACATTTCTTTGTATATATCCGTAAAAATGATGCCAGCTGATTCATGATTTCGACTGGCTGAGAAACGTTGACTGCCTGTCTGATCCCAACACCTTCATTACTATGGGACAGCTGGAGATCGAATTTGAATATTGAAACAATGTTGCAAATGTCAGAGAGACAGAGATTTAGATTTTTGTAGATGCGCTTATCCAGAGCAATTTACAGTTATTGAGTGCATACATTTTTCATACTGGCCCCCCGTGGGAATCAAACCCACAACCCTGGCGTTGCAAGCGCCATGCTCTACCAACTGAGCTACAGGAGAAAGGTTTATACAAATCTGTTGAAAACTAAATGTTAGTGTCCAATGTGAGATAATGTGTAGATGCTTTTTATAGTGGAGATTAAGTTTATAAATTGCCTGGCTGGGCTGATGAGACAGTGGATTGCACAGTCAGATGGAACAGAGTAAATAAGCATTTTAATGTGGAATAGACACCGGCTGGAATGCGGTTTTAACCAATCAGCATTCAGGATTAGAACCACCCATTGTATAATGAAGTACAGATACTGTAGAACAGGGGTGTCAAACTCATTTTAGCTCAGGGGCCACATGGAGGAAAATCTATTCCCAAGTGGGCCGGACCGGTAAAATCATGGTATATATAACTTAAAAACAACAACTTCAGATTGTTTTCTTTGTTTTAATACTATCAACATAAAACATAAAGCTGGAGCCTGAGGACAGTGTGTCCAAAATAGTACAAGCACAACATCACTATTAATCATAAAACACCTCAAGTTTATTTGAAAATTCTAAAGAAAAAGAACACACAAACACACAATGCCTCAGTGATTCACAGAACTGTTTCACAGATCACAGAACTATATCAGGGTGTCATTTCTCAGGCAGAAATGTAGATACAAATAATGAAATCCTGTTCCCCAAACAAGTGCAAGAACCACAGAGTCAAGAATAGGTTAAATATACAAATAAAATAAAATCAATTAAAAACAATAGCACATCAACATAAAAACATATAAACATAAAGCTGGAGCCTGAGGACAGTGTGTCCAAAAGCACAACATCACTATTAATCATAAAACACCTCAAGCTATTTGAAATTCTGAGGACAAACAACACACAAACACACAATGCCTCAGTGATTCACAGAAGTATATCACAGATCACAGAACTATATCAGGGTGTCTCATGCAGCACTTTAAGTGGGGTTGCATAGTTTATTTGACTCCTGATACCTGGCATCTTTTAGCTTTCACCAGCGCATCAATATCAGGCGTCACATCCTGAGTGGCAGCCAACTTCAGGATGTGATTCAAGTGCTTGTGCGTGAGCCTTGAGCACAGCTTTGTTTTATTTATGCTCATTACAGAGAACTTGCTCACAAAGATATGTGGTTCCAAACATGCACAACAGTTTTGCAGCGAGGGCTGTCAAGTTGGGGTAACCTGGCAAGAGATTCTGATAAAATGTGTCCAAGCCAGCTGCGGCAAATTTGCCCTTCAAATCCGAGTCACACTGCAAGTATATTATTTCAAGTTGGATGCTGACGGGCAGATCAGAGGGATTCACGGTTAATGGCGAACAAAAAACGTTGAAGTCTTTCTCCAGTTCACCAAAAATCTGAAAGCGTTGCTCAAACTCCCTTAACAGTCCCGTTATTTTATCTTTGAACCGCTTCATGTCTGCCACATGTTGGGTCGCGCACACATTTTTCAGACAGGGGAAGTGAGCTGCATCACCACCGGCGAGTTGCGTCTCCCACAATGACAGCTTCAACTTGAAAGAACGTATGCTGTCATAATACTGCGTGGCAACTTTGTTGCACCCTTGCAGCTGTTTGTTCAAGTTATTCAGGTGCTCTGTAACATCCACCATAAATGCAAGGTCCTGCATCCATTCTGCGGAATGAAATTCTAACACTGGTTTGCCCTTTTCTTCCATGAACTGTTCAATTTCTTCTCGTAAATCAAAGAAACGCCTCAGCACAGCACCTCGGCTTAACCATCTTACCTCAGTGTGGTATGGCAGGCCATAGATGTGGTCTTTCTCTCTGAGAAGGCTGTCAAACTGACGTTGATTCAGGCTTCTGGATCGGATGAAATTAACATTTTGGATAATATAATAATAATAATATAATAATAATATAATATAATAATATAATAATAATATAATAAAAATAATAACCACCTTCATGACGTTATCCATCTTTAATGACTTGCAACACAAAGCCTCCTGGTGCAAAATACAGTGAAAAGTCCAAAAATCACGTCCTCCATTTGCAGATTGCACTTTCTCTCTGAACTTTGTCACAACGCCTGCTTTTTTCCCGATCATTGAGGGCGCACCATCTGTAGCCAGGCTGACAGCGCGGGACCAGTCCACTCTGACCCTGTCCAGCGCGCTGACGAGTGCAGTGAAAATATCAGCTGCTGTCGTTGTATCTGTCATCGGCACCAACTCCACGAACTCCTCGGTGACGGTCAATGTGTCATCAACTCTGCGGATGAAAATGGCCAGTTGTGCAACATCTGTAATGTCCGTGCTTTCATCAATTGCAACCGAAAACGCAATAAATTACTTTACTTTTTGCTTCAACTGGCTGTCCAAATCCACTGAAAGATCGGAAATCCTGTCTGCAACTGTGTTTCTTGTCAGGCTGATATTTGCAAAAGCCTGGTGCTTTTCAGGGCACACAATCTCCGCTGCCTTCATCATGCATGTTTTTACAAATTCACCCTCACTAAATGGTTTTGAAGCCACTGCGATTTCATTAGCAATGAGGTAGCTAGCTTTCACTGCAGCGTCACTGATGTCTCGGCTGTGAGCAAACACAGACTGCTGTTTCTTCAGACCCGCCAACAGTTCATTCACCTTCTCTCTTCTCCGCTGTCCTTGAAAGTTGTCATATTTGTCGGCATGAAGACTCACATAGTGGCGACGAAGGTTATATTCTTTCAGCACTGCAACATGCTGTGAACACACCAAACATACAGCTTTCCCATTCAATTCCGTGAATAAATAGAAGGATGACAATTTTTCTTGGAACACTCTGCACTCTGCGTCCACTTTTCTCTTTTTTGACAGAGACATATTGGGGCAATGAGGGTGCCAAAGCACATAATGTTAAAAGTAGAAGCCGTAATAAATATCGCGGGAAAAACAAAGTAGCTCATCCGGACTGGCTGCACTTGCTTGACCTATTTGCTCTGCCCCGGTATAAACAGTTTGCTTGCTTAACACAATTGCTATTGCGCCAGTGGACACAATTGGAACAGCAGTTTATTTTATTGAAAAATTGCAGCTCATTTTTATACTTTACAAAATCATCTCGCGGGCCGGATTAAACCCGTTTGCGGGCCTAATCCGGCCCGCGGGCCGGACGTTTGACACCCCTGCTGTAGAACAATAAGTTATAAAAATCTTTGACTGAAGTGTGCAGCATTCCAGTAAAATACTATATAGGGATCAAAATTGCACCCAAAAAATTAATGGAATGTATTTCACCCCAATATTCTTGGAAGAGTTGCTGACTATTATGCAAGGATGGTCTTAATGTTTAGAATTTACATTTAGCCACATTTTAAAACGTATGAATACATTTAGCTAAAGCATAGACCAAGCTAACAATTCTAGGGAGATAACGTTTTTGTAATATTATCCATAATGTTCCCCTAATGTTTGAGTGTCCAGTTTTCCGTTAGTTAGGGGAACATTCTATTTATGTTAGCAGAAACCTTCTGAGAACCTTTTTATCAGGTTTTGGTGTTAAAGTTAGGAGAACATTGCCTTAATGTCAAGCCGAATTTATCTACAACGTGGTTACAATGTTCTCAGATTATACAACATTAATGTTCGGGATATGTTTCGTGGGAATGTTGCAAGAACATTTCTGTGTATCAGTTGTCAGGACATTGCCTGATGGTCCCAAACAAACAATCCCCCCCCAAAAAAACTCACTACACATCACGCCTTGTTACTGTTGCCAAGCCCATCAAGGCCCTGATTGGTTAACCACTGATCCATTCACAGCTCTTTTGTCTGTTGGCATTTACATTTTAGTCATTTTGTAGATGCTCTTATCCAGAGCAACTTACAGTTAGTGAGTGCATAAATTTTTCATACTGGACCCCGTGGGAAACGAACCCACAACCCTGGCGTTGCAAGCGCCATGCTCTACCAACTGAGCTACAGGGAACTTAGGGATTGGCAAGCGATACTCACACACAAACAGTGCTTTTAACATAGTGTTTTCAACTTACATATTTGACACACTTTGACATACAGTACATGATTACATTGTGCATGTTCATTTATACAGTAATTATTATTCAACATCAATAAAATCAATAAAAGTTTTTCTTGAATGTACTTTTAACAGAGCTGAGATTTATTCAAAGTGCATTCATCCCTTTGCTTACACCTATCAAGTCGTTTCAGATCTGCACAAATGCCTATGGAGGAGAGGTTAGTGTTTCTGCTGGACAGTGATATACCTTATTGGGACAGTGGTTAGGGTGTTTGTCATGGGTGATGGTGGCCTGGGTTTGAGTTCCGCTAGGCGAGTCACCCTACTCTCACATTCTTAGCAATATACACTACCGTTCAAAAGTTTGGGGTCACTTAGAAATGTCCTTGTTTTCGAAAGGAAAGCAAATTTATTGTCCATTAAAATAACATAAAATTGATCAGAAATACAGTGTAGACATTGTTAATGTTGTAAATGGCTATTGTAGCTGGAAACAGCTGATTTTTAATGGAATATCTACATAGGCGTACAGAGGTCCATTATCAGTAACCATCAGTTCTGTGTTCCAATGGCACATCGTGTTTGCTAATCCAAGTTTATCATTTAAAAAGCTAATTGATCATTAGAAAACCCTTTTGCAATTATGTTAGCACAGCTGAAAACTGTTGTGCTGAGTAAAGAACAATAAAACTGGCCTTCTTGAGACTAGTTGAGTATCTGGAGCATCAGCAATTATGGGTTCGATTACAGGCTCAAAATGTCCAGAAACAAATAACTTTCTTCTTAAACTCATCAGTCTATTCTTGTTCTGAGAAATGAAGGCTATTCCATGCGAGAAATTGCCAAGAAACTGAAGATCTCGTACAACGCTGTGTACTACTCCCTTCACAGAACAGCGCAAACTAGCTCTAACCAGAATAGAAAGAGGAGTGGGAGGCCACGGTGCACAACTGAGCAAGAGGACAAATACATTAGAGTGTCTAGTTTGAGAAACAGACGCCTCACTGGTCCTCAACTGGCAGCTTCATTAAATAGTACCTGCAAAACACCAGTCTCAACGTCAACAGTGAAGAGGCGACTCCGGGATGCTGACCTTCTAGGCAGAGTTGCAAAGAAAAAGCCATATCTCAGACTGCCCATGTTAATCTTGTATTTTTATTGGCCAGTCTGAGATATGGCTTTTTCTTTGCAACTCTGCCTAGAAGGTCAGCATCCCGGTTTTAAAAAATTCAAATAAATAAATAACGGAAAAGTGGTGCGTGCATATCTATTCAACCCCTTTGCTATGAAGCCCATAAATAAGATCTGTTGACCTTCAGAAGTCACATAATTAGTTAAATAAAGTCCACTTTGTGTGCAATCTAAGTGTCACATGATCTGTCACATGATCTCAGTGTATGTGTATATATACACCTGTTCTGAAAGGTCCCAGAGTCTGCAACACCACTAAGCAAGGGGCACCACCAAGCAAGCGGCACCATGAAGACCAAGGAGCTCTCCAAACAGGTCAGGGACAAAGTTGTGGAGAAATACAGATCAGGGTTGGGTTATAAAAAAAATATCAGAAACTGTGAACATCCCACGGAGCACCATTAAATCCATTATTCAAAAATGGAAAGAATATGGCACCACAACAAACCTGCCAAGAGAGGGCCGCCCACCAAAACTCACGGACCAGGCAAGGAGGGCATTAATCAGAGAGGCAACAAAGAGACCAAAGATAACCCTGAAGGAGCTGCAAAGCTCCACAGTGGAGATTGGAGTATCTGTCCATAGGACCACTTTAAGCCGTACACTCCACAGAGCTGGGCTTTACGGAAGAGTGGCCATAAAAATGCCATTGCTTAAAGAAAAAAATAAGCAAACACGTTTGGTGTTGGGAGACTCCCCAAACATATGGAAGAAGGTATTCTCGTTAGATGAGACTAAAATTGAGCTTTTTGGCCATCAAGGAAAACGCTATGTCTGGCGCAAACCCAACACCTCTCATCACCCCGAGAACACCATCCTCACAGTGAAGCATGGTGGTGGCAGCATCATGCTGTGGGGATGTTTTTCATCGGCAGGGACTGGGAAACTGGTCAGAATTTGAAGGAATGATGGATGGCGCTAAATACAGGGAAATCATTGAGGGAAACCTGTTTCAGTCTTCCAGAGATTTGAGACTGGGACGGAGGTTCACCTTCCAGCAGGACAATGACCCTAAGCATACTGCTAAAGTAACACTCGAGTGGTTTAAGGGGAAACGTCTAAATATCTTGGAATGGCCTAGTCAAAGGCCAGACCTCAATCCTATTGAGAATCTTTGGACTTACTTAAAGATTGCTGTACACCAGCGGAACCCATCCAACTTGAAGGAGCTGGAGCAGTTTTGCCTTGAAGAATGGGCAAAAATCCCAGTGGCTAGATGTGCCAAGCTTATTGAGACATACCCCAAGAGATTTGCACCTGTAATTGCTGCAAAAGGTAGCTCTACAAAGTATTGACTTTGGGGGGGTGAATAGTTATGCACTCTCAAGTTGTCTGTTTTTCTTGGTCTTATTTCTTGTTTGTTTCACAATAAAACATATTTTGCATCTTCAAAGTGGTAGGCATGTTGTGTAAATCAAGTGATACAAACCCCCCAAAAATCAATTTTAATTCCAGGTTGTAAGGCAACAAAATAGGAAAAATGCCAAGGGGGGTGAATACTTTCGCAAGCCACTGTATACAGAAATCCCTTCAATTGCTGAAATAAGTAAAGAAAATCAATGATGAGAATGGGTGGCAGGTGGCTCAGTGGGTAAGAGCGATGTGCCAGTAACCGAAAGGTCGCTGGTTCTAATCCCCGAGCCGACTAGGTGAAAAATCTGTCGATGTGCCCTTGAGCAAGGCACTTAACCCTAATTGCTCATGTAAGTCGCTCTGGATAAGAGCGTCTGCTAAATGACGTAAATGTAAATGTAGTCAGATTAACTGATACCTGACACGGACATGGTGGTGTAGCAGGAAGATCAGAGTACTGTGTACTAAGAGGTCGTGAGTTCAAATCCCAGGAAAGGACACATTGAAAAATAATGACATGTGTAAGGTAAAAGCACTGTGTTTGAGTATCACTTACCAACAGACAAAGAGCTATGAATAGATCAGTGGTTTACCAATCACGGCCTTGATTGGCTTGGCGACAATAACAAGACCTGATGTGTAATGAATTTTTCTTTGGACATATAAATGTTCTTGCAACGTTCCCATGAAACGTGTCTAGAACATTAATATTTTAAGTTCTGAGAACATGGTAACCAGCTTGTTCCTAGCTTGGCAATCAGGCTACCAGGCTAGGAATTCAGGGAATTTACAAAGAAAGAGTAGGAGTGCTGCTATAGGATTCTTACCTAAGTGCACTGTAGAATTTTGAATGCTGAAGTCATTTAATTGCTTAGGTATGTAATGTATACTTAAGTGCATATTTATAAAAAATTACACTACAACACTACCAAGTTAAGTAAAACTAAAATAATGTCCTGTCTAGACGAATGTAGTAATTTGTACATAATATTTCTCACTTGGGTTGGCACCTAGATGTAAGTGTAGGGGCTCAATGTGTTGAATAAAATATGGTTATTTGCTGTGCGGTTTGCTCATTTCCTTTGTTAGTGTTGCGCCAGATTCTGTTACAGTAGATTGGTGTGAATGTCTCCTCTTCTGCAGCTTCAGCACTCAGCTGCGTACATGTCAGCCATTTTTCCCCCTCGTTCTACTTTTAAAAAAAATTGGTAGCTATTTGTATCAGCTTTTTGAGTATTTCCAATATAAGGTATTCTTATGTATAATATACTTAGCTTTTGGTGTTTCACAAACACTAATATATTGAGTCCAGCATATTGTTAGTTGTTGCTTAGATCCAACTTAATTTGATCAATTCCAAAATATGTATTATTCATAACATCTACTTCATCTTTTTGATCAGATACTTTCAGTGATCAGGGTGGGTGGTTACCTTGGCACCAAATTAGCACTGGCAGCCTCACCTACTGTACCACTGTTAATTATCTGACTTAAATGCAGACAAATTCTTTCTCATGACAACATACAACCTCCGCCTTGTCATGTCTATGACTATGTAAAGAAGGTTGATGAAAAGCAGAGCATGATATCAAGATATGTATCAAGATATATTACATTCAATATACAGGCTATCAACTGCAGATTATCTGAATAGAGAAAATGATTCTATCAATTGCACCTTCTAGTATTTTCATATAAATCCCAAACAGAAATGCTTCCTCTACAAAGTTTGAGTTGGATTTATTTACAGTACCATGTGATATGAAATCCACAAACTGCCAAAATGAAAAATAGATGATATGCTTTATAGAGAAATACCATGATATATATATTTATTTTGACAAGCGGGAGAAGTGTAGCTTGGTCATAGTATTCAGTCACTCTCTCTGTGACAGATGAGCCATGTTGTTGAGTGTCCTCTGGGCAGACCACTTAACTCACTGAAAAGGATCCCTAACTCCTATCCTTAATCTTCACTTTCTCTTTGTCTGGACTATTATCTGGCCTGTCAGTCCTGGCCACTTTATCTTCAGAGGGCTCATCTATTGACTGTTTCAACGTGGCTAGATTATATCAAAGGCCCTTATCTTTGGTCCCTGCAGCTCCATTCTCGGTTGGAATGGTTTTAGGATAAGAAGACAACGTTTTGGGGTGGATATTGTTTGCTGGTTCATCTCATATTTTGGATATGCATCATATGTAATTGTATGAAGAAATACTTCAGAACGTTAACACAGAGTTCCTAAAAGGTAGAGTTAGGAATAATGTATGAATTCAACCAAAACACTATTGTCACCTTTCAATCACTGATAATAGCTAAAACACTCGTAACTATCTAAACCTAAGATAAACCTAAAACCTAAAAAAAATTAAATAAAGTTGAGTTTCTTCATCATCCGTAGACTGAAATTGATGTTCAAAGACTTTTACTGGAATGCCGACAATGATCCCTATAAGCAACACCTTCCCTGGTTTGAGTTAATGGCCTCCTTTAGTTTCTGCAAGCTCCTGAAGAATTCCATGCAGTTTGATCTGATGGTAACCAATTACCTGGTAAGGCAACTGACTTTGAGGCAAATGCTTAGTCGCCACACCCCTCCAGCCACAGAGACTGACGAATCAACTCTTGGTTTAGTCCCAATACTCTTACAATGACCTCCTTTCTCCGTCTGTTTCCCTTCGTGACCAATGGTCTGGCAGGGTTTGACAGGTGAGAGTGGGGGTGGTGACCTTTATGTGATTTAACCCATCTAGTCCCCTCAGATCACCTGTCATGAAAGTATGGGCCCTGTGTAGCTCAGTTGATAGAGCATGGCACTTGCAACGCCAGGGTTGTGGGTTCAATTCCCATGGGGGGCCAGTATGAAAAAAAATAATATTATGCACTCACTAACTGTAAGTTGCTCTGGATAAGAGTGTCTGCTAAATGACTAAAATGTAAATGAAAGCAAGGAGATGAGGAAAGGAAGTCATGGAAATCATTTCAGAGAGTTCGGTCATAGATTTACATTTATGTCATTTAGCAGACACTCTTATCCAGAGCGACTTACAAATTGGTGCATTCACCTTATAGCCAGTGGGATAACCACTTTACAATGTGTTTTTATTTTTTTATTTTTTTGGGGGGTGGGGTGGGGTAAGGGGGGGAGTAGAAGGATTACTTTATCCTATCCCAGGTATTCCTTAAAAAGGTGGGGTTTCAAATGTCTCCGGAAGGTGGTGAGTGACTCCGCTGTCCTGGCATCGTGAGGGAGCTTGTTCCACCATTGGGGTGCCAGAGCAGCGAACAGTTTTGACTGGGCTGAGCGGGAACTGTGCTTCAGCAGAGGTAGAGGAGCCAGCAGGCCAGAGGTGGATGAACGCAATGCCCTCGTTTGGGTGTAGGGACTGATCAGAGCCTGAAGGTACGGAGGTGCCGTTCCCCTCACAGCTCCGTAGGCAAGCACCATGGTCTTGTAGCAGATGCGAGCTTCAACTGGAAGCCAGTGGAGTGTGCGGAGGAGCGGGGTGACGTGAGAGAACTTGGGAAGGTTGAACACCAGACGGGCTGCGGCATTCTGAATGAGTTGTAGGGGTTTAATGGCACAGGCAGGGAGCCCAGCCAACAGCGAGTTGCAGTAATCCAGACGGGAGATGACAAGTGCCTGGATTAGGACCTGGGCCGCTTCCTGTGTAAGGCAGGGTCGTACTCTCTGAATGTTGTAGAGCATGAACCTACAGGATCGGGTCACCGCCTTGATGTTAGCGGAGAACGACAGGGTGTTGTCCAGGGTCACGCCAAGGCTCTTCACACTCTGGGAGGAGGACACAACAGAGTTGTCAACCGTGATGGCGAGATCATGGAACGGGCAGTCCTTCCCCGGGAGGAAGAGCAGCTCCGTCTTGCCAAGGTTCAGCTTAAGGTGGTGATCCGTCATCCATACTGATATGTCTGCCAGACATGCAGAGATGCGATTCGCCACCTGGTTGTCAGAAGGGGGAAAGGATAATATTAGTTGTGTGTCGTCTGCGTAGCAATGATAGGAGAGGCCATGTGAGGATATGACAGAGCCAAGTGACTTGGTGTATAGCGAGAATAGGAGAGGGCCTAGGACTGAGCCCTGGGGGACACCAGTGGTGAGAGCACGTGGTGCGGAGACAGCTTCACGCCACGCCACTTGGTAGGAGCGACCGGTCAGGTAGGACGCAATCCAAGAGTGAGACGCGCCGGAGATGCCCAGCTCGGAGAGGGTGGAGAGGAGGATCTGATGGTTCACAGTATCAAAGGCAGCAGACAGGTCTAGAAGGACAAGAGCAGAGGAGAGAGAGTTAGCTTTAGCAGTGCGGAGAGCCTCCGTGACACAGAGAAGAGCAGTCTCAGTTGAATGACCAGTCTTGAAACCTGACTGGTTTGGATCAAGAAGGTAATTCTGAGAGAGATAGCAAGAGAGTTGGCTAAAGACGGCACGCTCAATAGTTTTGGAGAGAAAAGAAAGAAGGGATACTGGTCTGTAGTTGTTGACATCAGAGGGATCGAGTGTTGGTTTTTTGAGAAGGGGTGCAACTCTCGCTCTCTTGAAGACGGAAGGGACATAGCCAGCGGTCAAGGATGAGTTGATCAGCGAGGTGAGATAAGGGAGAAGGTCACCGGAGATGGTCTGGAGAAGAGAGGAGGGGATAGGGTCAAGCGGGCAGGTTGTTGGGCGGCCGGCCTTCACAAGTCGCAAGATTTTATCTGGAGAGAGAGGGGAGAAAGAAGTCAAAGCATAGGGTAGGGCAGTTTGAGCAGGACCAGCAGTGTCATTTGACTTAACAAACGAGGATCGGATGTCGTCAACCTTCTTTTCAAAATGGTTGACGAAGTCATCCACAGAGAGGGAGGAGGGGGGAGGGGGAGGAGGATTCAGCAGGGAGGAGAAGGTGGCAAAGAGCTTCCTAGGGTTAGAGGCAGATGCTTGGAATTTAGAGTGGTAGAAAGTGGCCTTAGCAGCAGAAACAGATGAAGAAAATGTAGAGAGGAGGGAGTGAAAAGATGCCAGGTCCGCAGGAAGTCTAGTTTTCCTCCATTTCCGCTCGGCTGCCCGGAGCCCTGTTCTGTGAGCTCGCAATGAGTCATCAAGCCACGGAGCTGGAGGGGAGGACCGAGCCGGCCGGGATGATTGGGGACATAGAGAGTCAAAGGATGCAGAAAGGGAGGAGAGTAGGTTTGAGGAGGCAGAATCAGGAGATTGGAGGGAGAAGGATTGAGCAGAGGGAAGAGATGATATGATGGAAGAGGAGAGAGTAGCGGGAGAGAGAGAGCGAAGGTTGCGACGGTGCATTACCATCTGAGTAGGTGCAGAGTGAGTAGTGTTGGAGGAGAGCGAGAGAGAAAAGGATACAAAGTAGTGGTCGGAGACATGGAGGGGAGTTGCAGTGAGATTAGTAGAAGAACAGCATCTAGTAAAGATGAGGTCAAGCGTATTGCCTGCCTTGTGAGTAGGGGGGGGGGGGGGGGGTGGTGAGAGGGTGAGGTCAAAAGAGGAGAGGAGTGGAAAGAAGGAGGCAGAGAGAAATGAGTCAAAGGTAGACGTAGGGAGGTTGAAGTCCCCCAGAACTGTGAGGGGTGAGCCATCCTCAGGAAAGGAACTTATCAAGGCGTCAAGCTCATTGATGAACTCTCCAAGGGAACCTGGAGGGCGATAAATGACAAGGATATTAAGCTTAAATGGGCTAGTGACTGTGACAGCATGGAATTCAAATGAGGAGATAGACAGATGGGTCAGGGGAAAAATAGAGAATGTCCACTTGGGAGAGATGAGGATTCCTGTGCCACAACCCCGCTGACCAGATGCTCTCGGGGTATGCGAGAACATATGGTCAGACGAGGAGAGAGCAGTAGGAGTAGCAGTGTTTTCAGTGGTAATCCATGTTTCCGTCAGCGCCAAGAAGTCGAGGGACTGGAGGGTAGCATAGGCTGAGATTAACTCTGCCTTGTTGGCAGCAGAACGGCAGTTCCAGAGGCTGCCTGAGACCTGGAACACCACGTGGGTGGTGCGTGCAGGGACCACCAGGTTAGATAGGCAGCAGCCACGCGGTGTGAGGCGTTTGTATAGCCTTTGCGGAGAGGAGAGAACAGGGATAGACAGAGGCATAGTTGACAGGCTGCAGAAAATGGCTACAATAATGCAAAGGAGATCGGAATGAAATGAACTAAACATCTGGGAAAGGAGAGAGCGGGGCCTCCCTCACCACAACACCCAAATATAACTCTCCCAACTTCCACCTCAGAAACTATAATTGTTGTAAACTACAGCGGTTCAATGTTTTCTAGGAATAGACTAACTTAGTTTATTCAGCTAGCTAACTAGGTACAGTATTCTTCCGTGAAAATCATCCAGGGCACCTAGTCATAAGATGCCACAGCCAGCTAGCATGCCGGACTCCAACAACACGGTTTAGCACCAATTCTCGGCCACACCAGTGTGTCAACACGCCAAGCAGATCGTTCGTGTCCGTGTCTATCGTTGTGGGTTAGTCCCGACAGCTTGAGCGAGTCCGTCGTCAACTTATTCAGCCAGTTAGTTAGCTAGAATAGTTAGCATACTAGCTAGCCATTGCTTTCAGACAAAGAAGAAACCCCTCCTTTCACGGCACGAACACACAGAGAGAGCCAAGCTAACGTTAACTAGTCACCCATGTCCCGAATTCCTTGAACGACTCTGGCTACCAATATGTAAAAACAAAACACAAATGTAGGTTATGACTTACCCCTAGCAGCTACTGTTAGCTAGCCAAGTGCAAAGCTAGCTACTGAATTGACTCAGCCAGTTCGCGTCTGTTCGCTAGGTCGTTCCAGCTATTGTTTACTAGTAGCTATCCAGGTAGCAACAAGCTAGCTAAATTTCAAGCACAGTAGCCACTTACTACCTAACGTTAACGGTTCAGACAATGAAGTTAGAAAACAGCTGAATGGTAGGCAATTATTGTATGTAATTATTGTAGGCAGCCAGCTGGCGTAATTACAGGCGCTCTCAGGCGTGAAACAACTATACCGTTGCTAATAGTTGCCAGTAGCTACCCGCCAGCTAGTCCAGGTAGTGGGTTAGC
Organism: Coregonus lavaretus; assembly: GCF_964263955.1. Lineage (NCBI taxonomy): Eukaryota > Metazoa > Chordata > Actinopteri > Salmoniformes > Salmonidae > Coregonus > Coregonus lavaretus. The sequence continues at coordinate 47,908,611 of NC_139999.1, forward strand.
TAGCTAGCTTCGTGCTTCACCGGGCTCAGCCGAATACAATACTAACCTACAATAATTACATACAACAACCCACGATAACTACCTACAATACCTAACTACAATCTAAATACATAGTTTAAGCCTTACTCGACAAAGCCCAAACTATGTATAAAGCCAAGCTCACCCGACGACCTCACCCGACAACCTCCTCCTGCTACGCTCTCTCCTGCATAATGCAAATTGATGTTGGCCCCTAGGCTTGTCAGCAGCAACTGAGACAGAGGAGATTAACTGAGTTGGCACGAGGATAGCTGTCAGGTACCCCAATCCCTGTAAACTCCTATACTGTTGACACTTTGTTTTTGAGAATAGTAACCAAAGAGCGCATTACCAATTGCGACTTGTATTCCTAAGCGTGTGAATATATGTCTGTGTCTGTGGTTGCATGTCTACATGTATTTTAATGTAATATATGTATTGTATAGTGCAATGCAATAATGTATAATACTGTATCATGTAATAATATAATGTGTAATGCCATAATAACTGGGACCTGTTTTGCATGTACAGTATTCAAAATCTCTGCACGCAAGTTCAGCGACATACAGTGTGCTAGAAAAATTTGAACCGAAAATACATGTGGTTCAGCAGCTCAGATGAACAAAGAGTCTGTAGTTTACCATATAGGTTAGCAGATGTTGCAATCACAAATAGGATTTTCCATTTAAGGGTGGCTGTTACAAATGCTTAACTTTATTTAGATTAGAAGGGCATTGCCCATTACTAGACATTATCAAAAGACTACATGCACACTGCTGTCGCTCTCCGAGTTAACTGTCATTTAAATGTTTTTTAGTTTGTTTGCCTAGTGACACCCAAGAATAGGAAAGTTTTTCAAAAATGAAAGAATTTATACAACTGTAAAATTTCATTCATAGGCTAGGTTGCAGAAACCTCATGATGGGTATAAGGAAAATTTGAGTATCATGTAGTAGCCTAAACCTATCGATGTTACATTGAACTGGGTGAATGGAATATGAATGACAGTCATCCAATATGCTGTAATATAAATAATGCCATGCTCATAAAAAAATTATCGTCCTCCCTCATCTTAACTGCCACCGACCGCCACTTCATCAGATAGTTATTTAGTTGAATAATAATAATCATGGCAATACATCAAGGAAGAGCAGATCAGTTGTGCCTTACTTGATCATTCATAGGAATAGCCAGTCCTAAAAAATTTACAGCAATTGGCCCACCAATAACAGGTGATCAAATCAAATCAAATGTAATCACATTTTATTTGTCACATGCGCGGAATACAAAAGGTGTAGACCTTTCCTTGAAATGCTTACTTACAAGCCCTTACCCAACAATGCAGTTCAAGAAATAGAGTTAAGAAAATATTTACTAAATCAAATAAAGTACAAAAATCAAATCAAATCAAAAAGTAACAAGAAAATTACATAACAATAACGAGGCTATTTACAGGGGGTACTGGTACCGAGTCAATGTGCAGGGATACAGGTTAGTCGAGGTAATTTGTAAAGTGACTATGCATAGATAATAAACAGCAAGTAGCAGCAGCGTAAAAACGTCAATGTAAATAGTCCGGGTGGCCATTTGGTTAATTGTTCAGCAGTCTTATGGCTTGGGGGTAGAAGCTGTTAAGGAGCCTTTTGGTCCTGGACTTGGTGCTCCGGTACCGCTTGCATTGCGGTAGCATAGAGAACAGTCTATGACTTGGGTGACTGGAGTCTTTGACAATTTTTTGGGCCTTCCTCTGACACTGCCTAGTATATAGGTCCTGGATGTCAGGAAGCTTGGCCCAAGTGATGTACTGGGCCATACGCACTACCCTCTGTAGCACCTTACGGTCAGATGCCGAGCAGTTGCCATTCCAGGCGGTGATGCAACCGGTCAGGATGCTCTCAATGGTGCAGCTGTATAACTTTTTGAGGATCTGGGGACCCATGCCAAATCTTTTCAATCTCCTGAGGGGGAAAACGAGTTGTCGTGCCCTCTTCACAACTGTCTTGGTGTGTTTGGACCGTGATAGTTTGTTGGTGATGTGGACACCAAGGAACTTGAAACTCTTAACCCGCTCCACTTCAGCACGTCGATGTTAATGGAGGTCTGTTCAGCCCTCCTTTTCCTATAGTCCACGATCAGCTCCTTTGTCTTGCTCACATTGAGGGAGAGGTTGTTGTCCTGGCACCAACTGCCAGGCCTCTGACCTCCTCCCTATAGGCTGTCTCATCGTTGTCGGTGATCAGGCCTACCACTGTTGTGTCTTCAGCAAACTTAATGATGGTGTTGGAGTCCTGCTTGGCCACGCAGTCGTGGGTGAACAGGGAGTACAGGAGGGGACTGAGCATGCACCTCTGAGGGGCCCCAAGTGTTGAGGATCAGAGTGGTAGATGTGTTGTTGCCTACCCTTACCACCTGGGGGCGCCCCGTCAGGAAGTCCAGGATCCAGTTGCAGAGGGAGGTGTTTAGTCCCAGGGTCATCAGCTTAGTGATGAGCTTTGTGGGCACCATGGTGTTGAACGCTGAGCTGTAGTCAATTAACAGCATTCTCACATACAGTGGGGAGAACAAGTATTTGATACACTGCCGATTTTGCAGGTTTTCCTACTTACAAAGCATGTAGAGGTCTGTAATTTTTATCATAGGTACACTTCAACTGTGAGAGACGGAATCTAAAACAAAAATCCAGAAAATGACATTGTATGATTTTTAAGTAATTAATTTGCATTTTATTGTATGACAAAAGTATTTGATACATCAGAAAAGCAGAACTTAATATTTGGTACAGAAACCTTTGTTTGCAATTACAGAGATCATACGTTTCCTGTAGGTCTTGACCAGGTTTGCACACACTGCAGCAGGGATTTTGGCCCACTCCTCCATACAGAACTTCTCCAGATCCTTCAGGTTTCGGGGCTGTCGCTGGGCAATACGGACTTTCAGCTCCCTCCAAAGATTTTCTATTGGGTTCAGGTCTGGAGACTGGCTAGACCACTCCAGGACCTTGAGATGCTTCTTACGGAGCCACTCCTTAGTTGCCCTGGCTGTGTGTTTCGGGTCGTTGTCATGCTGGAAGACCCAGCCACGACCCATATTCAATGCTCTTACTGAGGGAAGGAGGTTGTTGGCCAAGATCTCGCAATACATGGCCCCATCCATCCTCCCCTCAATACGGTGCAGTCGTCCTGTCCCCTTTGCAGAAAAGCATCCCCAAAGAATGATGTTTCCACCTCCATGCTTCACGGTTGGGATGGTGTTCTTGGGGTTGTACTCATCCTTCTTCTTCCTCCAAACACAGCGAGTGGAGTTTAGACCAAAATCTCTATTTTTGTCTCATCAGACCACATTACCTTCTCCCTTTCCTCCTCTGGATCATCCAGATGGTCATTGGCAAACTTCAGACGGGCCTGGACATGCGCTGGCTTGAGCAGGGGGACCTTGCGTGCGCTGCAGTATTTTAATCCATGACGGCATAGTGTGTTACTAATGGTTTTCTTTGAGACTGTGGTCCCAGCTCTCTTCAGGTCATTGACCAGGTCCTGCTGTGTAGTTCTGGGCTGATCCCTCACCTTCCTCATGATCATTGATGCCCCACGAGGTGAGATCTTGCATGGAGCCCCAGACCGAGGGTGATTGACCGTCATCTTGAACTTCTTCCATTTTCTAATAATTGCGCCAACAGTTGTTGCCTTCTCACCAAGCTGCTTGCCTATTGTCCTGTAGCCCATCCCAGCCTTATGCAGGTCTACCATTTTATCCCTGATGTCCTTACACAGCTTTCTAGTCTTGGCCATTGTGGAGAGGTTGGAGTCTGTTTGATTGAGTGTGTGGACAGGTGTATTTTATACAGGTAATGAGTTCAAACAGGTGCAGTTAATACAAGTTATGAGTGGAGAACAGGAGGGCTTCTTAAAGAAAAACTAACAGCTCTGTGAGAGCCGGAATTCTTACTGGTTGGTAGGTGATCAAATACTTATGTCATGCAATAAAATGCTAATTAATTATTTAAAAATCATACAATGTGATTTTCTGGATTTTTGTTTTAGATTCAGTCTCTCACAATTGAAGTGTACCTATGATAAAAATTACAGACCTCTACATGCTTTGTAAGTAGGAAAACCTGCAAAATCGGCAGTGTATCAAATACTTGTTCTCCCCACTGTAGGTGTTCCTTTTGTCCAGGTGGGAAAGGGCAGTGTGGACTGCGATTGAGATTGCGTCATCTGTGGATCTGTTGAGGCGATATGCGAATTGGAGTTGGTCTAGCGTTTCCGGCCTTTTCAAAGCACTTCATGGCTACTGACGTGAGGGCTACGGGCGATAATCATTTAAGCAGGTTACCTTCACTTTCTTGGGCACAGGGACTATGGTGGTCTGTTTGAAACATATAGGTATTACAGACTCTGTCAGGGAGAGGTTGAAAATGTCAGTGAAGACACTTGCCAGTTGGTCCGTGCATGCTTTGAGTACACGTCCTGGTAATCCGTCTGGCCCCGTGGCTTTGTGAATGTTGACCTGTTTAAAGGTCTTGCTCACATCGGCTACGGAGAGCATGATCACACAGTCATCCGGAACAGCTGGTGTTCTCATGCCTGCTTCAGTGTTGCTTGCCTCGAAGCGAGCATAAAATACATTTAGCTCGTCTTGTAGGCTCGCGTCACTGGGGAGTTCGCGACTGGGTTTCCCTTTGTAGTCCTTAATATTTTTCAAGCCCTGCCACATTTGACGAGCGTCAGAGCCGGTGTAGTAGGATTCAATCTTAGTCCTGTATTGACGCTTTGCCTGTTTGATGGTTTGTCTGAGGGCATAGCAGGATTTCTTATAAGCGTCCTGATTAGTGTCCCGCTCCTTGAAAGCGGCAGCTCTAGCCTTTAGGTTGGTGCAGATGTTGCCTGTAATCCATGGCTACTGGTTGGGAAATGTACGTACGGTCACTGTGGGGACGACGTCGTCAATGCACTTATTGATGAAGCCGGTGACTGAGGTGGTATACTCCTCAATGCCATTGGATGAATCCTGGAACATATTTCAGTCTGTGCTAGCAAAACAGTCCTGTAGCATAGCATCTGCATCATCTGACCACTTCCGTATTGAGTGAGACACTGGTACTTACTGCTTTAGTTTTTGCTTGTAAGCAGGAATCAGGAGGATAGAATTATGGTCAGATTTGCCAAATGGAGGGCGAGGGAGAGCTTTGTATGCGTCTCTGTGTGTGGAGTAAAGGTGGTCTAGAGTTTTTTTTCTTCTGGTTGCACATGTGACATGCTGGTAGAAATGAGGTAAAACTGATTTAAGTTTGCCTGCATTAAAGTCCACGGCCACTAGGAGCGTTGCATCTGGATGAGCATTTTCTTGTTTGCTTATTGCCTTATACAGCTCGTTGAGTGCGGTCTTAGTGCCAGCATCGGTTTGTGGTGGTAAATAGACGGCTATGAATAATATAGATGAGAACTCTCTTGGTAGATAGTGTGGTCTACAGCTTATCATGAGGTATTCTACCTCAGGCGAGCAATACCTTGAGACTTCTTTAATATTAGACATCCCGCACCAGCAGTTATTGACAAAGAGACACACAGCCCCGCCCCTTGTCTTACCAGACGTAGCTGCTCTGTCCTGCTGATACACGGAGAAGCCAGCTCTATATTATCCGTGTCGTCATTCAGCCACGTCTCGGTGAAACATAAGATATTACAGTTTTTAATGTCCCGTTGGTAGGATAGTCTTAATCGTAGATCGTCCAGTTTGTTTTCTAATGATTGCACGTTGGCCAATAATAAGGAGTGAAGTGGTGGTTTACCTACTTGTCGGCGAATTCTTACAAGGCACTCCGCCCTCCTCCCCTTTTTCCTCCGTCTTTTCTTCACACTGATGATGAGGATTTGGGCCTTGTCTTGACAAAGCAGTATATTCTTCGCTTCGGACTCATTAAAGACAAAATCTTTGTCCAGTTCGAGATGAGTAATTGCTGTTCTGATGTCCAGAAGCACTTTTCGGTCATAAGAGACGGTAGCAGCAACATTATGTACAAAATGAGTTACAAACAATGTGAAAAAACAAACAAAATAGCACAGTTCGTTAGGAGCCCGTAAAACGATAGCCATCCCCTCCGGCGCCATTATGTGAGGAATCCTCATTGTAATTAAACTAATAGACAATTGCCCCCTATATAAGTCCCCTGTAGCTCAGTTGGTAGAGCATGGTGCTTGCAATGCCAGGGTTGTGGGTTCGTTTCCCACGGGGGGCCAGTATGAAAATGTATGCACTCACTAACTGTATGTCCCTCTGGATAAGAGCGTCTGCTAAATTGACTAAAAAAATAACAATTTAAATATTTTTTTATAAAAAAATACATGGTCTCTTTTCACATTCCTAGGTAATATGGCATTTGAGGCCTTTGAGTTCCTGTGGCAGTTCTAAATGATACCTTTCATCAAGCAATCATTAGAAAAAAGTCTGTCTTCCTCGATAGCAACATATTTGTGGTGCTGAATTCATGTAATTTACATGAGCCTTTGTATGAGAGCACTACCTTCATTCACCATGCAAACAACACTTACTTATTTTACAGACGTGGTGTACCAATTCACACATTATAGTTGTTAATCATAAAATGTATTGAGTTTTATGTTAGTGTCATTCTTTCCTTCATTCCTTCATTCCTTCATGTATCAATTTTAAAAGCAGCGATTTCATGTATTGCAGCAAGTTTTATTCTGCAGAATTCAACTGGAAATAAATAAAACCTCGAAACCCTATTGTTTATTTGTGGTTGACGTCATGTTTAAACAAAACCTGTGTGCGTTGATGACTTGCAAATTCTAATCAACTAGCCACATTGACGCAGTGTGATTATGTTGATAAGGTGAGTTGAAATAATGCTAAAACAATGTTGACTCAAACAATTTTGTCCTGGAGGGCAGCTATGTCTTAACATGTCTCTGGTGAGCTATCTGTAACAACTAAATTAGCACACAGTGTTCATTCGTTATGACAAAATACCCTTATAGGGAAAACTGTTCTACAGAAACATTTACAGAATGGATTATAGATTGTCCCATTGCCTCACCGTAATAGGACAGCTTTCACATATATATATATTTTTTGATGTATGAACTGATTTAAGCAATTACGGTTATTTACAGAAGTCAATGAGAAACAGGTAGACTAGCGGTTAGTACATTGGGCCAGTAACCGAAAAGTTGCTGGTTCAAATACCAGAGTTTACAAGGTCAAAAATCTATCGATGTGCCCTTGAGCAAAGCACTTAACCCTAATTTGCTCCAGGGGTGCCGTAATACTATGGCAGACCCTGTAAAACAACACATTTCAATGCGTGTATGAGACAAAGAAAAGGTAGCTACAGTGTTCAGTGCATTGATGGTTACAAAAAGTACATTCAGAAAATATGACTGTAGTCAAACATCAGAGTTGTAGCATAATATCTGTATATTTTTTCTGAATTCTGATACTGGAACATTATTCTATTCAACTTTATGAGCTACTGTATGATGAGTCTTTGATCCATTAGAGCAGATGGGACAAGTTAACTTAATGAAAAATGACCTAAGTAACATTAAGAAAACAGTGACTGATATTAAAGTTATATGGACACTTTCAACTAAATTGCTTGCTGCAAAACCAAAGCCCTCTGCAGCACAGGGAAACTAAACTAGAACTAATTTGTGTTTACATGGTTTCTCTCATTCTTAACCTCAGGCTCCCTCTGGCCAAGGCCAAATCTTTGCTAGAGACTCAATGTATTTATAAATAGGTGGAGAGAGGAGAGGAACCCGGATATGTGACTAGAACCCTATGGGTATTGGTAAGAAAGTAACTAATCTTGTGACAAAATAGCGTGGCCGTCCCTCAGAGCCGAGCAATCTCCATTCTGTGTCATTTCAGAGTCATTCATGAACAGACTGCAAGCGGAGAAGGTCAGTCCGTGGCTAGGCAAAGAACAAAGTGATCATGATTTAAAAAGTACATGCGGGATCTGAGGAGGAAATGACTTTGCCACCTTCATCTGAATGGCACATTTTTGTCATTTTATCTCCCGATGACTTGTGCTTTGCCATTTCAAAGTTTCATATGTCTTCCCACACTCACTGTTGTGCCGTTCCTTTACTCTGTGATGACCTTTGGTGCAAAACCTAGCACACTCAATCTCTAACCATAACAAATTAGCACTCTTTTGCCCTTTTTTCACTTCTACAAATATTACAGTGGCAATGCTGTTTTCTCCTCTAGAGCCTAGATTCAATCTGGACCACGGAAGATCGCGTTATAGCATGATTGACATTTAAAGGTTATTTTCCGATTGAGCCTCGAAACCGTGAATTACCGTTTACCATGAATGTGCATAGCGGACAAAGCGCAATCGGATTGAATCTGGCCCAGTGGAGGCTCCTCAGAGGAGGAAGGGGAGGTCCATCCTCCTCAATGAATTTCATAAAAATAAAAAGAGTGAAGAGAGAGAGAGAGATAGCTATATTTCGTAATTTCTTTTCACTTTCACTATCACTTACTTAGCTAGAAAATGCAGCTAGCTAGTTTAGCTTACTCAAACACACTCAAACAGAGGGATGCTATGTTAGCTAGCTGGCTATGACTATCCAACACTGGAACTCTTCCAAGTCAAGATAAGCTTTTGTTTTTACAAATGTATTGCCACCGGGGCCCGTCGGTGTAACTGCTAAACTGCTTACTGACTGTACACTATACTACATGATTGTAGTTTGTTTACTAACGCGTTAGTTCTATTAGCTATGTTGACTATGATGTTACTTTAGCTAATATGGTGACAACGATGTAGGCTGTGTGTAGCGGATATGATATGAAGGTTTGGCTTGAAAATGTTTTTTCACCTGGTCACAGACAGCTGATGTGTTGTGCATTGAAGTCCACAAGCGAAGAGAAAAGGTGAGAGGAGGAGAGCGAGTATATGCGAGAAGGAATACAACAAGCTGTTTGTATGTGGCTATGATAGTGAACTGTTTGCGTGTGATCAGGGGTGTATTCATTCCGCCGATTATGTTGAAAAAAAGTTTCTTAAACGGAAGCAAATGGAACGAAACGGGGATAAACATACCTGAATTTGTCCAATAGAAACTATTGTTTGCAACTGTTGGACTAATGCTTACACCCTAGATTAGCTAGATGCAGGGAAGAGTGTGCAAGGCGGTATTGAATGTGTCTCTAACCCTAACCCTAACCCTAGAAATAAGGCCATGCTCATTAAAAAAAAGAATTGTCCTCCCTGATCTTAAATGGCACCGACTGCCACTGATCTGGCCCTAGGTCTGACTAGACAAAATTGATAGGGCAGATCTTTTTTATTTTATCCTCTGAAATACGCTCCTTTGTTACATGTTGTGTTCTATGTCAGCCTTTATATATCACCCCTCTCACTAGTGAAGATTTAAACTAGAGAATGTAACAAGGTTGAATTTAATCCTTTGTATATATAGATTTATATACCTCTGTTGCAAAAACACACTCAGCAAATACCTGTATTAGTATATGTTAGACACAGACTGTAGACTGAGGTAGACACTGTACCGCAACAGAGTACAGTGGACCCTGTGTGTTTGATAGTCACTTTTAATTTAATTTCATCTCTCTGTGTGTTTCCCCTTAAAAATACAAAATAGTAGATGAGGGTAGAGAGGGCCTTTGAAATGAAGCAACCTAATCAGGGGACTTAGACATGGCACTGTGGCCGGAAATTCGCTGTGAATACTAGTTTCAACCATGACCGTTTTGGAACCCGCCTTTTTGGCTTTTGCATAGATTTTTTTGCCTCCCACTCCCCCCCCCCTCATCTCTGCCCCTCACTGTATGTCACACAGTCAATTTGGGCTCTTTCTGACCTAGAATTTGATGAATAGCTGTTTTCCAGGGGCTTGCGTCAGCAAGAAAAATGAATTGATGCACGCCTCCATACCACCCCAACCCCCCAGTCTAGACCTGTGGCTTGCCTTCTCCATAAACATCACAAGGATGGCTACTGTTCTGCTCTTCCAGCATAATTCTTTACTCTTTTTCCCCTGTTTTCTTTCTACTATTTCTCCTCATCTTCCCACTCAGAGCCAGAAATTGTGGTTGGGCTTTTATGGATCTTGGCCAAGTCTTCGCACAGCTTGTCCTGATTACCAACTAGACTAGAGCCTAGTGGTTAGATGGAACCAGGTCCTCTGGCCATTTGTTTCCCTCCCTTCATGTTTTGACGTGACGACCTCTGAGGGTTTCCTGAAGGACAGGGCATGTGACTTGAAGGGACCCCTGAAAGTGTTGAAAAGGCAACACACAGAAAAATAAAATATTATCATTCAGTCCTAATGTAAATGATTGAGTTATGAAGTATGAAGAATAATGATTAAAAAGGCAACTTGTGATTTTCTCACTGAATTACCCATTACAGAAACCAAGCACAGTCGTAAGGATAATATCACCTCTGACCTACTTAGAGCATACACCTGCAGTGTGGCCACTGGGTCTCATAATGGCATGCATTGACCATCATCATCGCCATTATGCTTCACCTCTGCATGCAATGAACTGGGCTTACACACCTTGGAGTCTGACTCATCTACCTTTGTATAAGATCTGTTTCAGGCTCAGTCTTCTGTATGGGTCACGCTTTATGTGGTTGCAAGTTTTCTGCATACATTCCCCCGTAAGCCTCCCTCTCCTCTCCTTCCTTCTGATCACTGCTTTCCAGGCAATTAGTACAGGCAAACAGAGCAGACAATCAGGCCTGAGCCTTAATGCACTGTACTGCTCTGGTAGTAAATACTGACTGATTCTTGAAAGCATTGTCATTTAAAACCCAGTGGCTCTGGTCTTTGTCTGAGGAGAGAGTTCCTTTGAATTGGCAGGCCATAGGAAAACACAACCCGAGCTGGATCACAATGGCTGATTTTGCCTAATAAAGGAGATTACAGTTAACTGAGTCTTTCATTGTCCAAACAAGTTCTGTTTTATTGCGTAACGAGGGCAGGTCGCGACATAGAGGCTCTTAACTGCCGAATACTCCCTGTTCAAAGGGGGGATGACGAGGGGGATGACTTGCATTGCCACACAGTCTATGAAACCCTATTGTTGGGTTGTATCAAGTTAGAGAGTGGCGGTTGTACATGTATTGTATGTTGTGATTCTGTTGTCCTTTTGTAGGTATAATGTTAGGAAAATGTAGATGTTAAACCTGTATGATTTGTCACCTCACTAAATCATATCTGTTGTGTGTAAGGATATGCTTTAGGAAGATAGGACTCTATGTTTGATTTATGTTGATAAGCATAGTCTTTTATTGAGAATTAAACCAAATCAGATGAAATTGGAAGATTAAAGAGTGGGCTAAATGAGAACAATAATAAGGTAAGAAGAGCAGACAAAGAGCTCGATAACGAAGTGTGAGAAAAAAACGCTTTGTGTTTAACTTCAGCAGTCTGCGAGGCACCTGAACACCTTGTGAAAGTATGCAAGACAGTGCAAAGAATGCCAGGCATGTAGTTCTTATGGGAACTCCAGTCGCCAGACCTAGTGGCGGTGCTATTGTCACCCTTTCTTCTGAGGCTTTCATACAGAGAGCGGGAGGGCGGGAGGAAGAGGGTGGGACCGAAGGAGAGAGAGAGGGAGAGAAAAGAGAGAGGCGCTGCTAACGATGGCGGGGGAGTCAGGCGCCTGGGGGCCATGCCAGGAGACAGGGGCTGACAGGGGCCCGAAAGATGGATGGAGAGGGACCCCCGCTGGGAGTGTGTCTCGGGGCCCCGTCTTCGACTCCTCCGTGCTCCCTTGAGCACAGAGAGGGGGCTGGAGGCAGGACAGTGTCCCTATACCGTTCCCTCTCCCTTCCCCCCCCTCCTCCTCCACTACTCCACTCCTTCACTTCATGATACTTGATACCCCCTCCCTCCCTCCCTCCTCTTCCCTTCTCCCTCTCCTCTCATTAGGGCCCATTTTCACTTCAAAGTGGGTATTATCAGCCATCTCTGAAGGCAATTAGGAATGGGTGGCTTTGAGCGGTGGACACGCCACGGCTTTAAGGGACTCATCCCCATTGTGGCCTTTGTGGGCCTGCCGACATTGATAGAAGGAATGCCACGCTGGCCCCATGCAGCCCCTGCCGGCCCTACCTTTGACTGGTAAACAGCAGAGTAAAACGGTGTGTAATTAACTGACAGTCAAAGCAGGTCCTGTTCAGTGCTTGACAGACTCATGGGGGTAGTGACTTCAGGACTTTAAAGGGGGTGGGGGGGTGGGGGAGACAAAGTCATAAGGGGTCCTTTGGAATGAATGAGAAAAGAAGGGGCAGTTGGGCACAATGGCGAGGCTATGAAACAGAGAGGCGAATAACTCACTCTGGGCAATGAAATAGAGTCAATGTTCACTCACGCACTCCTAGGGACGGTTTCAATGTGTAAGAGAAGGGGAGGGGCTTGTGCTGTCAAAGCACTGCCTGACTGCATCATATATGACAGCGATAATGATCAACTGTATACAGAACAACAACAACAGCCTGATCGCCACTTCAGTGTTCCAGATGTGTTAAATCTTAAAATGTATCTGTCCACACCACAGCACATCAAGGTCATTTCTGAGATGTTTTTGAGGCATAATAATACAGCGTCTTGGCTGAGAATTGTGGAACGTCTGGCAGTAAAACATCTCTTTCAGTGTCTATTTTTCACAACTTTCATTTGGTCATTTATTAAGTAACTTTTTCAATTGTGGGGAATACAGACACAGAGAAAGACACTGTCACCAAATAAATCATCATTTTCGCGTCTACAGCGACTTTCGCTGTGCAACTTAACAGTGGTGAGAGTCCATGGAGCCCTCATGTTTTGCGCTGAGTGTTATATATGGTTTTGAGAATGGCGGTTTGTGTAAATTCAGCCTGATGGCTATTAGTGTACTATGGCTGCTAGGCCAATGAAAAGGGTACACAATAAAGTGCAAAGTGAAGACAGCTGTAGCGCTGGAGACCATTGGTAAGGAAGCAATGATATTATTGTGTCTACACTGCAAGCATTGAGTGCAGCATAGAGGAACTGGATGGAAGGGTGTGTAAACAAAAACGGTTGTAGTCAAATGCAAGTCATATCTTACGAGGTGTTGGGCCGAAAAATTCCTCTCTCTCTCTCTCTCTCTCTCTCTCTCTCTCTCTCTCTCTCTCTCTCTCTCTCTCTCTGTCCAAAAAGCTCTGTTTTTTTGGACCCATATTTAACCCCTTATTTTTTCTGGCACAAAACTACCTCAGTTCTATGGGTTACCTTCAGACGAGTCCTGTAACACTTTGTCACGCCCTGGCTCTGGGGACTCTTAAATGTTGAGCCAGGGTGTGGATTTTCCTATGTTTAGTTGTTCTATGTTTTCATTCTAGATCGTTTAGATCTATGTTGGCCAGGGTGGTTCCCAATCAGAGGCAGCTGTAGCTCGTTGTCTCTGATTGGGTACCATACTTAGGCAGCCTGTTTTCACTAGTCATTGTGGGATCCTGTTCCGTAAGGTTTGTTTTGGTGTTAACCTAGGACTTCACGTATCGTTTGGTTTGTTGTTTTGTTCGTGTGTGTACTCAATAAATAATGTACGCATATCACGCTGCGCCTTGGTCCGCTTCATCTAACGACGATCGTGACACACTTGTGGGGCTCATAGCCCAAACGGTTCAGGTGCTACAGACAGAAGTTGGCACATCAGTGTTACCAACTTCAGACGAGTCCCGTTGGGCTTGTGCCAAACCGTTCTAACACTACAGATGTTTTCGCGAGAAGACTGATTTTCGGGATGTCTCATGGTCTTACAAACACTGCTGTAGCTCGGCCACCTTCCACCGCAGACGGATTGAGATGCAAAACCCCAGATATCTCTAGCTAATATGAGTAGGCCTACTACTGAAATAGATTAATGGGGTCAACTGAGCCAAAAATCCTCTAATAAGGACAACATTGGAATAATATTTTGCATAAATGTACAGGTAACTGACAAAATAAAGGAAACACTTGAGGGATACAATGTATATTGAAATCAGGTGCATCCACACAGGTGTGGTTCTTGAGTTAATTTAGCTATTAACTTCATGCTTAGGGCTAGTTGCCTATTATTTTGGCTACCATGGCTAGAAGATATCTCTTTGACTTTGAAAGAGGGGTCTCAAAGGAGAATAGGGGGTTTAAAGGGTGTGTATGTGTGTTTATGTGAGTCTGTGTGTGTGTCAGTCACCAGATCTCAACCCAATTGAACACTTATGGGAGATTCTGGAGAGGCCCCTGAAACAGCGTTTTCCACCACCATCAACAAAACACCAAATTATGGAATTTCTCACAGAAGAATGGTGTCACACCATTCCAATAGTGTTCCAGATACTTGTAGAATATATGCCAAGGCACATTGAAGCTGTGCTGGCAGTTTGTGGTGGCCCAATGCCCTATTAAGACACTTTATGTTGGTGTTTCCAATATTTTGTCAGTTACCTGTACGTAAATAATTTCCCTCAAAGTGTAGCCTAGGTGATATGTCGACACTGATGCTGACATGAGGGAGGTGCCATGTCATCCAAAAAGTTATACTTTTGAATCATCTGTCCATAGAACGTCTTCCAAGAGTTCTGATGATCATCCAGGTGCTTCCAGGTGCTTTTTGGCAAACTTGAGTTGACTTTTTGGACAACATGGGTCCCATTATGCCTGGTGAAAACCAAACACTGCATTGCACAGTAAGAACCTCATACCAACGGTCAAGCATGGTGGTGGTAGTGTGATGGTTTGGAGATGCTTTGCTGCCTCAGTGTAACAATGACACTGTGAGTCGAGATGCAGGAGCAGGTGAAACGTTTAATAAAACAACAAACATGAAACGAGACAGCGTAACAGTGGCGAAATAGCATAAACACAGGAACAATACCGACTGAGGACTAAACGTAAGGGAGGGACATATAAAGGGGAGGTAATGTGGAAGATAATAGAGTTCAGGTGTGAATCTGCAGGTGCGCTTAATGATGGATGCCAGGTGTGCATAATGATGAATCCCAGGACCGGTGGTAAGTACTCCGGCGACGTCGCATGCCAGAGGGGAGGAGCAGGAGTAGATGTGACAGTACACCCCCCCCCCGCCCCCCCCCCCCCCCGACGCTCGGCTCCCGCCGCAGGACGACACCGACCAGAGGGACGACCCCGAGGACGAGGAGCGGGTCGGTCCTTGCGGCAAAGGTGGAAATCACAGATGATGTTGGGATCCAGAACGTCCTCCACCGGAACCCAACACAGCTCCTCTGGGCCATACCCCTCCCAGTCCACCAGGTACTGGAGATGAACCCCACGACGTCCAGTAGGGATCTGACAGCATACGCCGGACTCCCCTCGATGTCCAGGGGGGGTGGGGGGTGTCGTGGGGGACAGCTTCAGCTAGGGGACCAGGAACCACCGGCCTGAGAAGGGAGACATGAAAAGAGGGTGAGATACGATAGTGACTGGGCAGCTGTAACCTACACGTCACCTCGTTGACCCTCCGGATAACCTTGAACGGCCCCACAAACCGGGGGCTCAGTTTCTTGCAGGGCAGGTGGAGTGGGAGGTTCCTGGTAGAAAGCCAGATGCAATCCCCAGGGTGGAACACAGGGGTCTCACTGCGGTGGCGGTCTGCCTGTTCCTTTTGACGATGGACGGCGCGCTGGAGTCTCACATGAGCGTCGCTCCACACCTCTTCTGCGCGCCGGAACCACTCATCAACCGCAGGAGCTTCGGTCTGGCCCGGGGTCCACGGTGCCAGGGTCAGCTGAAAACCCAGAACACACTGGAAGGGTGTCAACCCAGTGGAGGAGTGACGCCCACGTACTCTGCCCATGGAAGGAATCGTTCCCACTCACTCTGCCAGTCCTGACAGTGACTCCTCAGGAACCTCCCCAGCTCCTGGTTCATCCTCTCCACCTGCCCGTTGGACTGAGGCCAGTACCTGGAAGTGAGGCTGACCGTGACCCCGAGCTTCTCCATGAAGGCCCTCCATACTCGTGATGTGAATTGGGGCCCACGGTCAGAGACGATGTCCTCCGGAAGGCCATAATGTCGGGCGACCTGCTGGAAGAGTGCCTCAGCGACCTGGAAAGCAGTGGGGAGACCAGGAAGAGGGATTAAACGACAGGACTTAGAAAATCTATCCACTACCACCAAAATGGTGGTGAAACCATCAGAGGAGGGGAGATCGGTTACAAAGTCAATGGATAGATGTGACCAGGGTCGCTGAGGCACGGGAAGTGGCAGGAGCTTCCCTGCTGGAGCGTTCCGGGGGGACTTGGTTTGACCACATACGGAACAGGAGTTGACATAGCGAGTGACATCCTGCGCTAAGGTGGTATTTCCCAGAGATGGATTGGGTAGTGCGAGAAATACAGCGACGACAGCTGTGTGCGCCCAGGTCAGCAGCCGATCCCATATCCCTGTGGGAATGTAAATGCGCTCCGGAGGACAATTAGTGGGTGCGGGCTCCCTCTCCAGAGCCTGGCGGATGTCCGCATCTACGTCCCAGACCACAGGAGCTACGACTCGGGAGGATTAAATTATCGGCGCATTCTGGACAGGACCCTCCCCCGAATCGTAGAGACGGGACAGAGCATCGGCCTTGGTGTTCTTAGAACCTGGGCGATAGGTCAGCGTGAAGTCAAACCTTGTGAAGAACAGGGCCCACCTTGCTTGACGCGGATTCAGCCTCCTCGCTGTCCGTATGTACTCCAGGTTCCGATTGTCGGTGAGATTGATGAATGGTTCCTTGGCGCCCTCCAGCCAGTGTCTCCACTCCTCTAATGCCAACTTCACTGCCAACATGTCACGATCACCGACGTCGTAATTCCTCTCTGCAGGGGACAGTTTCTTAGAGTAAAACGCACATGGGTACAACTTCTGTAGGTTACCCTGTCATTGAGACAGAACTGCCCCCACGCCTACCTCTGAAGCATCCACCTCCACCACAAAGGATGTCGTGGGATCTGGGTATTTGAGCACTGAGGCGGAGGTGAAACGTCCTTTGAGTAGACAGAAGGCCTCATCGGCTGCTGGGTTCCTGTCATAAGAATTTCTATCTCTAATACTAAGCTTTGAATAATTCCCAGAGGTTGTAAGACTCTAGTTCATTAAGAATTAAACAATATCTCCAGTCTGCAAGGGATCAGCATTTTTATTCAATGAGAGCGCTCTAGCGCCAAAAACACACACAATCTTTTTATATGCGTCCACACAAAGGACTTTGCTCCTCCCACCTTTAGGCGGCCTGTAAATTTCCACAGTATAGAATGTTTAAATAGGACCGTTTCTAAGTCTCCTTTCTCCTGGAATGTCTGTCTCAGCAGTTTCCCTTCTCTGTTAGCGGGTTTATTACTACCTTATAACTCTAACACAGTTTACACAGTCATACAGTATCGGGGTGGAACAATATTAGTCATTACCATGAACATACAAATTCATCTATCAGTTCCACACCAACCTACGGGCCCTCCTTTAAGGAGAGAGGTGAGAGGAGCGGTGACAGAGCTGAAGTTCCTGATGAAGCGGCGGTAAAAGTTGACAAACCCCAAAAACCATTGTAACCCCTTTAAGGTGGTTGGAACTGGCCATGACCTGACTGCATCTACCTTCTTGTCGTCCATGTTCACACCCTGCGGACTGATTTGGTAGCCTAAGAAGGACACCGTCCTCTGGTGAAATTGGCACTTCTCAGCCTTGATGAACAGGGGGTTGGCGAGAAGGCGTTCCAGGACTGCTCGAACGTGAATGATGTGATCCTCCAAGATAGCTGAGTAGATCAGGATGTCATCGATATACACGACCACCTGGCGGCCGAGCATGTCCCTGAACACCTTGTTAATGAATGCCTGGGACACTGACGGAGCATTGGCTAAACCATATGGCATTACCAAGTACTCGTAGTGACCAGACATCGTGCTAAATGCCGTCTTCGTGGCACCAATGGGAGAGGGTACCGATAGGTGCAGAACCTGAAAGCAAGTCGATGGCACATTCCCAGGGGCGATGAGGAGGAAGACAGGTGGCGCGGGTCTTGGAGAATACCTCCCGCAGGTCCTGGTATACCTCCGGGATGTTGGGCTGAAGGGCAACCACAGGACTCTCAACCGACGTGGAACCACAGGGGACAGGGAAGCAGGTCCTCCGGCATTCGAGTGACCAGTCTGTAATTCTCATTCTCCACCATGAGATGGTAGGGTTGTGGCATTGAAGCCAAGGGAGGCCGAGGATGATCTTGTTGACTGGTGCACTGGTAATGAAGAAGGGAATGTTCTCCTGATGAATGGACTCCACAGTGAGGGTGAGTGGTTGAGTGATGTGGGTGACGGTTCCGGATCCTAAAGGGCGACTATCCAGGGTTTGAACCGGAAAAAGAGAGAAGAGCGGGTATGAGTTGATGTTAAGAGAGGAGGCAAGGGTCTGGTCAATAAAGTTCCCAACGGCACCGGAATCCACTAACGCTGTAGACACAGTACATGAGGGACAGTCAGATAGTGTAGTGTAAAAAATAAATACAAATAAAAAATAAAAAGAAGATGATTTACAGTGGGGAAAAAAGTATTTAGTCAGCCACCAATTGTGCAAGTTCTCCTACTTAAAAAGATGAGAGAGGCTTGTAATTTTCATCATAGGTACACGTCAACTATGACAGACAAAATGAGATAAAAAAATCCAGAAAATCACATTGTAGGATTTTTAATGAATTTATTTGCAAATTATGGTGGAAAATAAGTATCTGGTCACCTACAAACAAGCAAGATTTCTGGCTCTCACAGACCTGTAACTTCTTTGTTTAAGAGGCTCCTCTGTCCTCCACTCGTTACCTGTATTAATGGCACCTGTTTGAACTTGTTATCAGTATAAAAGACACCTGTCCACAACCTCAAACAGTCACACTCCAAACTCCACTATGGCCAAGACCAAAGAGCTGTCAAAAGACACCAGAAACAAAATTGTAGACCTGCACCAGGCTGGGAAGACTGAATCTGCAATAGGTAAGCAGCTTGGTTTGAAGAAATCAACTGTGGGAGCAATTATTAGGAAATGGAAGACATACAAGACCACTGATAATCTCCCTCGATCTGGGGCTCCACGCAAGATCTCACCCCGTGGGGTCAAAATGATCATAAGAACGGTGAGCAAAAATCCCAGAACCACACGGGGGGACCTAGTGAATGACCTGCAGAGAGCTGGGACCAAAGTAACAAAGCCTACCATCAGTAACACACTACGCCGCCAGGGACTAAAATCCTGCAGTGCCAGACGTGTCCCCCTGCTTAAGCCAGTACATGTCCAGGCCCGTCTGAAGTTTGCTAGAGTGCATTTGGATGATCAAGAAGAGGATTGGGAGAATGTCATATGGTCAGATGAAACCAAAATAGAACTTTTTGGTAAAAACTCAACTCGTCGTGTTTGGAGGACAAAGAATGCTGAGTTGCATCCAAAGAACACCATACCTACTGTGAAGGAACACCTGGGATAGGATAAAGTAATCCTTCTACCCCCCCCCCCCCAAAAGAAAAATAATAAAAAAAATAAAAAAAACAATTGGTAAAGTGGTTATCCCACTGGCTATAGGGTGAATGCACCAATTTGTAGTCGCTCTGGATAAGAGCGTCTGCTAAATGACGTAAATGTGCCCTTGAGCAAGGCACTTAACCCTAATTGCTCCTGTAAGTCGCTCTGGATAAGAGCGTCTGCTAAATGACTAAAATGTAAATGTAAAATGTGAAGCATGGGGGTGGAAACATCATGCTTTGGGGCTGTTTTTCTGCAAAGGGACCAGGACGACTGATCCGTGTAAAGGAAAGAATGAATGTGGCCATGTATCGTGAGATTTTGAGTGAAATCCTCCTTCCATCAGCAAGGGCATTGAAGATTAAACGTGGCTGGGTCTTTCAGCATGACAATGATCCCAAACACACCGCCCGGGCAACAAAGGAGTGGCTTCGTAAGAAGCATTTCAAGGTCCTGGAGTGGCCTAGCCAGTCTCCAGATCTCAACCCCATAGAAAATCTTTGGAGGGAGTTGAAAGTCTGTGTTGCCCAGCGACAGCCCCAAAACATCACTGCTCTAGAGGAGATCTGCATGGAGGAATGGGCCAAAATACCAGCAACAGTGTGTGAAAAGCTTGTGAAGACTTACAGAAAACGTTTGACCTGTGTCATTGCCAACAAAGGGTATATAACAACGACGTGTACCTATGATGAAAATTACAGGCCTCTCTCATCTTTTTAAGTGGGAGAACTTGCACAATTGGTGGCTGACTAAATACTTTTTTCCGCCACTGTATATTGGGTGGTTGTCCCACTAGCTATCATAAGTTGAATGCACCAATTTGTAAGTCGCTCTGGATAAGAGCGTCTGCTAAATGACTAAAATGTAAAAATGTTAAATGTAATGGACACCAAAAAGAGCCTAGTAGACAGTGATGAAGATGGAATTCTCACTCCTGCCCTAGGGGGTGGAAGATCACGTGACCGTCCATCTGCTCTTGTGGATCCCAGATTCGGACATACCGGACACCTCTGGAGCTTGTGCCCTCCCTCTACACAGTACAGACAGAGCCCCAGCTGTATCTGTCTGCGGCGCTCTGCCGCGGGGAGACGAGTGACCTTTACCTCCATGGGTTCAGACTCTGATTTCGAGTGTTCACTGAGGGAAGGAGAGAAGCGATGAGAGTACCGGCGCTCCCGAAGTAGGTTATCCAGACGGATGGCCATCGCAATGAATGCATCCAAGGAGAGGTTGTCGTCTCGACAGGCCAGTTCCGTCTGGACCTCTTCACACAAACCTCTTCTAAATAGCGTACAAAGCGCTGGCTCATTCCATCCACTGGATGCTGCTACTGTCCGAAAGGTGAGCGCGTACTAAGCAGCCGTCTGGTTACCCTGCCGTAATTGCAGTAGCCACTCACCTCCCTCTCTGCCCTCCGGGGGATGATCAAAAATACATTTAAACAGAGCCATGAACCCCTCATAAGACTCAAGCTCCTCCTCTCCTCTCTCCCAGACGGCCGTAGCCCACTCCAACGCCCGCCCAGTCAGCAGAGAAATCACTGTGCGTGTTTGAGACGTTGCACACTGCGAAGAACCTCCTCCATAACCGATCACAGTTGTGCCAGCTGGTCATGGTGTTGACATAGAAGATAACCTTGTTCATCGACCGTCTGAGAGATATTCAAATGTTCTGCTGCTTCCATGGTTGGAGTCGGTATTCTGTAACAATGACGCTGTAAGTCGAGAAGCAGGTGCAGGTGAAACGTTTAATAAAACAACAAACATGAAACGAGACATCATAACAGTGGCGATATAGCATAAACACAGGAACAATACCGACTGAGGACTAAACGTAAGGGAGTGACATATAAAGGGGAGGTAATGTGGAAGATAATGGAGTTCAGGTGTAAATCATAATGATCTGCAGGTGCATGAATGATGGATGCCAGGTGTGCGTAATGATGAATCCCAGGACCGGTGGTTAGTACTCCGGCGACGTCGCACGCCGGAGGGGAGGAGCAGGAGTAGACGTGACACTCAGGACCTGGACGACTTGTCTTAATAGAAGGAACCATGAAATGAATTCTGCTCTGTATCAGAGAATTCTACAGGAGAATGTCAGGCCATCCGTCTGTGAGCTGAAGCTGAAGCGCAGCTGGGTCATGCAGGAAGACAATGATCCAAAACACACAATCAAGTCTACATGAAATGGCTAAAAAGCAACACATTTTATGTTTTGAAATGGCCTAGTCAAAGTCCAGACCTAATCCCAATTTAGATATTGTGTCAGGACTTGAAATGAGCAGTTCATGCTTGAAAACCCACAAATGTCTCTGAGTTACAGCAGTTCTGCATGGAAGAGTGGGCCAAAATTCCTCCACAGCGATGTGAGAGACTGATCAACAATACTCAGGTTCCCTTTATCCAATATCAGGTTTTGGTTGAAGATCTGATAACATTCAGTATAAAAAATATGCAAAAGTAGAGAAAATTAGAAAGGGGGCAAATAGGTTTTCACGGCACTGTATATGGCTGGCTGGCTAGTGGTTTGTGTGGATATTTTAGTACATGGTGGTTAGCTTGAGTGTTGCTGCTGCCAAATGAGGAAGGAATTGAGTTGGTTCGGAGCAAGGGTTGTTGATGCAGCTGCTCCTATCAATGTCTTTCTGCCTCTCTCTGCTGCCTGTATCAGCCAACCGGACACAATATTGACAATATTGTAAATCAAGTGTTAATCAAATGTTATGCTGCTGTGGCAGTACTGTTGATATTTAAACTAGGTAGCTTGCTACACACACTCGACCGGTGGGATGGCATCTCAAGCCATGCATGTTTGGATACCGAGCATGCACAATCTCCGTACAGAGCAGACTGGGAAAAAGGCACAACATGGCACATGAGCTCCGTATGAACAGACCAACGGACAGGGTAGGGGTGGGGGGTGGAGAACGTGCCGACGTCACGACAACTTGGGGGCAGTGGGTTCAGAACAACAACGACAAAAACGGCATAGAAAAAATCTATAATAATACCACCACCCAAAAGGGCACTTGGCGAGTGGGAGAGCCAAGGGGCAGGTGCTCAGGCACAGGTAGGCTAGACCCCTATCTGTCCACATGCCTGAAGCTAGTAGCTGCCTGGCGCTTTACAGTGGGGAAATGTTTTTTATTTTTTTCAAATCATTCAAACTCATCATGGTATATTATTGGGGGTGTCAAATTCACCTGTCATCTCCGTAATTGCCAAGTTATGCAATAATGAGCAATAACAGTTAGCAGAAGAGACAACTAAGAGAAAGCCTTTTCCAAGGCTAAATATTTCAAAATGTCCTACATATTTTCACTACCAAGTCAGAGAAAAGTATGGTCAAATGTCAACCATCTGACATATTTCTAATGAGATCTAAGTCTGGTCAGAGACAACATTGTTCCTACATATTTTAGATGTTAAATTTAGAGGAATGTAATTACTTCTAAAGCAAATCATCAGAATGAAATGATTTAGTCGTTCTTTGATGCTCTCCCTAGTTAGCCACCTCCCACTGAGCACTGACATCCTGTCTCATTGAGCCTGTCGGCAGGAAGCCTCTTCTCATCCCCCCAGTTAGTCAAAACATGAACACAAGATAGCCAGAGAGGAGGGAGGAGGTGGAGTAGAGAGAGAGAGAGCGCGAGAGACATACAGACAGATGAGAAAGAGAGAGAGAAATTAGAGAGAAATGAGAGAGAGAGAGAGAGAGAGAGAGAGAGGGGTGGGGGGGCAATGGGAGAGGGAGAAGCAAGTCGAAAGATGACTAGTTATTAGAAGAGGAGAAGCAGGAAGAGGCATGAAGAAGAGAGAGAGAGGGGGGTGGGGTGGAATGGTAGAGGAAAATGATCCAACATGACCATCAGAGTAAGAGACACAGAGCTTCTCTCCCTGCAGCTATACATAACCTGGGATATTCTCAGGAGTGGGTGGAATTAGGGGTAATTACTATAGGTAATTACTAATGCTAAACTATCCCAGTAAACCCATCCACACTGCCTCCGAGGGGTTCTTACACTGTCATTTAAATGTGGCATGGGAATCAAGATCACGCCACCTTAATTGTAGAGTGAAAAGGGCCTGCAGGTGGTTGGAGTTTCATATTGATGTAATTGCAGAGGAGAAAGAGGCACTGTACAGGTAACACCATTTAGGAGATGTGAATGTTAGAATGTTTAGCTGAATGTTGGATTCATTCAAAGTCACACAAACAAAAATGGAGCGGTCATGTACTCTATGGCTATAAGCACAATGTATGGGTACTCAAAGACCATGCCTTTTACCTAGAGATAAAAACGATTCCATTTTTATTTATTTTTATATGCCATTTTGCAGACGCTTTTATCCAAAGCGACTTACAGTTGTGGGGACTTTAAATACAAAGCAGTTACTATGTAACTACATGTTACATGTATGGTTTTTAGTACAGTTATTACTGTGTAGTTACATATTGTGCAGGATTACAGATGCAGTATTCCAATGAGACACATTGTTGCATGCCAGTATACAATGTTCATCAGCTCCATCAGTATGCGTGCGTGCGTATCTGTCTGTCTGTCTGTCTGTCTGTCTGTCTGTCTGTCTGTATGCAGAGGCATAATGCCCATAGGGGACACAGGGGCACGTGCCCTCTCAGAGTTGGCCTGTTTAAAAAACGTTTATGTAATACTACTAGCCACCTAGCAATTTTATGAAGTTGGCTTTATCTAGCCCAGATAGATTCCCAATCTCCCAACCTCATAACTAGCTACCAAGAAGCCATTTCAGGCTATCAATCAAGTTAGAGTAGCTAGCTTGTCTGTCTTAGCTAGCATGCCTTCTGGCAAGGTTGGTAGACTTTAGAAAAGCAAGTAATTACTAAATGTACTGAATAAGACTCACATTCCTTTCAATCTAATACCCAGATTTTAGTAGAGATGCAGAGAAGCATATTTAGTTTCTTTAAAAAAAGAACCACCAGTCAGGAGGATACAGACAGTTTAAGAGGTATGCGTCGATATGCAGAAAAATATAGACATAGAATTAAGCATAATAATTATGGCTCTAGATTACAGGAAAAAGCTGTTTCAGAAAAAAGCAAAATTCTCCAACCCCAGTCATCCTCACATACTTTGTGCCACCTCAGATTTTGGGGGTGCATGACGCCCACGTATGTATGTACAGTATGTCTGCTTGTCAGTCTGTGTGTGTGTGTGAATGTGTGTAAGTAAATGTGTGTGAGTGTGTTTCTGTGTGTGTTTGTGTGCATGTTTGTGTGTGTTGTTTGTTTGTGTGTGTGTATGTTGGTGGGGGGGGGGGGGGGGGGGGGGAGTGTCAGCCTTTTGACGCCAGCCCTCTAGTCACCCAACACAAAACTGTGAAGTCCTAATGAGAAATAATCCCCCTTAGTCTCTAGAAGAGTCAAACGGCGTAATTGACCCGGTACTCGACAGCATGTTCCCAAAGATTAAGCAAACACTGGTAATTGCCCTGGCTGAGATGGAGTTCTGTTTTGACTGTTTGTCATTCTGTCGGCTGACTCGCCACCACATCCACTGACTGATGTGAGTTTGATCTCTTGGCCCTCCTACTGCAGTACTACGACAGCTGCAGTATGCATTCACTCCTCACTTCTCAACTCTCTCCCGAGAACAGAGTGCTTAGACAAACATAGCTAACTAGCTGACATGCTAACTGGGTGGTAGGTAGACACAATGTTGTGTTTGGCGCAATAGGACACTGTGAAAATGCCTATTAGAAGGACCTTAGTAATTGCTTGGTGATGTATGAGCAATTGTGCATGCAATTTGGCAAGTTTAGTCTACAATGGACTTTTACCATTTGTAATATTCTTAAGGGTTACTTTTTTCTTTCAATATAATATATATGTTTTCAAGACAATTAACGTAATGCCATATTATTTAAGTACGGATTTAGGAAATGAGAATTTCTTGAGTGTGTTTTGTGTTTGTTCGAATATGTCAAAAATAGTAACACTGAACCATTGTAGTTATATTGTAGTTATATTTGTATCTTTAATAAAAAACATAAAATATGAAACATAAAACACTTTGGTTGACTTTGGTTTCCTGTAGCAATCTACTTGAATACCATTCAAATCCAATTTGTTCCCTTATCTCGCCGTAAAGTGATTTGAAAGGCAACATGGAAAAAATACAGAAAATGTCGTGCCTACATGGTGGTTAGTGAGGTTATTAGAAACAAACATTTCCAGTGGCCCTTTATTATAACAAAGAAATATTGTCCAAGTAACTACAATAAGTTATACAATCACTTAAACTGTTCACATTTGTTGCTTGATTGTCCAGTAAATTGTAAGCAGTTAGGAGGGCCTCCAAGTCAAGTCAGATGGTACATATTAGGACCCTAGGGGTCCGGTTGTTTGAATCTCAGAAGCGAGTCATCCACCTAAATGTAAGTGTTGCGATTTCAAATTCATTAATGTTTGGACTATTACCCTTCACGGGCTAAATTGAGGGGCTCTCAAGTTGGAGCTTTTTGCTGACTTTGCTAACAGGCTTTGGGTCACTCTCGTGGAAAGAACTTATCCCAGCTATGAAAGCTGCCAGAGAGCGTGGGGACATTGCTTACTCCTGCTACGACAAGCTCATTGTCCACCCTCCCTCCCAAAAGCCTGGGTGAAGTGAGAGAGCCAAGCTTCTGGGTCAGTAGCTTCATCCCAACATCACATATACACACACACACACACTCAAATGACACTCACAAGCACCTGATTGACTATTAGCTAAACAATGTTTTTTAAAGTTATTATTATTATTATTATTTCAAATTATGTCTATCTCCGATAAGCTACCCAGGAAATGGCTAAGAATAGCCCATATTAATATATGTAGCCTTAGAAATAAGGATCATGAAAACAATAACATCGGATAACATTCATATATTGGCCATCTTTGAAACTCACTTAGATAATTCCTTTGATGATACAGCAGTAGCAATACAAGGATATTACATCTACAGAAAAGACAGGAATGCCTATGGGGGAGGTGTTGCGGTATGTGCTCAGAGCCATAATCCTATAAAGCTTACAGAGGATCACATGTCAAATGTTGTTGAAGCGTTGTGGTTAGGGCTGTTACGGTACGGAAGTCCAGAGAGGACATATGAATAAAAATAACATTTCCCTTGTTATGTTGAGATCACAACTTATTTTTGTCATGATCACTACATAACAAAAGTAGTTTTGTCGAGATCACAAGATAATCAAAAGTACCACTGTTCAGATGCACGATAACCACTTCATCAAAGAGCCATGTGGCAACGCAGCTAACTTGGCTATTCTTGTGAGCTAGCTAGTTAGCTAGGTAGTCTTGTTAGCTAGCTAGCTTGATATGCGCTGACAGATGTTTGCACTGTCTCGCTATGGTTTTAGTCACCTGGAATTGTTTATTTATGTCTGAGAAAAAAACACTTTTCAACCCATATGATCTAGTACACAATAAAAGTATAATAAAACATACAAATATGATGGGATGATTAAAAAAAAAAAAAGAATATCAATGAATAAGCCTTTTCATACTTTATAATATGTCCATATATAGTTATACTCCGTCTTAGGAACATCTACCGAAGATATTTCACCTTCTTTATCACTTCACCAAACATATCGTGACATTAGTGCTAGTCAAAATCTGTAAAATTTGTGAACGTCTAAATCAACATTCGGCCCATTTAAACAACGGGAGAAGGGCTATGTAAAGGGCTTGATTTTGTTGTTCTGAGTATATGCAATGTGTCTGCCTCCGATGTACAACAAATGTATGACTTCCACACAAAATTACTTATTTACTTATTTTAGGTTTATGGAAGTGTGTAGGTCGCATTCTTTATCGTAGAGCTATGAAAGTTATGTATTTAGATCTGCCTGCTAGAGACAAATTTAGCGATTGCTTTGCCATGTCTGTGCGGTGAAGCAGTCGAGCTGGATAAATGTTTTTCTAAGGACCATCCCTTCAATGTGACGTTGAAGTGAAGTTATCTAAATTGATGTAATGACGCAGCCGACCACCAGAGGGAGTTACTGTGATCCTTTTACCGCCACACCGGCAGTCACCAGTCATGAACGCAGTCACATTCCACATGACCATTTAGTCATTGTAACTAGGCTTCTCCAAAACTACGCTCTGATACCGCTGATAGTCATTAGTAGCCTACCAAACGTTCTAACTGCCAGTCGCTAATGGCTGGTATGCAGCGCTCTGTTGTCTCTCTAATCACTCTTACATCAATGCAAATGTGATCGAAAAACAAATCAAACACTTCATGAGAGCCCTAGCATTCAAAGTTTGAATGGAATAGGATCACGTGTTGCGCAGCAAGAGCCAGCAACTCATAGCTGGTTGATGCATGGAATGAGATAAATGTTCATATAAGCCAATGTTGCGCTACATTTCTATAGGCTATGCTATGCAATTGCATGAGAAAACAGAGTTTTAATTGCATCTATTAAAAAGAGGAGGATCCCATTAGCTTTCTATAGGCTTACTATATTTATTTCTCAACCTCCTAATATTAAGCACATTGCTTCGCTTTACAATTGGAGTAGCCTACCTGGCTGGCATGAAAACGAACTGTGGGAAAAGCGTCCTCCATTTGCTATTCAAGTGCATGGATGACATTTACATTTATAGTACATTTTCGTCATTTAGCAGACGCTCTTATCCAGAGCGACTTACAAATTGGTGCATTCACCTTATGGTAGCCAGTGGGACAACCACTTTACAATATTTTTTAAATTTTTTTGGGGGGGTGGGGTAAGGGGGGTAGAAGGATTACTTTATCCTATCCCAGGTATTCCTTAAAGAGGTGGGGTTTCAAGTGTCTCCGGAAGGTGGTGAGTGACTCCGCTGTCCTGGCGTCGTGAGGGAGCTTGTTCCACCATTGGGGTGCCAGAGCAGCGAACAGTTTTGACTGGGCTGAGCGGGAACTGTGCTTCTGCAGAGGTAGGGGGGCCAGCAGGCCAGAGGTGGATGAACGCAATGCCCTCGTTTGGGTGTAGGGACTGATCAGAGCCTGAAGGTATGGAGGTGCCGTTCCCCTCACAGCTCTGTAGGCAAGCACCATGGTCTTGTAGCAGATGCGAGCTTCAACTGGAAGCCAGTGGCGTGTGCGGAAGAGCGGGGTGACGTGAGAGAACTTGGGAAGGTTGAACACCAGACGGGCTGCGGCATTCTGGATGAGTTGTAGGGGTTTAATGGCACAGGCAGGGAGCCCAGCCAACAGCGAGTTGCAGTAATCCAGACGGGAGATGACAAGTGCCTGGATTAGGACCTGTGCCGCTTCCTGTGTAAGGCAGGGTCGTACTCTGCGAATGTTGTTGAGCATGAACCTACAGGATCGGGTCACCGCTTTGATGTTAGCGGAGAACGACAGGGTGTTGTCCAGGGTCACGCCAAGGCTCTTTGCACTCTGGGAGGAGGACACAACAGAGTTGTCAACCGTGATGGCGAGATCATGGCAACGGGCAGTCCTTCCCCGGGAGGAAGAGCAGCTCCATCTTGCCGAGGTTCAGCTTGAGGTGGTGATCCGTCATCCACACTGATATGTCTGCCAGACATGCAGAGATGCAATTTGCCACCTGGTTATCAGAAGGGGGAAAGGAGAAGATTAATTGTGTGTCGTCTGCGTAGCAATGATAGGAGAGGCCATGTGAGGATATGACAGAGCCAAGTGACTTGGTGTATAGCGAGAATAGGAGAGGGCCTAGAACTGAGCCCTGGGGGACACCAGTGGTGAGAGCACGTGGTGCGGAGACAGATTCTCGCCACGCCACCTGGTAGGAGCGACCTGTCAGGTAGGACGCAATCCAAGAGTGAGCCACGCCGGAGATGCCCAACTCCGAGAAGGTGGAGAGGAGGATCTAATGGTTCACAGTATCAAAGGCAGCAGATAGGTCTAGAAGGACGAGAGCGGAGGAGAGAGAGTTAGCTTTAGCAGTGCGGAGAGCCTCCGTGACACAGAGAAGAGCAGTCTCAGTTGAATGACCAGTCTTGAAACCTGACTGGTTTGGATCAAGAAGGTAATTCTGAGAGAGATAGCAAGAGAGTTGGCTAAAGAAGGCACGCTCAAGGGTTTTGGAGAGAAAATAAAGAAGGGATACTGGTCTGTAGTTGTTGACATCGAAGGGATCGAGTGTAGGTTTTTTGAGAAGGGGTGCAACTCTGACATATTTTTTCCTGTTCTGACAATGGTCCATTCTAAACCCAAACTAATTTCACACATAAATTATTTAGTATACAGTGTAAGTATTCAGACCCCTTCACGTATTCCACATTTTGTTACATTACAGCCTTATTCTAAAATGGATTAGATTCATCAATCTACACACAATACCCCATAATGACGAAGCGAAAACAGGTTTTTAGAAATGTTGGCAAATGTATAAAAAAAATTCTAACAGAAATAACTTTTTTACATAAGTATTTATATCCTTTGCTATGAGACTAGAAATTGAGCTCAGGTGCATCCTGTTTCCTTTCATCATCCTTGAGATGTTTCTACAGCGATTGGAGTCCACCTGTGGTAAATTCAATTGATTGGACATGATTTGGAAAGGCACACACTGTCTATATAAGGTCCCACAGTTGACAGTGCATGTCAGAGCAAAATCCAAGCCATGAGGTCAAAGGAATTGTCCGTAGAGCTCCGAGACAAGATTGTGTCAGATCTGGGGAAGGGTACCAAAACATGTCTACAGCATTGAAGGTCCCAAAGAACACAGTGGCCTCCATCATTCTTAAATGGAAGAAGTTTGGAACCACCAAGACTCTTCCTAGAGCTGGCCGCCCGGCCAAACTGAGCAATCGGGGGAGAAGGGCCTTGGTTGGTCAGGGAGGTTGGTCAGGGAGGTGACCAACAACCCGATGGTCACACGACATAAGCCACTCCTCAGTAAAAGGCACAGCCCGCTTGGAGTTTCCCAAAAGGCACCTTAAGGACTCTCAGACCATGAGAAACAAGATTCTCTGGTCTGATGAAACCAAGATTGGCCTGAATGCCAAGCATCATGTCTGGAGGAAGCAAGGCACCGCTCATCACTTGGCCAATACCATCCCTACGGTGAAGCATGGTGGTGGCAGCATCATGCTGTGGGGATATTATTGAGCGGCAGGGACTGGGAGACTAGTCAGGATCGAGGGAAAGTTGAACGGAGCAAAGTACAGAGAGATCCTTGATGAAAACCTGCTCCAGACACTCAGGACCTCAGACTGGGGCGAAGTTTCACCTTCCAACAGGACAATGACCCTAAGCACACAGCCAAGACAACGCAGGAGTGGCTTCAGGACAAGTCTCTGAATGTCCTTGAGTGGCCCAGCCAGACCCTGGACTTGAACCTGATCGAACATCTCTGGAGAGACCTGAAAATAGCTGTGCAGCAACGCTCCCCATCCAACCTGACCGAGCTTGAGATGATCTGCAGAGAAGAATGGGAGAAACTCCCCAAATACAGGTGTGCCAAGCTTGTAGCGTCATACCCAAGAAGACTCAAGTCTGTAATCGCTGCCAAAGGTGATTCAACAAAATACTGAGTAAAGGGTCTGAATACTTATGTAAATGTGATATTTATAAATGAGCAAAAATTTATAAAAACCTGTTTTTGCTTTGTCGTTATGGGACATTGTGTGTAGATTGATGAGGAATGTTTAAAAATAATCGATTTTAGGATAAGGCTGTAACGTAACAAAATGTGGAAAAAGTGAAAGGGTCTGAATGCTTTCCGAATGCACTGTATGTAAAGACAAGATTAAATTGAGAATAGTCTGATGGGTGAGAATATTATCATTTGTGAATAAAGCTAGAAACAGCGCATGCATTTTTTTCGCAACTTTTATTAAATCATAGTCGCAAGCATCATGTAGCCTAGCCCATAGGCCTATATGTTTTGATAAGGTTTGTATTACATTTACATTGGAGAGCCCATAGCCTACAGGCCCAAGACCCCTGGAAAACAGTTAGAGAGCCCATAGCCTACAGAGCCTAGTGAGTGAAACGTGTTCTTATAAGCCCAGTCATTGCGCAATCGCGTGTGAAAACAGAGTTTGTCTGGCCACTATTTAAAAGGGATCCCAGCTTTCTCGTGCTACTATATTTTTTTCTCAGTTAAAAAAATTAAGTACATTAATCCGCTTTACAAATGGTGTAGCCTACCTGGAATATTAAAAACATAACCGCACGTAACCTCCATTCGCTATTTGAGTGCAGGCTACGGATGACATGTATTATGATTTTTTTTGGTGGGCCATTCTAAATAAACAATTATTCCACACATATATTAGTAGGCTATCTGTAAAGACCAGATTAAATTGAGAATAGTCTGATGGGTGAGAATATTATCAAGTGCTTGTCAAATTGTGAATGAGAGACTGATGAAGTGTGTGCCGCCTGCCTCATTAGAGTCTCATCATGTGGCCTTAGAATGTATTAGAAATCAAAACATATAGCCTAACGTTTGTATCACAACTAAAGTTGCATAAATAACTCTAAATTAAGCATATAGGAGGACCTGTTTCTTTGTTAACCGCTCAACACAGAATAGCTGCATGTGCGCATTCCCTCGGAAATCGTTTGGGAAAAATATCCTTTCTATTTTATTCAGCTATGTTCAATTGTATTGTTTTTACTATAAAATAACATAAAATAATGCCACGGGAATTATAAGCAAATCTTGCCTGCTAAATGAACAAGTGTAGCCTACAGCCATATGGCATAGCCAGATCAGGGCCTAACATAAGGATGACTGAGAATATGCTATTCTGTTCTTCTGAAATAGGCTACATTTTCTTCATATCATAATGTTTCTTTAGACCTGCCTAAAATAAATAATGTGATGGTGTAGGCTATATTAAATGGATTTATTAGACTTTTTAAAATGTAGATGTTCCAAAAGGTCTACATCAGTGGCTTGTAGGCTTTGCGTGGAAGCCTGAGATGCTAAACATGTTTATGTTAATTGGGAGTCAATTACCTTGAGACCGGCAGTTATTTGCATGACAATCACCGGCTGACTAAAAGTAATGACCACCACAGCCCTAGTTGTGGTTGTAAGTTCACCTGCCTCATCTAAAGCCACTTCTTTTGGGGTGCTGCTATAGGCCACCAAGTGCTACCAGTCAGTATTTGGATAATATGTGTGCAATGCTTGATGGTGTGTGACGTTAACAGAGAGGTCTATTTTCTGGGTGACCTGAACATTGACTGGTTATCAACTAGCTGCCCTTTCAAGAGCAAGCTTCTAACTGTGACTAATGCCTGTAATATGACCCAGGTTATCACTCAACCAACTAGAGTACATTCTAATAGTGTTGGATCTGTGACATCCACTTGTATTGATCATATCTTCACTAATGCTGCAGAGCTTTGCTCCAAAGCAATATCAGTTACCATTGGCTGTAGTGACCATAACATTGTAGCAATAACAAGGAAAGCCAAAGTGCCAAAGGTTGGGCCTAAAGAAATGTATAAGAGATCATACAAAATGTTTTCTCATGACTCTTTTGTTGAAGATGTAAAACATTTATGTTAGTCTGGTGTGTATGATCCAGATGAATCCAGATGCAGCACTGGAAGTATTTATACAATTATTCATGCCAGTTGTTGACAAGCATGCACCTGTTAAGAAATGAACTGTGAGAACTGTTAAATGCTGACCACACCGCTCGCGTTACGTGAATGAGCGCTGCAAAATAAATGTACACATGCATGTTATTCAATCATTGCATCCACACTGCTCACGAGCATCTGTGTAGCCAGGCGCTAAAATAGAACTTGATTCTATTTGTGACGCTTGACGCGGCAGGTAGCTTAGAGGTTTAGAGCGTTGTACCAGTAACCGAAAGGTCGCAGGTTCTAATCCCCGAGCTGAATAGGTGAAAAATCTGTCGATGTGACCTTGAGCAAGGCACTTAACCCTAATTGCTCATGTAAGTCGCTCTGGATAAGAGCGTCTGCTAAAAATAAATAAATAAATAAATATAAATAAATCTCCTCATTGGTTTTTAGGAGCATATACCCACGTGGGTGATTGAAAGATGAACTGAGGTCCACACTCCAGTCCAGTTGGTGGTGGTAATGCACCTTAAAGTTGGTTGCCAACCGCCATATAAAGTCCAAAGAAGAAGAAGCCTAAAGGATTTAAAAAAAAATTATAATAATTTTTTTCCACCTTTATTTAACCAGGTAAGCCAGTTGAGAACAAGTTCTCATTTACAACTGCGACCTGGCCAAGATAAAGCAAAGCAGTGCGATAAAAACAACACAGAGTTACATATGGGGTAAACAAAACATAAAGTAAAAAATACAACAGAAAATATATATACAGTGTGTGCAAATGTAGCAAGTTATGGAGGTAAGGCAATAAATAGGCCATAGTGCAAAATAATTACAAAAAAGATTACTAGAAACAAACTGTAGTCAGCATTTTAGTGCCCTCTGGATTGATGATGAATTGAAAAATTGTATGGTTCAAAGAAATGATGCAAAAGAGGTGGAAACAAATCAGGCTACTCAGCTGATTGGTTGACATGTTGTAAATTGAGATATTTTGTAACTAAACTTAACAAAAAGAAGAATAAACTATATTACCAAACCAAGATAAATGACATACAACACAATGGAAAAAATACTTTGGAGTACCTTAAATGATATCATGGGCAGAAAACCCAATTCATCTCCATCGTTCATTGAAGTTGATAGGTCATTTATAACAAAGTTTGCTGCCTGCTCTTAGTAAACTGATTGAGAGAATTGTGTTTGACCAAATACGATGCTATTTTTCAGAGAACAAGTTAACTACATGCATATAGACAATGGCACTCAACTTGTGCTGCACTGACTCAGATGACAGATGATTGGTTAAAATAAATTGATAATAAGATGATAGTTGGAGCTATATTGTTAGATTTCAGTGCAGCCTTTGATGTTATTGATAATAAACTGTTATTGAAGAAACACTTGCTATAGCTTTACGTCACCTGCCATCACGTGGTTGGAGAGTTATTTATCCATTAGAACCCAGAGAGTGTTCTTCAATGGAAGCTTCTCTAATATCAGATATGTACAGTGCCTCAGGGCAGTTGCCTTGGGCTGTCACTCTTCTCTATATATACAAATGATTTGCCACTGGTCTTACATAAAGCCAGAGTGTGGGAAGATTCCACACTCAACATGTCAGCACCCAAAGCCAGTGATTAATAATAAACTGGTCTTAAATACATCTAAAACTAAAAGCATTGTATTTGGTTCAAAACATTCTCTGAGACCTAAACCTAAACTGGAGTTGTGTATAAAGGGTGTGACCATTGAGCAAGTTGAGGAAGCTAAATTCCTAGGTATAACATTGGATGGTCATTTATCATGGTCGTTCAAGTTGTTGTGAAGATGGGGAGGGGTATGTCTGTTCTAAAAATATCTTCTGCGTTTTTGACACAAAAATCAACTGTACTAGTTGTTCAGGCTCTGGTCTTGTCCCATCTTGATTACTGGCCAGTAAAATGGTCAAGTGCAGCAAAGAAGGACCTAGCAAAGCTGCAGCTGGCTCAAAACAGAGCAGCACCTGTTGCCCTTAACTGCACATACAGAACTAACAAAATGAATGCCAGTCTTTCCTGGTTAAGGGTTGACGAGAGATTAACTGCTTCTCTTGTAGTTTTTATGAGAAATATTACTGTACTGACATTTCAGGATTGTCTGCATAATCAAATAACATTCAGCTCAGAAACCCATACATACCCCATAAGACATGCCACCAGGGGACTCGTCACAGTCCCCAAGTCCAAAACGAATTCACGGCAACGCACAGTATTATACAGAGCCATGATCACACGGAACTCCCTTCCATCTCCAATTACTCAAGCAAACAGCAAAATTACCTTTAAAAAAATATCAAACAATATCTTATGGAACGGTGGGGACTGTGAGGTGACACACACAAACACACACAGACACACACATTATTTTTTTAGTAGCATTGTTTTGTATTATTATGATTGCATTTTTTGTTGTTGTATTGTTTGTTTATCGTTGTATTTTAAATTTGTGTGACTATCCTTGTCTATCAGTGTATCAGTGTTTTGTTACTTGTCATGTTTTGTGTTTTTTGTGGACCCCAGGAAGAATAGCTGCTGCCTCTGCAAAAGCTAATGGGGATCGAAATAAACAAATCGACAAATCAGCAGATACTGTTCAAACGATGCAAGTTATCTAGTACACAAATAATTGGTATCTTTTACCTAAACCTTGAGGCAGAGATTGCTTTGCCTCACTAGCACTCAACTTTGATTGATAACATGTGCCATGACTGACATTAAAACAAGGCGGTACCAGATAGGAGAAGCAAATGCTGCCTTTCCCTTTTCATCTCATGTACTATCTCTAAAGTCATTAAGGAGGGAGATTTGTCACGACTTCAGCCGAGGCTGCCTCCCCTCCTTGTTCGGGCAGGCTTCGGCGTTCGTTCCCCAGTGTAAGGCGCTAGTCGATTCAGGCGCAGCTGGGAACTTTATGGACAGGGCATTCGCACGCTGTCAAGGCATAACATTGGTTCCCCTATCTATTCCACTCCCTATCAGAGCACTCGATAGTCGACCAATAGGGTCCGGGTTTGTTACGGAAGTCACGATACCAGTCACCATGATCACCCAGGAGACTCATTTTGAGAAGGTTATTTTTTCGATTATTGAATCTCCTGCTTTCCCTGTGGTATTAGCTATCCCTTGGCTAGCACTCCACAACCCCACCTTCTCATGGCCGCAGAGGGCTCTCACGGGGTGGTTGCGAGAGTGTCAGGGTAGGTGTCTAGATGTTTCCGTTGGTGCAACCATGGTGGAAAGTCCAGACAGTACCTCCACCGTGCGCATTCCCCCTGAATACCTCGATCTGGTGCAAGTCTTCTCTAAAATGCAGGCGACTAAATTACCACCTCATCGGGCGGTGCTGAAACGGTGGCTATGGAAACCTATGTCACCGAGTCCCTGCGCCAGGGGTATATACGTTCCTCCACTTCACCCGCCTCCTCGAGTTTCTTCTTTGTGAAGAAGAAGGACGGAGGTCTGCGCCCATGCATTAATTATCGACCACTGAACAGGGAGACGATAAGATTTAGTTATCCTCTCCCCCTCATTCCTTCGGTGATTGAATCAATGCATGGAGCGCGCTTCTTAACCAAATTAGATCTCAGGATCTGGTGCGTATTCGAGAGGGAGATGAGTGGAAGACAGCATTCAGCACAACCACGGGGCATTATGAATACCTGGTGATGCCCTATGGTTTGATGAATGCTCCCTCAGTTTTCCAGTCCTTTGTGAACGAGGTGTTTCGGGACATGCTTGGTCGCGGTGTAGTGGTCTACATCGATGACATCCTGATGTATTCCGCTACACGCACCGAGCATGTGTCCCTGGTTTGCAAGGTGCTGGCTTGACTGTTGGAAAATACCTTTATGCTAAGGCAGAGAAGTGTATGTTTTTCCAGCAGTCCATCTCCTTCCTTGGATACCGCATTTCCACCTCAGGTGTGGAGATGGAGGGAGATCGCATTTCAGCCATACGTAATTGGCCAACTCCAACCACGGTTAAGGAGGTGCAGCGCTTCCTTGGCTTTGCCAACTACTATCGGAGG
Source organism: Coregonus lavaretus (assembly GCF_964263955.1). Classification (NCBI taxonomy): domain Eukaryota; kingdom Metazoa; phylum Chordata; class Actinopteri; order Salmoniformes; family Salmonidae; genus Coregonus; species Coregonus lavaretus. The sequence continues at coordinate 47,945,794 of NC_139999.1, forward strand.
TTTATCCGGGGCTTTGGCAAAGTCGCAGCTCCCATTACCTCCCTGTTGAAGGGTGGGCCGTACCGGCTCCGCTGGTCTGCTGAGGCTGACCTAGCCTTCAGCAAACTGCGGGGTATGTTCACCTCAGCCCCAGTACTGGCTCACCCCGATTCATCACTACCGTTTGTAGTGGAGGTGGATGCGTCCGAGGTTGGGATAGGAGCTGTCCTGTCTCAACGCTCGGGTACGCCACCCAAGCTCCACCCCTGTGCCTTCTTCTCTAAGAAGCTCAGCCCGGCGGAGCAGAACTACGACGTTGGTGATCGGGAGCTGTTGGCTGTTGTCCGAGCCTTGACCGTGTGGAGGCATTGGCTCGAAGGGGCGAAACACCCTTTCCTCGTCTGGACGGACCACCGTAACCTGGAGTACATCCGGGCAGCGAGGAGGCTGAATCCTCGCCAGGCCAGGTGGGCCCTATTCTTCACCCGGTTTGATTTTACACTATCATACATTCCGGGTACGAAGAACGTGAAGGCAGACGCACTGTCCCAGCTGAATGACACAGAGGAGAGGCCCAGAGACAACACCCCCATACTCCCGGCCTCCAGCATTGTGGCGCCGGTAGTATGGGCGATGGACGCGGATATAGAGCAGGCATTACGCACAGATCCATCTCCACCGCAGTGTCCAGCTGGGCTGTGGTACGTGCCTGCTCTTATCCGTGATCGTCTGATCTTCTGGGCACACACGTCACCCTCCTCTGGTCACCCAGGTATCGGCCGTGCAGTGCGCTGCTTGAGCGGAAAGTACTGGTGGCCTACCTTGGCTAAGGACGTGAGGGTGTACGTCTCCTCCTGCTCGGTGTGCGCCCAGAGTAAGGCACCTAGGCACCTCCCAACGGGTAAGCTACAACCATTACCAGTTCCACAACGACCATGGTCTCATCTTAGCATTGGTTTTCTGACTGATCTTCCCCTCTCCCAAGGTAACACCACCATCCTGGTTGTTGTGGACCACTTCTCCAAGTCCTGCCACCTCCTTCCTCTGCCCGGTCTCCCCACCGCCCTGCAGACTGCGGAGGCCCTGTTTACTCACGTCTTCCGGCACTACGGGGTGCCAGAGGATATTGTGTCCGACCGAGGTCCCCACTTAATGTCCAAGGTTTGGAAGGCGTTCATGGAACGTCTGGGGATCTTGGTCAGCCTGACCTCTGGGTTCCACCCCGAGTCAAATGGGCAGGTGGAACGAGTAAATCAGGATGTGGGTAGGTTCCTGCGGTCCTACTGCCAGGACCGGCCGGGGGAGTGGTCAGTGTTCTTGCCATGGGCAGAATATGCCCAGAACACTCCCCGCCACTCCTCTACTAACCTAACACCATTCCAATGTGTTTTAGGTTACCAACCGGTTCTGGCACCGTGGCACCAGAGCCAGACCAAGGCTCCTGCGGTGGATGACTGGTTTCGGCTCACGGAGGAGACGTGGGACGCTGCCCACGTTCACCTCCAGCGCGCCGTGCGTCGTCAGAAGGCCAACGCTGACCGTCACCGCAGTGAGGGCCCAGTTTTCGTACCGGGGGATCGGGTCTGGCACTCGACCCAGAATCTGCCCCTCCGCCTGCCCTGCCGGAAGCTGAGCCCGCGGTTTGTGGGGCCGTTCAAAGTCCTGAGAAGAATCAACGAGGTTACGTATAGGTTGTTACTTCCCCCTGATTACCGTATTAACCCCTCGTTTCATGTGTCTCTCCTCAGGCCGGTGGTGGTTGGTCCACTCCAGGAGTCTGAGGTGCGGGAGGTTCCTCCACCTCCTCTGGACATCGAGGGGGCCCTGGCGTTCTCTCTCCGTGCCATCCTGGATTCGAGGCATCGGGTGGGGGGCCTTCAGTACCTCGTGGAGTGGGAGGGGTACGGTCCGGAGGAACGGTGCTGGATCTCGGTGAGGGATATCCTAGATCCCTCCCTGTTGCGGGATTTCCACCGTCGCCATCCGGCTCGCCCTGCTCCGCGTCCTCCTGGCTGTCCCCGAGGCCTGGGATCGGCGCGCTACTGGAGCTGCGCGTAAGGGGTGGGGGGGGGGGGTACTGTCACGACTTCGGCCGATGCTGCCTCCCCTCCTTGTTCGGACAGGCTTCGGCGTTCGTCGTCACCGGAGTACTTACCACTGCCGCCCCAATCATCATCACAATTGTCTTGTCTCATTATCACACACACATGGTTCTAATCCCCTAATTAGTCTGTGTATAAAAGTGTTCCCTCTGCCCCCTTGTCCTTGTGGGTGATTGTTTATTGTGAAGGTTAGTGAAGCTCGGTGGAGCTCGTGTATTTTGTTCGACAGGAGTATTTTCCTGTGTGCCTTGTATTTTCCAGTGCACCTGTTTTGTGCCCTGGAGTGTGTTTGACGCAGTTCTGCGTAAACCTGTATTTTGCGGATTAAAGCCTGTTATTCTGTGATTTACCCTCCTGCGCCTGACTCCTTCAACACCACCTCATCACAAGATTCAACATATGTGTAGGGACACACTACTGTTAAAAATGTCAAGCTGTTATAAAATACTTCCAAAACCTCCTACTCTTGCTTAGTGGTGTTCCCTCTGGAATAATGCAATCCTCAAAATGGAAGAAACCGGTTGCTAATACAAATATTTAAAGTTGACATCAATAAAGGGTTTGGTAAAGCTATCAGGACGTTCAAATTTTTTAACCAATCAGAATGTTCATAGTTAGAGCTCTAACTCCAAAATCCCACCTAATAGGTCTGGTGATGGCTTGTTTGGCAATAGGTGAGTCTTGATTGGTGGGATTCTGAAAAAGGCTTCTGAAGTTTCAGTTTGTAATTTCCACTTTGAAATGTCATACTTGATTTTCCCTTATGAAAAATTTATCAACCCCTACAAAAATGTCCATTAATTATAATCCACATAATATAATTCACTTTTCCTGATGCTGCAGTATTATTGTCCTGTTATAGCAAACTGGCTCAAATTAAGATCCTACATCTGTATAATAAGCGGACAGGAACGGGAAGGGTTGTGTGAAAGAGGTAATGACAGGGCCCGAAGCTGCTCTAATGCTAATATAACTGTGTGACAACTCTACAGGAATGTTGCTGCAATTAATGAACCTCCCGGACGTCTTGCTGTCTGGTGCCAAGGCACATGTGGAACCTCTAAAAGGCTATGTTTCTGGGGGAGCAGATTATCCCCTCGAACCAGTCACACCAGGATATCAGGATGCAGCTCTCTGACTGAAGTTAAAGGGCCGTTCAGGACTCATGATCCACTCAAAGCAAAATGTCTACACGCACACTCACAAGGAGGTTGGCATGGTGGCGCAGATACACACACACACACACACACACACACAAACACACTCAGAAACTGTTTAGACAGTAAAATACATAAAAAGACAAACTCAAACTCCACATAGAAAGAGCGAAGGGAGAAACAGAGAGAGAGACAGAAAGAAAAAGTGAGAGAGCGCAAAGGAGAGATGCAGGGAGAGGTGCATGCTATCCAGCAAGAAAGGCAGACTACACAACAAAAAGTGAGGGAGGGGAGGGAGGGAGGGGATATTCCAGACAGTAATTGCTGGAGCTGCATGGGGGCAGATCCAAGGCCTTGGGCTGATATTAAAGTGACCTGTGAGGAGCAGACACAGACAGACAGGACAGGCTTCTAAACAAGACTGTCTCCACTGAGGAATGGGCCTGACCTCCCTCCCATCCCGGTAGCCCACGGTAACTCACCCTCAAACACAGTGTGCCTGCTGGCTGGGTTGCCAGGTTGGAAAAAATTATACAGATTATCCTGTTGAGGGGTAGCCAGTTAGGGAGAAGTTTTGCAGAATATATGAATGTTCTAGAGATGTTAATCAAACTGTTGAGAGGGATAAAAGAGAAATACATCAACTGGGTTGCCAGGGTGAGGGAGGTTTAAAAAAAGTTATAGAGATGCTCCAACTGTTGGGCGATGTAAACAGAGAGATAAAAGCTCTACCGCCACTGTGAAGTTATATCAGGACAATGTCTGTGAGTTGACTACTGGTAGACTGAGCTACGGTCTACTGACTAGATACAGCATAATACTCTTGTGCTCAGAGTTTGTTTCTTGAATGCTGTGTTGTGTTTTGTCTTTGTGAGATCCCCAAGAGAAGAAATTCAAGTTGAGAAAGGAAGAACGATCTCCTTTGGTACAGTACAGTATCTTTGTACAGTAATTACAAAACTCTCATATTGCTGATATTTCCTTCAACAAAAGTCTTGCAAACTCGAAAAAAAATCCTGTGTCTCTATACGGGTAGCCAAGGCAGGTGGTCCGACCTCTACCATATAAAAACCCACTCAGTGAGTTTGTGATTGCACCAAACTCCATGTAATGATAAGGAATCCGCTTGATTGCCCGGTTATTGTGACGAGCAAAAATAATCACAATACACATAATTGGGCTGAGACGATGTCATTAAGTCAAATTATAATTAAACATAATTGCCAGTTTGGATGTAAACAGGTTAAATTACCCCTGTTCTTAGTTTGTGGAAGACCAGATTAGTATTCTACTACCATAGTAAAAATGGCATAGCCTAGGGCACCGTGTAGCTCAGTTGGTAGAGCATGGCGCATGCAACGCCAGGGTTGTGGGTTTGTTTCCCACGGCGGGCCAGTATGAAAAATGTATGCACTCACTAACTGTAAGTTGCTCTGGATAGGAGCATCTGCTAAATGACTAGAATGTTATGGTACTGAAAGTCAATTGAGATTTACAGCAGACCTGGGTTCAAATACTATTTGAAAGAATTTGAAATACTTTAGTTGGGCTTGATTGAGTTTGCCTGGCACAATGCAACCAATAGGATAGTCACAAAACTGCAAACCCTGCCCAACTGCACTTCAGGCAGGCTAAAGAAAATGTTGAAAGTATCAGAAAGATTTCACAAAGTATTTGAACCCAGGTCTGATTTACAGTCTACCACACACATCGCTAAAATATCTGTACGAATTCGATACTGTAAACAAAATACATAGGATGGATAATCTGTGATGATTCAAAACAAAATTCATAGGATGTAGAATATCCCACAACGGTTCATGCAACCCGAACTCGTGCAAGGGGAACAGAAAGATATGCTTGCATATCATTTACGATTACAAGCATTGTTCAAGTAAACATACCAAACAAGAGACATATTCAGATACATAAACATATCTAACCTGCATCCCCCACTATTGTCTCTGTTTTACACACAAGCAAGCTCACACACACGCATGCATGCGCACACATACACACACAAACTTTCTAAGCACTCACATGTTGCAGTGAGCCTACGCAATACCTTTGTGAAAGAACAGTTATAAGATGCATAGTCCAGTAAGGTCAGAATTTGGGTAGGGAAAGCTGATCCGAGAGCAGCGCTGGCCTATCTAAAATGTTCGAGACATACTCCTGTGTATGTGTGTGTGTGCATGCATTTGTGCATCAGGGTTGGGCTCAATTCGAATTGAAGGCAGTCAATTCAGGAAGTGATTTCAATTTAAAATTCAGATATCTTTAAACTTTTAAAATAAATAGCTTCAACCCTGGTGTGCATGTGTGTGTGTATGTTTGTGTGAGACAGAGAGCAAGCTTGACTGTGTGTTTGTGTGTGTGTGTGCATGTGTACGTGAGTGCATGTGTGCTAGTGTTCATACTCCCAGTTGTTTGCGAGCCTGTGCGGGAGTGTGTGTCCAGTATCCGTGTCTTGCCTGAGTGTGTGTTTATTTCTGTAGGTCAATGGGGCCTTGATGCCTTCAGTTGCCTGGGCTCACACAGTCGCACTGGCTCCATAGTAGGTGGGGTCGGTAGACAACATTACCTATCCCCAGCAGCCACTATAATTACACTTATTGGACCTGTCACTCAATGACCCACCCAGTCCAGTCCTAGAACATGGGATGGCTGACTTCAGTCTGACTTCAAGGGGAGTTGCTACAAGCAGCTTCTGTAATGGTTAGCCTTGAAATGCCAAAGGGCAGAACAAGGTATCTTTTACTCTTTCAATAATGCCAGTTGTCACATACCTCTGACAGTACTCTGTTCTCAACTTCTTTCCCTCCTTTCCACTTATTTTTTTTGAAGTTTTTCAGTCGTTTTCCTGCTCTTTCTACTCCTTTGGCATGACGTGATATAACGAGGCACATATGTTACTGGAAAAGAGTAGGAATATGAAAGTGAAATACGGTCTTTAAAGAGGAAAATCCAATTTCAGGACCCAAAAGTAGAACTACATTTGACTTCATAATCTCACAGTATATACCTTTATGATGAGGTTTTTCAGGAGCCAAAATTATATGCTCAAATAGCTAGTGTATTGGCGTTTAGAACATACCATAAGCTCACTCCACAGCTAGCTTGAAATGTCGACGATGGAGTCATTCAAGAGGTACCTTTTGTATGGCTCAATCGGTTTGTACGTTGTCAAGGAGGGCGCTCACGTGTGTTGCAAAGCAGAGGATCACTGGTTCGAGCACAGTATGCGGCAGTTGGACAGTGGAGGAAGCTAAGCTGTTAGCAGCACACTGAGCCCCATTACACAAGGACAAATATAAAGCACATATGAGTGACACACAGATTCATAATTTATGGGAGGTTTTACTATATTATAAACTGGGTGGTACGAGCCCTGAATGCTGATTGGCTGAAAGCCATGGTATATTAGACTATATACAGTGGGGAAAAAAGGTATTTAGTCAGCCACCAATTGTGCAAGTTCTCCCACTTAAAAAGATGAGAGAGGCCTGTAATGTTCATCATAGGTACACGTCAACTATGACAGACAAATTGAGAAAAATAAATCCAGAAAATCACATTGTAGGATTTTTAATGAATGTATTTGCAAATTATGGTGGAAAATAAGTATTTGGTCACCTATAAACATGCAAGATTTCTGGCTCTCACAGACCTGTAACTTCTTCTTTAAGAGGCTCCTCTGTCCTCCACTCGTTACCTGTATTAGTGGCACCTGTTTGAACTTGTTATCAGTATAAAAGACAACTGTCCACAACCTCAAACAGTCACACTCCAAACTCCACTATGGCCAAGACCAAAGAGCTGTCAAAGGACACCAGAAACAAAATTGTAGACCTGCACCAGGCTGGGAAGACTGAATCTGCAATAGGTACGCAGCTTGGTTTGAAGAAATCAACTGTGGGAGCAATTATTAGGAAATGGAAGACATACAAGACCACTGATAATCTCCCTCGATCTGGGGCTCCACGCAAGATCTCCACGCAAAAATCCCAGAACCACACGGGGGGACCTAGTGAATGACCTGCAGAGAGCTGGGACCAAAGTAACAAAGCCTACCATCAGTAACACACTACGCCGCCAGGGACTCAAATCCTGCAGTGCCAGACGTGTCCCCCTGCTTAAGCCAGTACATGTCCAGGCCCGTCTGAAGTTTGCTAGAGCGCATTTGGATGATCCAGAAGAGGATTGGGAGAATGTCATATGGTCAGATGAAACCAAAATATAACTTTTTGGTAAAAACTCAACTCGTCATGTTTGGAGGACAAAGAATGCTGAGTTGCATCCAAAGAACACCATACCTACTGTGAAGCATGGGGGTGGAAACATCATGCTTTGGGGCTGTTTTTCTGCAAAGGGACCAGGATGACTGATCCGTGTAAAGGAAAGAATGAATGGGGCCATGTATCGTGAGTGAAAACCTCCTTCCATCAGCAAGGGCATTGAAGATGAAACGTGGCTGGGTCTTTCAGCATGACAATGATCCCAAACACACCGCCCGGGCAACGAAGGAGTGGCTTCGTAAGAAGCATTTCAAGGTCCTGGAGTGGCCTAGCCAGTCTCCAGATCTCAACCCCATAGAAAATCTTTGGAGGGGGTTGAAAGTCCGTGTTGCCCAGCGACAGCCCCAAAACATCACTGCTCTAGAGGAGGAATGGGCCAAAATACCAGCAACAGTGTGTGAAAACCTTGTGAAGACTTACAGAAAACGTTTGACCTGTGTCATTGCCAACAAAGGGTATATAAAAAAGTATTGAGAAACTTTTGTTATTGACCAAATACTTATTTTCCACCATAATTTGCAAATAAATTCATTAAAAATCCTACAATGTGATTTTCTGGAAATAAAATTCTCATTTTGTCTGTCATAGTTGACGTGTACCTATGATGAAAATTACAGGCCTCTCTAATTTTTTTAAGTGGGAGAACTTGCACAATTGGTGCGTCACTAAATACTTTTTTTTCCCACTGTACCACGGCTAAGGGCAGTATCCAGACACTCCGCGTTGCGTCGTCCATAAGAACAGGCCTTAGCCATGGTATATTGGCCGTATATCACACCCCCTCGGGCCTTATTGCTTAATTATATCATTCCTACTGTGCCTCAATTTGTTTCAGCACTTTAGGAAGTACAGTAGATTCTTGGAACTTCACATACAGTGATGCTTTGGAGTTTGACTAATGTACACATTGCTTAGTAAGTGACAATACATAATTTCTTACATGGTAGTTGAATAAACCTGCACTAGAAAATAAGACATGAACAGAGGGACAAAGACAAATTTAACTACTACACAAACAAGAGTACTGCATGAAAAGGGAGATAGAGAAAGGGAATGTGAGAAGGGAGGGGTTGATGTTTAGGGGAGTCAGGGTGAGAGAGAGAGCGAGGAGACTAGGGGAGGATGTGCTACATGGATGACATTGAACTTTATTGACCTTGTTGTACTCCAAAGAGACAAGACACCTGTGTTGTACAATGGAAGAATTCTGAAGTCTGCTACATAGACACACTACAATTCTGTAATGAGTTTTTTCCAATTCATAATGGGACAAAGAAGGTTCCTTCACTTAAAAATACATTGGTAAACAAAAAAGAGAGCCAACATTTCTGTTCTGCTTAAATTATTTCAGAGTCAGTTAAGGGAGCTCTTGATTTCAAGGATTTAAGAAGGTAGAGTACATACATGCTGATACATACATGCTGATGAGGCAGTAAAAGTCTGTTACGAAAGCCTGATACACTTGGGGTCTTAATTACATTCATTTCGCTCCCGGCATTTTTCCGGTAAAACACTTAGCTCTGGTATTTTCATTCCCTTTGTACACCATTGTTATGAACACAAACCCATAATTGTTTCTCACCCATGGGCACCAGATTTTCTCATTTTCCATCGCGCGCTCGGCTGCCGTGCCAAGTTCTCCTCAGGTAACGCAGGGACCGGAGGAGACTGAGAAAGAGTAGAGAACGGGCGCCAAGAGTGCCTTTAATGGAGCCAAATATACAGTGCCTTCGGAAAGTATTCAGACCCCGTGACTTTTTCCACATTTTGTTACGTTACAGCCTAAAAATCTACACACAACACCCCATAATGACAAAGCGAAAACAGTTTTTTATTTTAGCAAATGTATTAAAAATTATAAACAAAAATACCTTATTTACATAAGTATTCAGACCCTTTGCTATGAGACTCGAAATTGAGCTCAGGTGCATCCTGTTTCCATTGATCATCCTTGAGTTGTCTCTACAACTTGATTGGAGTCCACCTGTGGTAAATTCAATTGATTGGACATGATTTGGAAAGGCACACACCTGTCTATTTAAGGTCCCACAGTTGACAGTGCATGTCAGAGCAAAAACCAAGCCATGAGGTCGAAGAAATTGTTCAGGATTGACAGGATTGTGTCGAAGCACAGATCTGCAGCATTGAAGGTCCCCAAGAATACAGTGGCCTCCATCATTCTTAAATGGAAGAAGTTTGGAACCACCAAGACTCTTCCTAGAGCTGGCCGCCAGACCAAACTGAGCAATTGGGGGAGAAGAGCCTTGGTCAGGGAGGTGACCAAGAACCTGATGGTCACTCTGACAGAGCTCTAGAGTTCCTCTGTGGAGATGAGAGAAACTTCCAGAAAGACAACCATCTCTGCAGCACTCCACCAATCAGGCCTTTATAGTAGATTGGCCTGACGGAAGCCACTCCTCAGTAAAAGGCACATGACAGCCTGCTTGGAGTTTGCAAGATTCTCTGGTCTGATGAAACCAAGATTGAACTCTTTGGCCTGAATGCCAAGTGTCACGTGTGGAGGAAACCTGACACCATCCCTACGGTGAAGCATGGTGGCCACAGCATCATGCTGTGGGGATGTTTTTCAGCGGCAGGGACTTGGAGACTAGTCAGGATCGAGGCAAAGATGAACAGAGCAAAGTACAGAGAGATCCTTGATGAAAACCTGCTCCAGAGCGCTCAGGACATCAGACTGGGGCGATGGTTCACCTTCCAACAGGACAACGACCCTAAGCACACAGCCAAGACAATGCAGGCGTGGCTTCGGGACAAGTCTCTGATTGTCCTTGAGTAGCCCAGCCAGAGCCCGGACTTGAACCCGATCTAACATCTCTGGAGAGACCTGAAAATAGCTGTGCAGCAATGCTCCCCATCCAACCTGACAGAGCTTGAGAGGATCTGCAGAGAAGAATGGGAGAAACTCCCCAAATACAGGTGTGCTAAGCTTGTAGCGTCATACCCAAGCAGACTCGATGCTGTAATTGCTGCCAAAGGTGCTTCAACAAAGTACTGAGTAAAGGGTCTAAATACTTATGTAAATGTAATATTTCAGTTTTGTATTTGTAATACATTTTCAAAAATGTTTAAAAACCTATTTTCGCTTCGTCATTATGGGGTATTGTGTGTAGATTGATGAGGGGAAAAAACAATGTAATAAATTTTAGAATAAGTCTGTAACGTAACAAAATGTGGAAAAAGTAATATTTTTTCCGAAGGCACTGTATATATTTATGAATGCCTTCCTGTGTTTTGCTGGTGCTTCCTGTACTGTACCTATAGAGTATCACTCACAATATCTACAGTGGCTTGCGAAAGTACTCACCACTCCTTGGCATTTTTCCAATTTTGTTGCCTTACAACCTGGAAATAAAATCGATTTTTTGGGGGGTTTGTATAATTTGATTAATACAACAAGCCTACCACTTTGAAGATGCAAACAAGAAATAAGACAAAAAATCAGAAACCTTGAGCGTGCATAACCATTCCCCGCCCCCACATCTAGCCACTGGGATTTTGCCCATTCTTCAAGGCAAAACTGCTCCAGCTCCTTCAAGTTGGATGGGTTCCGCTGGTGTACAGCAATCTTTAAGTCATACCACAGATTCTCAAGTGGATTGAGGTCTGGCCTTTGACTAGGCCATTCCAAGACATTTAAATGTTTCCCCTTAAATCACTCTAGTGTTGGTTTAGCAGTATGCTTAGGGTCATTGTCCTGCTGGAAGGTGAACCTCCGTCCGAGTCTCAAATCTCTGGAAGACTGAAACAGGTTTCCCTCAATAATTTCCTTGTATTTAGCGCCATCCATCATTCCTTCAATTCTGACCAGTTTCCCAGTCCCTGCCGATGAAAAACATCCCCACAGCATGATGCTGCCACCACCATGCTTTACTGTGGGGATGGTGTTCTCTGGGTGATGAGAGGTGTTGGGTTTGCGCCAGACATAGCGTTTTCCTTGATGGCCAAAAAGCTCAATTTTAGTCTCATCTGACCAGAGTACATTCTTCCATATGTTTGGGGAGTCTCCCACATGGCTTTTGGCGAACACCAAATGTGTTTGCTTATTTTATTCTTTAAGCAATGGCTTTTTTCTGGCCACTATTCCGTAAAGCCCAGCTCTGTGGAGTGTACGGCTTAAAGTGGTCCTATGGACAGATACTCCAATCTCCGCTGTGGAGCTTTGCAACTCCTTCAGGGTTATCTTTGGTCTCTTTGTTGCCTCTCTGATTAATGCCCTCCTTGCCTGGTCTGTGAGTTTTGGTGGGTGGCCCTCTCTTGGCAGGTTTGTTGTGGTGCCATATTCTTTTCATTTTTTTATAATGGATTTAAGGGTGCTCTGTGGGATGTTCAAAGTTTCTGATATTTTTTTATAACCCAACCCTGATCTGTACTTCTCCACAACTTTGTCACTGACCTGTTTGGAGAGCTCCTTGGTTTTCATTGCTTGGTGGTGCCCCTTGCTTAGTGGTGTTGCAGACTCTGGGGCCTTTCAGAACAGGTGTATATATACTGAGATCATGTGACAGATCATGTGACACTTAGATTGCACACAGGTGGACTTTATTTAACTAATTATGTGACTTCTGAAGGTAATTGGTTGCACCAGATCTTATTTGGGGGCTTCATAGCAAAGGGGTTGAATACATAAGCACGCACCACTTTTACGTTATTTTATTTTTTTGAATTATTTTTAACAAGTGTTTTTTTTTTTTTTACTTCACCAATTTGGACTATTTTGTGTATGTCCATTAAATGAAATCCAAATAAAAATCAATTTAAATTACAGGTTGTAATGCAACAAAATAGGAAAAAAACGCCAAGGGGGATGAATACTTTTGCAAGGCACTTTATGTTTTGCTCAGAGCTGGGATAGGGGCTCATCTCATTGAAACAGTTTTTTCTTTTTACACAATGATGTGTAGATGTATACTTGCTAAATAACAGTAGTGTCGTGGAATTAGTAGCCTAGTGGATGTTGTCTTGAAGGTCTTAAAAGTAAAAACTTTTTTTGAAGTAGGCCTAAATCCTTGCCTAATTATGCTGAAAAGTAAATTTTGTATCTGAAGTATTAGGGTCCATAACAAGGAAATGCTTAATTGGTGGGGAAAACAACTTTCTGACACGAAGAGGGCTCACCCTTGATTGTTGCTCGTCCTTCACTCATGCTCGGAAGTAGAAGGTGGATGTCATTCACTCCCAGAATCTGGTGTGCTACAATTGGACATTGGATGCATATAAACTTGTCTTCTTCAAATTGATGGGGGAGCTCTCAGAACACAAATAATTGATGATATTAATTTATCAAACAAAATTGTTAGATTTTAGAGATGAATCCTTGAATGCATATCTCTATTTCAGCTAGATCGAAAGTAGCATTGCACTATATAAACTGTGCATTTCGACACACTCAAATTGCAGAGGAAATCCATTCCAAATGGTGAAATCTGAACACAGTAGTCTTCAAGTACAACACCACCCCCCTGGGTATTATAGCCCAGGGGAATGGGAAGTCATCATTTTTATGAGACATACTCATTAAGCACCTTTTACAACCGCTTAAGCAAGCTATTACTCAGAGTGTGGCGCATTTGCAAACTGTTTCCACGCTTCGGAGCAGCTAGCATAAGACGTTTGTTTCCACGCTTCCGAGCAGCTAGCATAAGATGTTTGTTTCCATGCTTCGGAGCATTTTCCTAGCTCCTTCAGATATTTTTGGGTGGAAATTACTCTACGCTTAAATGTCAATGTTGCCTCTAGATCGAGTGTCAAAACAATATTAGAAAAATAAACATATTCATTTGAATATGAATTATAAAAAATACACCTGCATTGACTGAATGATAAAGTAGAAACAAAAAGAGGGAGAAATGTGGACAGTGAATGACAGACAGGACAAAATGAAGTTGCATGTGTGAATGCTTAGTGGTTGAGATGCAGCTCTTTTTACTAACAGAGGAGGGTGCTAGCCTAGTTACCCTTTCTTGCTCCTCTATACAGTAAAGTTACAATAATCAAACTGATTACCCCTTTTTGTAGTATTTGATTTGGCATTGTTTTAATCTGAAAAGTGACATCATATAAATAAATGATCATATAAACAAACATCATACTGTCTACTCTAAACTCTGTAAAGAGTCTCAACAGCCCCTCATTGAAGAGAACACATACAAACACACACACACACACACACACACACACACAGATGACAAATCATTTAGGATTCATTTGATGTGCAGCTTGTTTTCCAAACACAATGATTACATAGACCTTCATTCTGAATTATTTTGTTCTCGCATTTAGTTGCAAGGTAGTTGCCCTTAGCCCTTCAGCACTGATCTAGGATCAGCTTTTACTCCCCATATCTAAACCTTAACTATTAGTGAAGAAAATGCAAGACCAACCTTAGATCAGTGTCTAGGGGCAACTTCAACCTATACTGTATCACATATCCTCAGAGGAGGGGGATAGTGCTGTCTGATTGGATGGTTCTGTGAAAAACAAGTGTGCATGTGTGTGTGTCACTCTATGGGTGGTCTAGGCTTCACGTTCACTTTTTGAGGTGTATAATTATAAGAAACATTGGAAAATCTCATCAAGATTCAAAGATAATGACGTGCTACTTACATAAACATATGTTCGTACTGTATGCGTGTTTCCTAAACAGATTTCAAGATGTGGTCTTTAAATGTATCTTTTTATGACCCTGTGGGATGTACCATCAACAAAGCTCAGCGTCCTGATTTGACATGGTGGATGAATGACTGTGGCACGACACGTAGGTTGTCCGTAGGTGTTCCTGCTCTGACATGGAAACATAGGTGTGCGCACATACACACATGCACACATATGCATACGTGTGACAGGGTCGTGAGGGCAACTGTACTCCACACACATTTAAATGTCACACTTACTGTATGCAGGCAGGCACACACACACACACACACACACACACACACACACACACACAGCGCATGTTCCACAGAGGCTGTAAGTGTGACAGGGTCATCAGAGGGACTGGTAAGGGAACACTGTGAGAGATGGACAGAGTATTACAGATCAAGATGTAATGGGTGTTTAATGAGTCATTAGCTTACATTCTGGGTGGTAAGGTCACTTCACTGAGTGTGTTGTGTCCAAAAATCAAATGTGTATGTGATTACAATATGATGTGTTGCTCTTTCTTTCTCTCTGCATTTCTCTGTACATTGTTTTCCTTTGAGAAATCAAACATAGACAATTTTCTATCATTCAACATATCCAATGTTTCCCAAAATCTCAACATAATCAGAATCATGTTTTATAAAGTAGTCCAATATAGCAATAAGTGTAATCAGTGGTGTGAAGATATACTGTACTGCAAGTGTCTGGAATGAGACAAATGGGTTGTGAGAAAGTATGTGTACATTGTATGTGGTCAGAAATGTTAGCATGTGTGTGGGAACCGCTAGTGACTGTATGTATGAGAGTGAACAAGCCCTTGGTGGAAGAAATTCCTGTGGTATGTATGTATCTGCATGTTCCCAGGATAACCTGCTTAGGTGAGACTTTCTGGCACCAGCCTGCTAGTGCAGCCCGAGGGGAGCCTGCCTCGCCGCCCTAGCCGCAGCACACACTGATACGTAACTCTCTCTACAGGCCACAGACGCCAGGCAGTGCCTCCCTTGGAGGAGATATCTTCTGCTGTTTCAGTCAGACAGGAGAGGAGAGAGAGTCAACGTTATTGACAAAAGTGTCAGATTGTTCTGACATACAGAACAATATGTACTGTACGATAATAGCAAGATAAAAGTTGCAAGGTAATTGTGAAGTGCATCACTATCATCAACTGCCAAGTCATTTCCTTTGTTGAATCCAGTCAAATCTAACATCTCCAGTTAAACATAGAATTATATTGGAGAAGATCCCATAAACACATCGTACAAATTGTACAAATTGCTACACAGTACTTACACTTTCTAAACCTGTTTGGAACTTTATTAAGGTATTTAAAATATTAGACTCAATAACCCTAAAGCAACCTTACTGTACACTAAACTGCTTACGTAATTACAATTCAAATCTGCTGAACCTTATTTCAAGCAATTTTTTTATTGTACAATGTACAATATTATGTTTTTTAAATTACCGAATTGAATCTGGCAATCTGTTTTTTGATCTTGCAAATAAAATTATATAATGCATGTCTATGAAGTCAGTGGAATTGCATGAACATATCTGAAAGCAAAAAAACAACATAAATCTTAATTTTGGTTTGACACTGAGAAATAAAGAAAGATGACATCCGATGGTTTGGTTTATCACGTTATTTCTCTGATAGTTGAGCAGTTACAAGATCCCTTTACAAAAATGTTTTAGAGTAAGAATGAAATGGAAAATATAATGACATTCCATACCATTTAAGACATTTCTATAAGTTAAGTAGAATTTATAAATACTACTATGATTGCCCTAATGTACAGAAATATTTGTTTTTGCTTGAACTTGGCTTAATCTCTGAAATTGTTTTTAATGTACAGAATGCCCCAGAACTAATTTCAACTCCATTTTGAGTATTGAGCATCTGATTAGCCAACAATTACAGCTGATTGAGCTCTGACGTTGAGGAGAAAATCCTGGCACCCTAACCAAACTGACATTTAAAACATAAAACAAAACAAATAACTATAGCACTCTTAAAGAAATGTAATAATGACCAGCTCTGAAAAGTGGAAAATAACAGTTCAGAACTAAAGTCAAAAGAGTAGAATGAAATAACTTCAAATACATTTTTTTATCTTATCTTAATATGTTATCTTAATTATCTCTCTTTATTTGATCTTATATTTATATAATGTCGTAAAGATATTAAGGCCTATTTTCTTGTAACCGAACGCACTAAGTTGAATAATATAGCAGCTACCTATGGTTTCTCAGGCTAAACAACAAGCTTCGGTTTCAGTTAGTGGGGACATGTGGTCTGAGATGTGGCTAGGAGGTGGCTAGACTGTGGCTAGCGTTTATCTTCTGAATGCTATGTTAGTATTAGCACAGGGCTAGTGTAATGCTAACCTACTGTACCATAACAGACCTCCCTGCCAGAAATGTCATATGATGCAAAGATACAACAGGGGTTTGGTTTACCTTTGTTTGCTTTGGGACACACTTACTAAGCCATGGGAATGTAATGTGATGGGAGAAATGACTGTGTAATTGTTTTGCCGAAACCGAAGAACATATTTTCTACCTTGGCCTGCATATGTATGGGAATTCATTCCAAAGTATGAAATGGTGGTTGCAAAAACAAGATGCAGTGCTTTACTCTGGAGTACTTAAGAAACCTGGGACTACAGTTATGTTCGGATTACAAATTGCCATCCAAACATTTCCACACAGACAAAATGTTTTGAATGGAATAAACTGAAAAGTGAGACTTACAAACCTGTAAACGGAAATTAATAAATGCACCAACTCTTTGTGTTTTGTACAAGCAAATTATCGCCCAGCTAATGCGCAGAAATTAAACGGAGAATCACTGCGTTATACACAAAGCATTTGCAGTTGCTTTCAAGTAGGCCTAAATAAAACCGTCAGTTGGAATACGACTAAGAAAGGTAAAGAGGCACTATATAACAAAGACTGATTACTGTGTTTGGAGTTCGCTCTATTCATATGTTTAATATTATTATGAGAGCTGCCATGTAATTCAGAGTAAATCCTCTGTCCAGTCTGACTTTATTGGGGGTAAAGGGTGATGGTTATGGGAGCTATTAGAGAATAATGGCATAAACTCCCCTGATGTGTTAGCTAGGTCCCAAGACTCTTGTGTTTTCACAGAAGTTCCTTATCTGCAAGGGAGAATGTTTGTGTAGATGACCCTGAACATGTGAGTGAAACCTTATGGTTCGGGAAGCTCTGATCTGAAATCTAATCTAATTCAGATAATCCTCTGCCGAATGTATTGTTCATAATGTGGCAATAATGTGGTCATCATGCAAGTGGTTTCCCAGGGTGTGAATAAATCCTTGCTCACAGACACCAGCGAGATAAGATCAAAGTAAACGACTAAACTATTTGAATAATGGACATAGATTATTTCCCCACTCTGGATATGGCAAGTAACTTTATGAGGTTGTTGTAAAGATTTGATGAATTGCTTTATTAAACTTTCATAAGAGTTTCGTAACAGGACAAATCTTTCATAACAGGACAATGTCTTTAGTCAACATTTCTATTGGTCAGGTCACAAGGATGTCATAGTCAGAGTAGCCTTTATATAATGTTCTGATTTTGCACCTAACCTGAACGGAGGTTGAAGTGCAAGTCAAAGGCAATGTTACCTGAAGTAACGGCTTCTTAAGCAAAAATAATACCATATTTGATGTTTGTGAGAGAGACATTTTACGGAATAGTAGGCAATACAATACCACGCTGACATTCCAGTCAATGAGAAAATATGAAAAGATGAGACTCACAGACAGACATACATACATCTTTCTCTCTCTCTATTCTCTATTCCCACTCTCCCTGTCACTCTTTTCTCTCTTTCCCTCACTCCCTCTCTTTACTTCTCTTTGTCTGCCTCCCTCTCTATCTATCTACCCCCTCTTTATCTCTTTATCCCCCCTACCTCCTTCCTCTCTCAACGAAAAAGACAGGCAGACATAGACAGACAGACATACATACATACAGACAAGTAAAAAAAGACCAATATCCTCTTCAGAATCCATTGTAACAAGGCTCTTACAGCCAGATTCAGACTTAGGAAATGTACGCCTTTTCTACGCACTTCTCAGTAGTTGGTATTCAGACTTACCTTATGCAGGTGCGTAACGGGCTTTGCAGGCGTGGTTCCCTTGTGTGCCATGAACACATTTAATTCAACCACTGAAAATCCTCCTACTTGCTGGCCAACAGATTTTCTCATGGAGTTTTCATTCAATAGGGTTTTCAGTACATTTATCTAAAGCAATCCTTTTAAATGTGGTGTACCTTTAATTATAATTTTCACGACAGACTCACTAGAATATATGGAAAGAACGGTTCAGAATATTAGGGATCAATTAAAGAAAGCCATGTAAATACACGGATATTCTTCTCCTTTTCAGCACCAATTGATAGATTTAAACATTCTCTGATCTTGTGTATTATTTAGGGTTAGTAAATTATTTTTATGAATAATATAAAAACAGTTTCGGAAAGCCTTTACGCACAAAATATATTGGTGAATAAAAAATAGAGAAGTTTGATTAATCCTGAAAGTTGCCATATTCAATTGTTCAATCCATGAAATATTGGAAGGTGAGAAAAGTGTAGAATAGGGGTTGAACAGTAGTCCTATAAATCTACCCTAATAATCCTCACTAATGATGGAACTGTATGACAACCGTCCAGTCGTCGTGAACCGTGTGCCAGGCATCAGGTTTAAAGTGCTACGTATGGTCTGCGTTCCATAATGATTCAAATAGGCTACATTCCCAAATTATTGCACAACTTGTAATTGTCACGCCCTGGCTCTGGGGACTCTAGTATGTTGAGCCAGGGTGTGAGTTTTCATTTGTTTATGTTCTAGTTGTTGTATATCTATGTTGGCCAGGGTGGCTCCCAATCAGAGACGGCTGTAGCTCGTTGTCTCTGATTGGGAGTCATACTTAGGTAGCCGTTAGGCATTCATTATTTGTGGTTTCTTGTTCCGTGTTGGTTTGTTTATGTAACCAGGGACGTCATGTTTCGTTTTGTTGTTTTGATCGTGTGATCATTCTAATAAATAAAATGTTCGCATTCAACGCTGCGCCTTGGTCCTCCGCTATGAATGACGATCGTGACAGAAGAAACCACCAAGATGTGACCAAGCAGCGTGTCCAGGAGCCATCGCCAGGGAGATCCCTAACAGATCTCCTTCGCCTCCTCGACTGGGTCAAGCCGAGTGAGGAAGAGAAGGGCTTGACATTGTGGCAGAAGGGCGAAAGGCTGGCGAGGGACATGGAGACCCGGGGGGGGGCTAACGCCGTGGACGACGGGCCAGCAGGAGACCGCGGCAGAGCGGCCCAGCGGATTGGCAGAGGAGGCCGCCAGGTTACGGGGGCCACTGTTCGAAGAGGGGGTGGAAGATGTAGAGGCACGGCGAGAGGTACTGGCGTGTGTTGCCAGTCCGGTCCGGCCTGTTCCTGATCCCCACGTAGGGCCAGTGGTGTGTGTTCCCAGTACGGTCCGGCCTGTTCCTGCCACTCGCACCAAGTCTACGGTGCGCATCGCCAGCTCGGCCCGGCCCATTCCTGCTCCCCGCACCAAGTCAGTGGTGCGTTTCGTCAGCCCTGTCCGGCCCGTTCCTGCTCTCCGCACCAAGTCTGTGGTGCGCCTCGCCAGCCCAGTCCGGCCCATTCCTGCTCCCCGCACCAAGTCAGTGGTGCGTTTCGTCAGCCCTGTCCGGCCCGTTCCTGCTCCCCGCACCAAGTCAGTGGTGCGCGTCGTCAGCCCGGCACGGCCCGTTCCTGCTCCCCGCACCAAGTCTGTGGTGCGCGTCGCCAGCCCAGTCCGGCCCATTCCTGCTCCCCGCACCAAGTCAGTGGTGCGTTTCGTCAGCCCGGCTCGGCCCGCTCCTGCTCCCCACACCAAGCCAGTGGTGTGCGTCGTCAGTCCGGCACGGCCCGTGCCTGTTCCACCGGTGGCGGGTCCGGCACCGGTCAGGTGCTGCGTCACGCCGGAGCTAGAGCAATCCGCTCCACCAGTGTTCAGTTCAGCTCTGGTCAGCAGGGCCAGACCGGACCAGGGGTACTTTGGGGGGTTAGAGAAGGAGTGGGGGTCATGTCCGGAGCCGGATCCGCCGCCGAGGCGGAGTGCCCACCCGGTCCCTCCCCTGTTGTATTTGGTTGGCGCGGTCGGAGTCCGCGCCTTTAGGGGGGGGTACTGTCACGCCCTGGCTCTGGGGACTCTAGTATGTTGAGCCAGGGTGTGAGTTTTCATTTGTTTATGTTCTAGTTGTTGTATATCTATGTTGGCCAGGGTGGCTCCCAATCAGAGACGGCTGTAGCTCGTTGTCTCTGATTGGGAGTCATACTTAGGTAGCCGTTAGGCATTCATTATTTGTGGTTTCTTGTTCCGTGTTGGTTTGTTTATGTAACCAGGGACGTCACGTTTCGTTTTGTTGTTTTGATCGTGTGATCATTCTAATAAATAAAATGTTCGCATTCAACGCTGCGCCTTGGTCCTCCTCTATGAATGACGATCGTGACAGTAATACATTAGCCTAATATGATCCACAAACCACATGAACGTGACAGAGGAAAGGTAAAGTAACGATGTAATGGAATGATGCAAAATTTACGGACACTAACACTAAAGTCAGTGACAGTTATAAATGTACAGTTGAAGTCGGAAGTTTACATACATCTTAGCCAAATACATTTAAACTCAGTTTTTCACAATTCCTGACATTTAATCCTAGTAAAAATTCCCTGTCTTAGGTCAGTTAGGATCACCACTTTATTTTAATAATGTGAAATGTCAGAATAATAGTAGAGAGAATTATTTATTTCAGCTTTTATTTCTTTCGCCACATTCTCAGTGGGTCAGAAGTTTACATACACTCAATTAGTATTTGGAAGCATTGCCTTTAAATTGTTTAACTTGGGTCAAACGTTTTGGGTAGCCTTCCACAAGCTTCCCACAATAAGTTGGGTGAATTTTGGCCCATTCCTCCTGACCGAGCTGGTGTAACTGAGTCAGGTTTGTAGGCCTCCTTGCTCGCACATGCTTTTTCAGTTCTGCACACACATTTTCTATAGGATTGAGGTCAGGGCTTTGTGATGGCCACTCCAAAACCTTGACTTTGTTGTCCTTAAGCCATTTTGCCACAACTTTGGAAGTATGCTTGGGGTCAGTGTCCATTTGGAAGACCCATTTGCAACCAAGCTTTAACTTCCTGTCTAATGTCTTGAGATGTTGCTTCAATATATCCACATAATTTTCCTTCCTCATGTTACCATCTATTTTGTGACGTGCACCAGTCCCTCCTGCAGCAAAGCACCCCCACAGCATGATGCTGCCACCCTCGTGCTTCACTGTTGGGATGGTGTTCTTCGGCTTGCAAGCAACCCCCTTTTTCCTCCAAACATAACGATGGTCATTATAGCCAAACAGTTATATTTTTGTTTCATCAGACCAGAGGACATTTCTCCAAAAAGTACGATCTTTGTCCCCATGTGCAGTTGCAAACCATAGTCTGGCTTTTTTATGGCGGTTTTGGAGCAGTGGCTTCTTCCTTGCTGAGCGGCCTTTCAGGTTATGTCGATATAGGACTCGTTTTACTGTGGATATAGATACTTTTGTACCTGTTTCCTCCAGCATCTTCACAGGGTAATTTGCTGTTGTTCTGGGATTTATTTCCACATTTCGCACCAAAGTACGTTCATCTCTAGGAGACAGAATGCGTCTCCTTCCTGAGCAGTATGACGGCGGCGTGGTCCCATGGTGTTTATACTTGCATACTATTGTTTGTACAGATGAACGTGGTACCTTCAGGCGTTTGGAAATTGCTCCCAAGGATGAACCAGACTTGTGGAGGTCTACAATTGTTTTTCTGAGGTCTTGGCTGATTTCTTTTGATTTTCCCATGATGTCAAGCAAAGAGGCACTGAGTTTGAAGGTAGACCTTGAAATACATCCACAGGTACACCTCCAATTGACTCAAATGATGTCAATTAGCCTATCAGAAGCTTCTAAAGCCATGACATCATTTTCTGGAATTTTCCAAGCCGTTTAAAGGCACAGTCAACTTAGTGTATGTAAACCTCTGACGCACTGGAATTGTGATACAGTGAATTATAAGTGAAATAATCTGTCTGTAAACAATTGTTGGAAAAATGACTTGTGTCATGCACAAAGTAGATGTCCTAACCGACTTGCCAAAACTATAGTTTGTTAACAAGAAATTTGTAGAGTGGTTGAAAAACGAGTTTTAATGACTCCAACCTAAGTGTATGTAAACTTCCGACTTCAACTGTATGTGGGTATAACTGACAGTGGCTACTGATAGTGACTAATATTTAGCACAATATAAGTTGTAAAAAAAATACAGAGTCCGGGCATTTAATTAAAACATTCTAAAAATCATAAGACAACTCGGTAGGTTTGGCCCTATACTGTAATTTGCGCATGGCTACAGAAACATATAGCTTGGGTCTCCAAATTTCATCCCAAGTTATAAGGCCAGCATTAAAAAAACTTCAGTATGGAAAAGATGATATGTTGATATGCGTCAGTTTGCTGCCATATGACTGGTTTCACATTTGTCTCCAGCAATCATAAGGTAAAATAGATCTAAAACAAATGTCATTTATATTTACAATCCGGGTCATGACGGTCCAAACGGCTTACTCATTTACCTAGTTCTTAACAATAGCTCTTATCAATTTTTAAATTTCAGGGCATGGAGAATGCTGTTATTTCTATCGGGAAAAAAGATAGTAGATGTTGTTCCATTTGGAACCAATAGGTTGCTCGACCTTATTCATTGTTTCATCAGGCATAAAGGTGGTGGAATTATGAGGGAATTAAGGTCAGAATACGCTATATCTGTAGACACATCTCCGTCACACCTTCATTTCTTTGATCTCCACCCCAAACGAATAGCGGGTGAATACCATGCTATTCTCATACTTAAATTAAATGTCAGAATACGTGTAGAGAGAAAGGTCCATAAAAAGGGAATTACGTTCCATTTACACTCTTAACTCGCAAGACCATTGTATCCAATGGAGGTCAAAAATGCTTTTGGGTTGATTGACTTCAAATGTTGTATGCCAGGTCATGACGGTCCCCCGGTCACAAATATGTAACATTTGGGAAGATTCAATCTTTTTAACCCTTTGAAACTGCCCCTATGACCCCCAATTAAGTCACTTCCTGTAATTGCAAATCAATGTACAGCCTCCTGGGGACACTCTTTAGCAATGCCCTGAGTTTCAAGTCCTTACGTTAAGAATTGACAGTTCTACAGAGGATGGAAGACAGTGTTTTTGTGTAACTGCAGGTAGAGAATTAAGCATTATGTAGAGGATGTATTAAGCTATTTCCTGTTGCCACAGTAAGCTGAACCTCAACACAGGGCATCCGTATAAGGTCACAATAGGTTGTGTGCAAGGACGGTTAGCTAGCTCAATTGCAGTCCACGAGTGCATCATGGTTATGTAAGGGCTGTAGGTAGTGCTTTTCTATGGAAGAAAGGCCTTGTTCTCTGTGGGAAAGTTTTCACTGTGAAGAGTTAATTTCACAAGGCCAGGTGTTGGCTTGCGTTCAGTTCATCGGGAGCATCTGTTGAACAATCCCATACATTAATTTTGTTTCTAGCCTCAACCATTCTGCCGATGTCACTCAAAAGCACACTAACTCTAGGTCAGGCTTCAAGTGAGGCCTACCTTTCTGCAATGTAGTGGGGGGTGGGGCAAATTAATTAATTGTTAATTAGGGTAATTTCTAGGGTTAGTGGACAAGAAATAAGGGTTATGGCTAGGGTTAGGGTTGAGCCAAGATGTAGAGATGAAGCGAGGGTTAGGGTTAGGGTTGAGGCTAGGTTTAGGGTTGAGCCGGGGTGTGGACATTAATCTGGATTAGGGTTAGGTTTAGGGTCAGGGTTAGCATAAGGGTTGAGCCGGGAGTGGATATGAAACTAGGGTTAGGGTTGATGTAAACTAACATAGCAGGCATAAGAGAAACGCCTGAGCGGGGTCCCCACATTTCGCTTTGTTGCGAAATAGGAAGCCGATTCTAGATTTAACTTTGGATTGGAGATGCTCAATGTGAGTCTGGAAGGAGAGTTTACGGTCTAACCAGACACCTAGGTATTTGTAGTTGTTCACATATTCTAAGTCAGACCCGCTGAGAGTAGTGATTCTAGTCTGGCGGGTGGGTGCAAGCAGCGTTCGATTGAAGAGCATGCATTTCGTTTTACTAGCGTTTAAGAGCAGTTGGAGGCTACAGAAGGAGTGCTGTATGACATTGAAGCTTGTTTGGAGGTTTGTTAACACAGTGTCCAATGAAGGACCAGTTGCAGCAGAGGGTGCAGAGCTGGTGGCCGGGGTAGGGGAAGCCAGGTGGAAAGCATAGCCAGCCGTAGCAAAATGCTTGTTGAAATGTTCGATTATCGTAGATTTATCGGTAGTGACAGTGTTTCCTAGCCTCAGTGCAGTGGGCAGCTGGGAGGAGGTGCTCTTATTCTCCATGGACTTTACAGTGTCCCAAAACTTTTTGGAGTTAGTGCTACAGGATGCAAATTTCTGTTTGAAAAAGCTAGCCTTTGCTTTCCGAACTGATTGTGTATATTGGTTCCTGACTTCCCTGAAAAGTTGCATATCGCGGGGGCTGTTCGATTCTAATGCAGTACGCCACAGGATGTTTTTGTGCTGGTCAAGGGCAGTCAAGTCTGGGGAGAACCAGGGGCTATATCTGTTCTTAGTTCTAACTTTTTTGAATGGGGCATGCTTATTTAAGATGGAGAGGAAAGCACTTTTAAAGAACAACCAGGCATCCTGACGGAATGAGGTCAATATCCATCCAGGATACCCGGGCCAGGTCAATTAGAAAGGCCTGCTCGCTGAAGTGTTTTAGGGAGCGTTTGACAGTGATGATGGGTGGTCGTTTGACCGCGGACCCATTACGGACGCAGGCAATGAGGCAGTGATCGCTGAGGTTGAAGATACTGTATCCGTTTTCAGTTTCTTCAGACCCCGTAGAGGGTGGGGTTAAGGCCTCAACCCTAGAAATAACCCTAATGAACAATTAATTAATTGCCACCCCAGTACAGAGTTCATGTGCTTTTGAGTGACATAGGCAGAACGGTTGAGGCTAGAAACAAAATTCACACAACCCATCGTGACCTTATATGGATGCCCTGTGTTGAGGTTCAGCTTACTGTGGCAACAGGAAATGGCTTAATTCATCCACAACATGGTGCTTCATTCTCCCCCTGCAGTTACACAAAAACACTGTCTTCCCATTCTCTGTAGAACGGTCAATTCTTAACGTAAAGACTTGAAACAGGGCATTGTTAAAGAGTGTCCCCAGGAGGCCGTACATTGAATTTCAGCTTCCTGCGATTACAGGAAGTGAGTTAATTGGGGGTCGAAGGGGCGGTTTTAAAGGGTTAAACATTTTGAATCTTCCCAAATGTTACATATTTGTAAACGGTGGACCTTCATTGCCTGGCATATTACATTTTAAGTTAATCAATCCAAAAACATTTTGGACCTCCATTGGACACAATGGTCTTGCTGTTCTAGAAACTAAGAGCCTTGTTAGAATGAATTCTGAAGAGGATATGGGTAAAAAAATAAATAATTGACTTGAAACTGTCTGTCTGTCTGTCTGTCTGTCTGTCTGTCTGTCTGTCTGTCTGTCTGTCTGTCTGTCTGTCTATCTGTCTGTCTACGTTTGCCTGCCTGTCTGTCTGTCTGCATCAATATGCTGTCTGTGGAGATGGTAGAAGAGAGGAGGGAGAGAGAGGAGGGAGGGAGAGGAGGGAGAGAGAGGAGGGAGAGAGCGAGATGAGAAGACAGGGAGGGAGGGAGGGAAAGAAGGAGGGAGAGAGAATGGAGGGGGGAGGAGGGAGAGAGAGAAGGGGTAGAATGAGGGATGGGGAGAGAGGGGAGAGAGAAAGGGGGAGGGTGAAGGAGGGAGGGGAGAGAGATGAGGCAGGGGAGAGAGATAGTCAACAGACAGACAGAGGTGCGAGAGAGAGGAGGGAGAGGGAGAGAGAGTGAGATGAGAGGAAGGGGAGGGAGGGGAAGGCGGGAGAAAGAAGGGAGGGGGAGAAAGGGGGAGAGCGAAGGGGAGAGGCTGGAGGAGGTGAAAGAAGGGGGAGGAAGGGAGAGAGAAGAGAAGAGGGGGCATAAAGAGGATGTAGAGAGAAAGAGACAGAGGGAAGCAAAGAGAAGGAGAGAGAAGAGAGTAACGGGGAGAGGGGTGATTGGAGAATAGAGAGAGAGAGAGAGAGAGAGAGAGAGAGAGAGAGAGAGAGAGAGAGAGAGTCTCTGTCAGTCTGTGAGTGTCATCTTTTCATATTTTCCCATTGACTGGAATGTATTGACATAAGCCTCAATTGGTTGAGACATCTTTTCCCATTGACTGGAAATATATTGACATAAGCGTCAACCCTGGGACACTCATCTTTTCCCATTGAATGCATTGTATTGACATAACCGTCAACCCTGTGGAACTTATCTTTTCAATTGGTTGATGCTCATCTTTTCCCATTGACACCGCAAGCTTGCTGGGAGCATGACCAGTTTACATAAGCATCAATCGGTTGATGCAAACCGTTTTGCAAAAACGTGACAGGATAATACAGGAATCACACTTCAACTAAACACCCTGTCGAGTTCAAAGAATATAAAAAAATTGTGCAGACTGTTCATAAATTACTACTCTGATCTGTTCAATACTTTTTCTCTCTTCCTCACGTTTTTTCTCTCTCTCTCTCCATTCCAGTGCCATTATCCCCCATTAGTGTCCAGGCACAGCGATGCTGTGCTAATCATCATTTTTGAAGAGGTCGTAATTACAGAAGAGGTCGGAGAAAAAGGCTCGAAACGTCTTTGGCAATATTGTCTGATGAAGACAAATTCTCCACAGGTTGCCTCCACTCATCCTATCCTGTCACACATTAGTGTGAGAGGGAAGCCATTTTGAACTACACGTAGGCCTACAGTACACACTGTATTGAGAGAGAGATTTGTTTTGTTTTTCTGTACTTTCTAAACAGACATTTTGTAATAGTGTCAGAAATATTTTTTTCTTCAGATAAAAGTCTACCGAAAGACGTTCAAAACCATGTCTTCAGAATGATACAATTTTTTTTTAAATAATTTGGAATACTTGTAGGTTATAGGACATGGTTTTATTTGATGATCAAGGAAGTCCATGTGCCCATGTAAGAATCAAATAACTTTGAGGATTAAATGTTTAAATTATTTGAACAATCTCCGGATGGTGAGATAATAGACAGGAAGACCGCAATTCTTTGAATATTTGGCAAAGTTTAGATTTTTGCTATAAAACTCCAAAATGTCCATTGAATCTGTGAATCTATCTACAATATCTAAAAATTCATATTATGTGACATATACTGTGACTATAATAGTTAAATGCCACTATTTTATGTCACCATTTTGACATACGTAATATGTCAGCTTACTATTTTTGACATAATTCTAATGAGACCATGTAGGCTATCCAACCATCCATCCACAATGCATAGGAGAGAAAGAAGGAGAGAGACCTGTGCAGTGAAGAACAAGGGACTGCAGTGGGGCATCTGCTGTGCTGTGAGAACGTGCCGTGGAGGCTAAGCCCCTGTTCCCGTGGGCCCTGTCCCTGTTTTCCTTTCTCAATGTGTTTGTACACACAGCAGACAAGTGGAGGTTAGGACAACACTCCACTAGGAGCCAAAGACTTCGACTACAAGTCATTAGGAGTCTCAAGTTGAGAGAACTAAACCCCTCTAATTCCCCCAAATGCCCTTCCCTGAGAAGTCACTCCGGGCTCTAGTAGCGCAGTGAGAGAGTGACAGTCAGAGTGGGACAGATGAGAGAGAAATGGAGGGATTGTGACCGAAAATAACAAAGATGTGTAGTTGTTCTACATTTTGAACATAGGAAAATTCGACCTCTACTAACACGTCGATAGGTTAGCTCTGTCTATCTACCTTTCAAACACTCAGACAATCATTTGAATCTACTGAATGGGTCATTACCTTTAGATGTATGAATTGAATGCTCACCTTCTCAAGTGTCTACATACTGCATCAACTCCGACAATCAGTAGAGATCCGTTTCTTAGATGAGACATTTTAACTTCTGTAATGCAATCGTTGTCTACTAAATAAGTAATAAAGATGCCAAGACACCAAGCTTCTTTAAATAAAAAGCAGACACAGACTTCAATAGCTGAAGGTTATTTGAAGATTGAAGATTGCTGTGATTTTTTTTTCTTCAATTGCCCAATCACCTCTCAACGTATGAGGCATAACACTGGAAAACTTGTTCATGTTTGTGGCCACATTCCCCCAAAATGGCCCTCTTTAGAATTACCTTTATTTCAAGGTTTGATAACTTCTACCTTCGATTGACTCAGAGAGTATACGGTCAAATATGTTACTGGTATGACAATGTATGATACTTACATATTATTGTTAATGCCAATTCCAGGGAAATAGCTGTGCATTTCTTTTAATGTATTTATATCCAAATCCAAGCAGTTAAGATTAGAGTTAGTCTGGTTTTGTCTGGGGTTTAGTGTCTAGCTTTTGAAGAACAGAAGATGCACATCACTGGCGCTTTTTTTTATATATCTTTTTTTTAGGTTATTGTAATACCGTTATGCGGGGTCTCTTACTTCCTTATGGTTGTCAACTTCATTTTTACGTTTGAAAACAGGCAAACTCAAAAAACAGTAAACCATAGACGTATTTCCCAAGGGCCATCTCAAACATGTACTTTGAGAGTCAGACAGACAGCCCTCTGGTCAGGAAACACGGAATGCACTTTTCTTTGGGACGCATATAAAATTACCTAGTGACGAAAAATCATATTTACATTTTTGGGTGGACTTTCCCTTTGATCATGGTAAGGTAAAATGTGACCCCTGTCTTTGAGTCCAGCATATTCGTGTGAGCCTTAGTGGATAAACAGATAATATTTTCACAGCCACAGTAGGGCCTATGCTATTGACCTCCACCTCGGCTTTCATGTGGCCAAATCCAAAAGCAAACCTCGGAACCCACAACATGTTAATAAATCAGTGGAGCCAGACATGAGCACAGAAGCGATGATTCTGTCTGTAACCCACTTCACATGGTGGAGTCACACATATAGGAAAAATACACAAATATATTCAAATGTTCACTATTTGCTGCCTTCATTATCAAGTTGTTTGGG
Organism: Coregonus lavaretus; assembly: GCF_964263955.1. Lineage (NCBI taxonomy): Eukaryota > Metazoa > Chordata > Actinopteri > Salmoniformes > Salmonidae > Coregonus > Coregonus lavaretus. The sequence continues at coordinate 47,975,235 of NC_139999.1, forward strand.
TTTCTGTTTGTCTTAATAGAAATTACTTTTTGTTTGTGACTTTATTTTACTGTATTGATATGTTTAAATACACTTTAAATAAAGTTTGATTTTGATTTCATTAGGAAGTCCTGTTGTGAGTTGTCTTTATGACCTGTGCGTCAATAAACACAGTAGGGAAAAAGGGCCTCTGTAGTTTTAGATGTTTCTAAATTAAATTAACTGGCCAATTCTGAGAAGCAATCGTGAAGCACTTACGGGATGGTTTCCAGTACCCAGTCCTGGACTAAAAATGAATATATATTCTTTATTGATTATGCATTTTAGTCCAGGAGTAGGGTTAATCTGGGCCGGGAAAGGACAAACACTGTACTGATTATCTTAAACATTAAATTGCAGGTAACGTACTGTATGAAAAATCGGCCTAGTCTGTCTCATACCTTGTGAAACACACAGCTTGTATCACTGAATATGACACCTGGCTATTGACAGTCAGAGCTCATCTTTAATAAGTTATAAGGCATCATTATTAGGAAGTCGTCAGACAGCATTGACATACACGTGGAAAACATACATTTACATTTTACATTTTAGTCATTTAGCAGACGCTCTTATCCAGAGCGACTTACAGTTATTTTATTATTATTATTTTTCATACTGGCCCCCCTTGGGAATCGAACCCACAACCCTGGCGTTGCAAACGCCATGCTCTACCAACTGAGCTACATCCCTGCCGGCCATTCCCTCCCCTACCCTGGACGACGCTGGGCCAATTGTGCGCCGCCCCATGGGTCTCCCGGTCGCGGCCGGCTACGACAGAGCCTGGATTCGAACCAGGATCTCTAGTGGCACAGCTAGCACTGCGATGCAGTGCCTTAGACCACTGCGCCACTCGGGAGACCATATGATGCAACGAAGAGCCAGTGTCAATATTTGCTACAGTACATCGATGAGTGTTCTTCACTATCCCACCTGTTGATAATACAACGAGGAAGGCTATGGTTATGGTTCTAGTCCTAGCCATGAGGTGTGATGCTGAGGGTGTCCTACAATGGACACTGTACAAATCATCCCAATGTAGGCCTACTCAGGAGTAAATGTTTTCTCAAACCAATAGATGAACAACAGGGAAACACACCTTAGTAACATATTATCAAATCATAATGACTGTGTCTCTGCTCTCTCTCTCTTATTTCTGTTCACCTCCCATCTGTTCTGAGGAAGGGACAATATAGCCATGTTAGCGAACAGTAGGCTCTATATTTGGACATGTTTGCATGTTGTTTGTTGTTGGCTTTTCCAGGGCTGGTTGAGACTTATGTTATGGGGGATGGATCAGGCATCACTGTCTGGGATTAAAAGAGACTCGGAGGGGTCTGGGAATGGGCCCTTCATTAGAAACATTGGAAATAGACCTCTGTTTTATAAAGAGCCATTAGCTTTTATTGATGAGACTAATGTGTGTGTTTAAAGTAAATTATAAGGGGAGAGGCGGTGCTTCAGGGGAAGGGGTGATGAAAGGCTTGCATTAATGTACACGGCGGAGGACTGCTGTTTTTCATTTGCAGTAACTGCTTCCCGCTTTCTCTCTCCTCAATACACAATTCCCTCCCTTTCTCCCGTCGTACACATGTAAGTCATATACAAACCAGAAAGGGGCTTGGTGCCCAGGGAGAGTGGCCTGGAAGTGCCCCCAAGAAACCAAATCCACTTTATCAAACTGCCAGATGTCATTCCCAATCTCGATCCCTTGGAAATTGGTTTCACCAGGCAGCAGGGGAGAGACATGAGGTACGCCGCCACCACTAGAGCCAAAATGGCACTGGAGAGAGAGAGAGAGAGAGAGAGAGAGAGAGAGAGAGAGAGAGAGAGAGAGAGAGAGAGAGAGAGAGAAGAGAGAGAGAGAGAGAGAGAGAGAGAGAGAGAGAGAGAGAGAGAGAGAGAGAGAGAGAGAGAGAGGAGTGTGTGAGTCAAATAATCATATATTACTGTAAAGGCCTATTTTAGAACTAATTAAAAAGTTACCAGAAAACGTGTGTTTAATGCCTTGTTTTGAGTGATCCCCCCCCCCCCCCCATTATCATACTATATCAAAGTTGCTGTATACCTGTCTTTGTTTGTGATGTTTTAATGACAGCGGAGGTGATTCGATGAACTACACTCGCATGATGAGTAGCTCCCCTAGCTCATGCCTGAACTCAGAAGGCGCAGACAACCCAGGTTCACACCCGGGCAGTCGGTCACACTTGCACTCTTTCAGATCTGCTATGGTAATCCCATTATAAAAGGAAACATAATTTCACTGTTGGTCTGATTCACATGGTTAAAAAAAATATATGTTCTTTGGCTGTGTATCTGTGAATAACTTTGACAATACTTTTCATGTAGCCATCAATATTTATGTTAGTGAGGCATAGTATAAACAATGATGTCCGCAGTGTGTTACACAAATTAATCAATATCAGCTGCAGCTTCCCCTGTTGTGCACAACAACAAAATACCCATTGAGGCTGTCCTAACATGGACACCTTACATGAGCACCAATGAAGTCTCCTACTACAGTACATGGAAAGGATGGCTTCATTACAACATGTCATGCTCACTAGAGATGCCAACCTAAGCAAACACTTTTCAACGTTGAACAACTCCCTCTGTGGCTTGTTCCCCGTACGTTTTCACAGGAAGTGGATGGTAATTTGCCGTGAGGTTCTGCCCAATCTCAGAACCCCCAGACATGATGTGGTCCGATTAAAACAGAGTCACCAGTGGAGGGGTTGGGTTAGGGAGGGGGACCAGCAGTGATTTAGATGGATATGGAGTCACCGGGTCACAAAGTTGAACTGGATTCTTAACGTCCCTGGACAGTTGACTGAGTTGCTGGTGTACAGATGTAGGATCTTAATGTGCTCACTCTTTTGTTGCTAAGAATTTTCCTGCACAGCAGGAAATGCAAACTTGTAGTGTATTCAAGGTTTAAAAAGGCTTCTAAAGTTAGAAAATTCCATTTTAAAATGTCAGACTTGATTTGCCCTAACAAAAAATGTATCAACCCCTACAAAACTGCCCATGAATTATAATCCACATAATAATTCACATTTCCTGTTGCTTCAGGATTATTTTCCTGCTGTAGCAAACTGGCTCAAATTAAGATCCTACATCTATACTGCACGCCAAATTCACTTTCTCATTTCCAGGTCATAGGCATAGAGACATTCTTTTTCAGGTTTCTTTCATGTGTTTTGGATAAATGAATACATCGCCATGTACCTAAGGAAAAAAATCTACAGCAAATGGAAAAGACATAGAGAATAATCAATATTTTTGGAAACAAAACACTATGTTACGGTGCATTTTAAGTATGGAGACATCCAGAACACGGACAATATGTTTTGAATCAAGTCTACCTTATTTTGCCATGATTATGTCACTAATTATATTTCAGGCTTTTCCATTATGAAAATGGATGTTGTTTTCGCTGGGACAGAGACATTTTAATGCATTTCCACGCCTTAATTAATTAGTTATGCTTAATAACTTGGAAGAGGCCGTTGATTGTGTGAACAACAAGCTGCTTTCGCCTAATCAAATCCAGCCCATTTCAATTAGGAAACTATTTGAATTGGTGGTAGGCGTACTGGAGTCTAGGGAAATAGGCTTTAAGGAATCATTAATATATCATTCCATTTCTTTCCATTTACCTATTTATACAATATTTGCTGGAATAAAATCAAATAAATGATGGAGAAATCAGAAAAGGTATATTTAGTCTAATGTTTTGGGAATGTCAATTTAGGAAGTGGAAAAGGGAAAGCGAGGCAAAAATAATACATTCAAGCCACAGTGATGGCTGCATTTTCCCTTCATAGTTACATATAATATGAATTCTTTGGTATAATTAATTACATGTAACTACATAGTAACTACACTGGTTATTACATTGAAGAACATTGAAATTCTTCCAGTTTCCTTTCATTGTGATTCAGTCATTGTTTCATGTAGCTTTTCTGCAGTGACAGTATACAGCTGAGTAACTACTTGGCATGGGGGAATGTGATGCAGAAATATGTATTTGAAAGAGCACAAATATATATACTTTATTTTCTTAATTTACAGCTCAAGTTGCGACTACTTCCTCACAACCTCAAAAAAACATAAATGTCTGAAAAGGAGAGATCAAATACGGTAATGTAGGCTAATGCATTTATCAAAATGACTTACACTACTTACATTGTGGCCCAATGCAGGAATCAAACCCACTGAAGGGTTGCAAAGAGCCATCATCCAACCAATGGACCTTCTGATTGAGTTTAAGTTATGTCTTGCACCTCAATAGGGACACTTCTGATCAATGGTCTATTTTGTAAGATGGAATATGAACAATTAACCAGACATTTTGTAAAATTGAATATTAACAGTCTCACCACCCTCCCTCTCTCTCTAACACGCACACACACACACACACACACACACACACACACACACACACACACACACACACACACACACATACACACACACACACACACATTTACAGACACCAACAGTGAGCTTTTGCAATTTTCCCATCATAGACAGGAAGTGGTTTCTCAGCCATCATCATTCCCAAGTTGCCATGGGTAACATGGTGTTTCCTTTCCCCCCTTTGTTTTTGTGTCCTCGTCTCTCCCTCTCCCCTTGTTTGTTTGTTTCCCGATGTTTTTATTTAAAACATCAAAAGGCGGCCCCCTTTCCTCTCGACGTCCCCTTCAGCCCCAGAGCCTTCAGAATGATTTGTAAACTTCAAACGGCTAAGAACCCCAGTCTGGTCTCCTCAGCTCATTTAGGTAATTCAATAAGCCAAGGGGGACAAGCGCAGCAGAACACCGCTTCCCCCCCTGCCCCCGCTGCCGCCAACCCCCCCCCGTCGCCCTCACTCTCCCCAACTGAAGCCCCTCTGGACTATGGGGAACATATGTCAGCTCCGCTGGACCAAACTCCCACAAAAGAAGCATTTATTGATGTCTTGTTCACAAAAGAAGCATTTATTGATGTCTTGTTCAGAGCCACTGATGGTGTTTGTTTTCAGAGTGCATATCATGTTTGTTGTGTAGGCCTACTCTCTCTCAATGCAGTCAGTTATGCTGTGAAGTTCAGTCCTTGTGCCTTTGTACAAAAAGTACACTAGGCCTGCTTGATGGAGAGAATACACAACTACATTTAAATGGGGACAAACAATCCACTAGTAATCCACTAACCAACTGTACGCATACATTTGGCCTCACTTCCATGATTGGACAATAAACATACAATGTAAAAAAATCAATATATATTGTTTTCATTTTGTCTGTCGAGTCTGCATCTGCTAATGTTGGGAAGCCCAATCAGTGCACTTTAACTTGTGTTAGTATTTAATACCCTCTCTACTGCCAACATCTACACATACTTCATGTCAAATATGTTCAGAAAACTCACAGCAACAAGTTTGTGTTTGAAAATGTTGTTGAGCAAACACACAATCCTATTGCAGCTGGTTGCCTTACAATTGTACATTGAGTCAACATATATTTTTTTACAGTGTACTTTTCATCAATTGACATGAAGTACAGTATGTGTAGATGTCGGCAGTAGAGAGGGTATTAAATAATACCACAAGTCAAAGTGCACTGATCGGGCTTCCCAAAATTTGCCGATGCAGATTCGACAGACAAAATGAAACACTAATTTTAAAAAATTGCAAACGCAAAAGAAACTGATGATGAATGTTTTCAAATGACTGAAGTCACAACTCATGATCTAGGTTCGTTTTCAAATTATTTTGATTGCACATCAATATGCATGTTTGCAAATCATGCTATATTTATTCACAACATCTGGGTATACATGTTTGTAAGTTTGCAACAGAATTCTATTTATTACAAGGTTATGAAAGTAATTTAGATTCCTAACTAACTCTTTGCATATGGATGTACATGTTTGAATTGTATATGCATACTAATTCAAACATGTCTCTGTGCTTTCACTTATACTGCGACGAGGCCCATTTTCAGTAACAAATAATACATTTTCTAATTAACTAGAATTACTTTAAGTCATTTTTGAGTCATTGAATTCTCACATTTGAGTTAGCGATCAAAATGTTAGATTTTTAGATGATATTGATTATTTCATTCCTAAAAGCTTATTGTAGAAAAAAAAGGTAACTGCTTACCTACTTCTTCCTCTCTTTCACAATAGCCTATCCACATTGTTTTCCTTCTATCATGAACTATGAATTATAATATGGTCTTCAAAGAAATCCTGATGATGTCTGCAGTTTATTTATCTGGTGGCATGAAAGATAGGTAGCGAGGGGGGTTGCCTGAGGATTCCCATTCCACAGCTGTGACACAGGACAGTGTGACACCAATTATTGTCACAATTATTCATCAAGGAGGAGGTCAGTGCATGTGGACCCAGTAGGCTATCAGGGCTAAGTCCCCAGTAGAGTAGACATGTAGGGGGGAGTGGTGGTGGGAAATAGTCTGTAACAGATATGCGCCTCTCCCCTTCCCATTGTGTCCAGACAGAGGCGGTGGCAGCAGGGGCTAAATAGGCAATGTAGCGAAGGCCCTTAAACGCTGGAGGAGCATCAATCTCAGCTTTATCAAAACCACGCAGACATCGGCGGCCACTCCCCGTGGTGGGCTGTCTTAGTCCAGCGAATCTGCATCTAATAAAGGGAGGGACCCTCCTGTTCATTTCTTCCCCCCTCAGACATAGCTAATAATGCTGCAATAAGCCTTCTTGGGAAATATCACAGCAGGTTAATGGCACTGTACATCATCAATTTTGTCCCATGTTGAGATTTGCAAAATAATTTTGTCCCATGTTGCGATATAACTTCCCAAGACTGTAATTTTTTTAAACATTTTAGTCATTTAGCAGACACTCTTATCCAGAGCGACTTACATTAGTGAGTGCATGCATTTTCATACTGCCCCCCCCCCCCGTGGGAAACGAACCCACAACCCTGGCATTGCAAGCGCCATGCTCTACCAACTGAGCTACAGGGGACTACAAATGTTGAATTGAAATGGTAATGGAGTCAATTACATGCTGTAGTTGTTCTTCTCTTATTGAGAGTGTATCTTCCCTGTGCCTCGAATCGGATCCAATATTATTTTCTTGGCTCTTTTGAAACTAACAGGATAACCTGAATGAATTCCTGAAACTGAGGACCAAACGTGTCATTTGGCCAAACCTTTTGAGGACAAGTGCCCCCTGACCCTCCTCTGGCTTCCCCCCCAATACACTGCTCTGTTCCACCCCCAAAGGAGGGCAGTAAATTATAAATGTTATCTCTTTGCCGTCAACCATGACAGTAAGATCACCAAGATATTTATCTGAAAAAGACAGAGGAAAAAAAGTTAACTGCCCAATTTTTCTTATATTCCCTCCGAACGTTTCAAATTTGATTGGGATGAAATTCCAAGGTTCTTCCGCAGGAAGGAAAGGAGTCTAATCACCATCTCATTAATGTTGAAAGATTGTCAGGGCACCGCGCATTGGCACTCCTCGCCACCCGATGCCAACCAACCAACCGGGCCTCTTCAGGTGAGGGAATTTAAATCCTGAAAAAATCCAAACTGCTAACAGAACCCCAGAAAATGGATTTGCGTTCTGCTTGTTCAAATATTATGAGTGGCTGACACCGCCTCCACCACAGCCGCCACCATCGGAGCCAAGGGAGAGACGCTCTCTAATTAATTTAATTATTGGTAATTACCCGACTGTGTTTTTGTGTACATTCTTGAGTCTGACAGGACAGAGGAGTGGGGCTGCTTTGCTAACTATGTGTTCCATGGTAATTCATGCTGTGGCTCAGCCTTGTTAAAGCCCAGTCGTTCAGACAGAATGAGTTGTAATTTGGTCCCAGTTTGACAAAGATCCACCCTGAGGGTGGCAGTCTGGCAGTCAACCGGGCTACAGCCTGGGAGCCACTGTGGACTGGATTTTTAAGTTAATGTTCTAGGGCTGTAGTGAAATGAAATTAGTTTGGGCACTTTTCAGATGTTTTGAGAGTTTTGGGGAAAAAACGTCCTTATCGAGCCAATATGTGTTCTGACCTATAGCGTTGCTAAACAAGTGGTTGCCAAGATGGAGACACCCAAGGAAACTGCATTCCACATACAGCAGAAGATCGTGGGCAAAGTGGCTGAGTTAGCATCACCTTCCTGTTGACTGACACAGAGAACACACTGGAATGAAACTGTCAACTACTACAGGATGCTTTGGGATGGGCACACAGTAATGTGACCACAGTCATCTGTATTACATATTGTACTTCAATGCAGTATCATAGAATGTCAGCTTAAAGGAGTGAGAGTGTGAGGATGTGAGAGGGGGAATAAGTGAGCGAAAGAAAGATGCAGAACGGTGGGGAGAGAGAGACCGTGTGTGTGTGTGTGAATGTGTGTGTGTGTGTGTGTGTGTGTGTGTGTGTGTGTGAATGTGTGTATGTGTGTGTGTATGTGTGTGTGTGTGTTAGAAAGAGAGGGAGGGTGGGGAGACTGTTAAAAGTTCTAGCCTGTAAATGTCATGTTTGGTAGGAGATTTCCGGTTTTGCCTTCTAATTGGTGTCAGGGGATTTGGGTTTTTATAGGGGAGGGGGGAAAGAGAGAGAGACAGAGAGAGAGAGAGACAGAGAGAGAGAGAGAGAGAGAGAGAGAGAGAGAGAGAGAGAGAGAGAGAGAGAGAGAGAGAGAGAGAGAGAGAGAGAGAAGAAACACACTGCACTGAAGTTGAGTTGCACTGAACCCAAACTGAGTTTTAAACGGCCTCTTCCCCAGTAGACCATATCTCGGTTCATTACGGAGGGAAAAAGAGGTCACCCTAGAATAATAATCCCTAGCTTTTATTTGACAGTTTAAGAAAAATATTGTGTCAACGCGTAAAAAAGGTTACAGCCGATCATAAACTACTTTCGCCGCTCCAAAAGAGAGCCGCTTTGACAACTTCAATTTGGGCAATACAATCAGTCATTAATGAAGACGATGGAGGATCGTGTGTGCCACGGTTTGATCTCAATCTTTCTTCACTTCGTTGAAGAAACGCGGAGAGAGGGTGAGAAGGAGGGCGAGAAAAACTTTCCTTCTCACCATTCTCTGCCTCGGTTCCGTAGGAGTGACTTCTTTTGGAGGCGGCTTCAAAGTGGAGGGAGGTTGTTGTTTCTCCTAAATATGTGGTCATTTGTACGCCTGGTTACAAAATGAAAATCTGAAAACGCTTTATTTTCATGTGCTTAACTTTTCATCCGTAACCCCAACCCCTCTCTCGGTTCTCGACAGTGAGTGGGTTACTATGCTGTTTACAGTATTTCAAATTCCCTCTTCAAGTGTTTGCTTTGGCAGGTATCGCGGGCCTTTCCGTAGCAATTACAGGCTTGCTGGGTTTCTCAAATGGGCCTTTTGAAGAAATAACACTTTTCTCTCCACGCTAAAGGGAAAAATGTGACATTTGGCCTACAGCGCATATACTGTAGTCAATCACACAGACCAAACTCTCACCTTGGATGAGGAGGCATTAGTCACATTCACGTTGCTTGGGATGTCTATGTACTGCCTGACGACTCAAACTGAATTCTTCCGCTGCTCTGTGTTCCCTACATACTTCAGTCTGCCATCGTTGAAGTCGTTTATGGTGACGTCAAAATGAGGGGTGTTGTACTAAACAAAGTCATCAGCGATGGCAGCATTCGCGCAAAACTGAAAGCACGAACCACCGCATTTAACCACGGTAAAGTGACTGGGAATATGGTTGAATAAAAACAGTCCAGTTATGCCCTCCGTAAGGCAACCAACATGCAAAACATCAGTACAGAGACAAAGTGGAGTCGCAATACAACGGCTCAGACACGAGAAGCATGTGGCAGGGACTCCAGACAATCATGGATTACAAAGGGAAAACCAGCCACGTCGCGGACACTGACTTCTTGCTACCAGACAAGGTAAACACCTTCTTTGCCCACTTTGGGGATAACACAGTGCCACCCAGGCGGGCCGCTCCCGAGGACTGTGAGCTCTCCTTCTCTGTGGCTGATGTGAGTAAGACATTTAAGCGTGTTAACCCTCGTAAGGCTTCTGGCCCAGCCGACATTCCTAGTCGTGTCCTCAGAGCATGTGCAGACCAGCTGGCTGGAGTGTTTACGGACATATTCAATCTCTCCCTATCCCGTCTGCTGTCCCCACTTGATTCAAGATGTCCACCATTGTTCCTGTACCCAAGAAAGCAAAGGTAACTGAACTAAATGACTATCGCCCGTAGCACTCACTTCTGTCTGTCAATGGGTGCTGAAGGTGGGTGTGGTGTATGAATCAGGCGCAGGACGCAGAGGCTCAGTCCAAAAGACTTTAGTGCAATATTCACGAAAAGAAATAAGCACAATAAGCCCGAAGGCGAATACACGGCGCACACAGGCGTCAAATAAACGGCGCACTAACATGTGCAAATAGAACCTCTCCAAAACACTGGAGGGAAATAAGTAGCTCCAACACGAAACAGAAGAGCAATCACACACAAAGACAAACACAACCAACGAGAACTAAATAGGACACTAACGAGGACTAACAAGACACAGGTGTACAACGTCAAGACAAAACCAAACGAACATGAAACATAGATCGGTGGCAGCTAGTACTCCGGGAACGACGACCGCCGAAGCCTGCCCGAACCAGGAGGAGGAGCAGCCTCGGCCGAAACCGTGACAGTACCCCCCCCTTGACGCGCGGCTCCAGCCGTGCGCCGACCCCGGCCTCGGGGACGACCAGGAGGACGCGGAGCAGGGCGCGTGGGATGGTCCCGGTGGAACTCCGACAGGAGAGATGGGTCTAGGATGTCCCTCCGCGGCACCCAGCACCGCTCCTCCGGGCCGTACCCCTCCCACTCCACGAGATACTGGAGACCCCCCATCCGGCGTCTGGAGTCCAAGATGGACCGAACGGTGTACGCCGGAGCCCCCTCGATGTCCAGTGGGGGCGGAGGAGTCTCTCCTATCTCATTGTCCTGGAGTGGACCAGCTACCACCGGCCTGAGAAGAGACACATGGAACGAGGGGTTAATATTCTTATACTCAACAGGTAGATGTAACCTATAACACACCTCGTTCAATCTTCTCAGGACTTTAAAGGGCCCCACAAACCGCCGACCCAGCTTCCGGCAGGGCAGGCGGAGGGGTAGGTTTCTGGTAGAGAGCCAGACTTGATCTCCGGGTGCGTACACCGGCCCCTCACTGCGGTGGAGATCGGCGCTCACCTTGTGACGAAGGACGGCCCGCTGAAGGTGGACGTGGGCAGCGTTCCACGTCTCTTCTGAGCGCCTCATCCAATCATCCACCGCAGGGGCCTCGATCTGGCTCTGCTGCCATGGTGCCAGAACCGGCTGGTAACCTAATACACATTGGAAGGGGGTTAGGTTGGTAGAGGAGTGGCGGAGAGAGTTCTGGGCCATCTCGGCCCAGGGAAGGTACCTTGACCACTCCTCAGGCCGGTCCTGGCAATACGACCTCAGAAACCTACCCACATCCTGGTTGACACGTTCTACCTGCCCGTTACTCTCCGGGTGGTACCCTGAGGTAAGGCTAACCGAGACCCCCAAACGCTCCATGAACGCTCTCCAAACACGGGAGGTAAACTGGGGGCCTCGATCAGACACTATATCCTCGGGCACCCCGTAATGCCGGAAGACGTGGGTAAATAAGGCCTCAGCGGTCTGTAGGGCAGTAGGAAGACCCGACATAGGGAGAAGACGACAGGCCTTAGAGAACCGGTCCACAACGACCAGGATGGTGGTATTCCCCTGAGAGAGGGGAAGGTCTGTCACAAAATCCACCGAGAGGTGGGACCATGGTCGTTGTGGAACGGGCAGGGGTTGTAACTTACCCCTGGGCAGATGTCGGGGCGCCTTACACTGGGCGCACACCGAGCAGGAGGAGACATAAACCCTCACATCCCTAGCCAAAGTAGGCCACCAGTATTTAGTGCTAAGGCAATGCACTGTCCGGCCAATACCCGGATGTCCAGAGGAGGGGGACGTGTGAGCCCAGTAAATGAGTCGAGATCGAATCTCGAGCGGAACGTACTTCCGCCCCTCAGGACACTGTGGAGGGCTGAGGTCGGTACGCAACGCTCGCTCGATTTCGGCATCGACCTCCCATACCACCGGTGCCACAAGGCAAGACTCCGGTAGTATGGGAGTAGGCTCAACGGACCTCTCCTCCGTGTCATACCGCCGGGACAGCGCATCTGCCTTATCATTCTGGGACCCAGGGATGTACGTGATTTTAAATACGAACCTGGTGAGAAACATACTCCATCGAGCCTGGCGAGGGTTCAGTCTCCTCGCTGCCCGGATGTACTCCAGGTTCCGATGGTCAGTCAAAATGAGGAAAGGGTGTTGAGCCCCCTCAAGCCAATGCCTCCACACCTTAAGGGCTTGAACTACAGCTAACAGTTCCTGTGCGCTCCTCCTCCCCTGTCTCAGTTGGACTAGACGCTCCCCCGCCGCTTTGCCCTCAGGTGGATGGTCGAACACGGCCTTGAAGCGACGGGAGAACTCGGCGTAGGAGATGGTGTTGGCGTCCATCTTCCTCCACTCGGCGTTAGCCCACTCCAACGCCTTGCCCGTGAGACAGGAGATGAGGGCGGAAACGCTCTCGTGTCCCGAGGGCACCGGGTGTACAGTGGCCAGGTAGAGCTCCACCTGCAGGAGGAACCCCTGACACCCGGCAGCTGTTCCGTCATACGCCCTCGGGAGCGAGAGCCGAATCCCCCTGGGTTCCGGACCTGGGACTGGTGGACCGGCCGATGGGGTGGGCAGGGTAGGTGGAGGTGTGGGTACCCTGCTGGCCTCCCATCGGTGCAAGGTGTTGATTACGTCCTGTAGAGCGGTCCCCAGTTGTCTTATCTGGTCATCTTGCCCACGGATATGCTCCTCGAGCGACTCAGGCGTAACTGCCGATCCTGCTGATTCCATTACGGTGTGTGATTCTGTCAATGGGTGCTGAAGGTGGGTGTGGTGTATGAATCAGGCGCAGGACGCAGAGGCTCAGTCCAAAAGACTTTAGTGCAATATTCACGAAAAGAAATAAGCACAATAAGCCCGAAGGCGAATACACGGCGCACACAGGCGTCAAATAAACGGCGCACTAACATGTGCAAATAGAACCTCTCCAAAACACTGGAGGGAAATAAGTAGCTCCAACATGAAACAGAAGAGCAATCACACACAAAGACAAACACAACCAACGAGAACTAAATAGGACACTAACAAGGACTAACAAGACACAGGTGTACAACGTCAAGACAAAACCAAACGAACATGAAACATAGATCGGTGGCAGCTAGTACTCCGGGGACGATGACCGCCGAAGCCTGCCCGAACCAGGAGGAGGAGCAGCCTCGGCCGAAACCGTGACACTGTCATCATGAAGTGCTTTGAGAGTCTAGTTAAGGATCATATCACCTCCACCTTACCCAACACCCTAGACCCACTGCAATTTGCATACCGCCCCAATAGATCCACGGATGATGCAATCGCCATCGCACTGCACACTGCCCTATCCCATCTGGAAAAGAGGAATACCTACACCACCGTTCAAAAGTTTGGGGTCACTTAGAAATGTCCTTGTTTTCAAAAGAAAAGCAATTTTTCTGTCCATTAAAACAACATCAAATTGATCAGAAATACAGTGTAGACATTGTTAATGTTGTAAATGGCTATTGTAGCTGGAAAAGGCTGATTTTTAATGGAATACATAGGCATACAGAGGCCCATTATCAGCAACCATCAGTCCTGTGTTCCAATGGCACGTTGTGTTTGCTAATCCAAGTTTATCATTTAAAAAGGCTAATTGATCATTAGAAAAACATTTTGCAATTATGTTAGCACAGCTGAAAACGGTTGTGCTGATTAAAGAAGCAATAAAACTGGCCTTCTTGAGACTAGTTGAGTATCTGGAGAATCAGCAATTGTGGGTTTGATTACAGGCTCAAAATGGCCAGAAACATATAACTTTCTTCTGAAACTCATCAGTCTATTCTTATTCTGAGAAATGAAGGCTATTCCATGCGAGAAATTGCCAAGAAACTGAAGATCTCGTACAACGCTGTCTACTACTCCCTTCACAGAACAGCGCAAACTGGCTCTAACCAGAATTGAAAAATGAGTGGGAGGCCCCGGTGCACAACTGAGCAAGAGGACAAATACATTAGAGTGTCTAGTTTGAGAAACAGACGCCTCACAGGTCCTCAACTGGCAGCTTCATTAAATAGTACCCGCAAAACACCAGTCTCAATGTCAACAGTGAAGAGGCGACTCCGGGATGCTGACCTAGGCAGAGATGCAAAGAAAAAGTTCAGTGTCTGTGTTCTTTTGCCCATCTTAATCTTTTCCTTTTATTGGCGAGTCTGAGATATGGACAATAGCCATTTACAACATTAACAATGTCTACACTGTATTTCTGATCAATTTTATGTTATTATAATGGACAAAAAAATTGGCATTTCTAAGTGACCCCAAACTTTTGAACGGTAGTGTATGTAAGAATGCTGTTAATTGACTACAGCTCAGCCTTCAACACCATAGTACTCTCCAAGGTCATCATTAAGCTTGGGGCCCTTGGTCTGAACCCCACCCTGTGCAACTGGGTCCTGGACTTCTTGATGGGCCGCCCCCAGGTGGTGAAGGTAGGCAACAACACCTCCACTATGCTGATCCTCAACACAGGGGCCCCACAAGGGTGCGTGCTCAGCCCCCTCCTGTACTCCCTGTTCACACATGACTGCGTGGCCAAGCACGCCTCCAACTCAATCATCAAGTTTGCAGACGACACAACAGTAGTAGGCTTGATTACCAACAATGACGAGACAGCCTAAATGGTGGAGGTGAGGGCCCTGGAGGAGTGGTGCAAGGAAAATAACCTCTCCCTCAACGTCAACAAAACGAAGCAGCTGATCGTGGACTTCAGGAGACAGCAGAGGGAGAATGTCCCCATCCATATCGACAGGGCTGCATTGGAGAAGGTGAAAAGCTTAAAGTTCCTCTGCGTACACATCACTGACAATCTAAAATGGTCCACCCACACAGACAGTGTGGTGAAGAAGGCGCAACAGCACCTCTTCAACCTCAGGAGGCTGAAGAAATTCAGCTTGGCCCATAATATCCTCACAAACCTTTACAGATGCACCATTGAGAGCATCCTGTCGGGCTGTATCACCGCCTGGTACGGCAACTGCACCGTCCGGCAACCGCAGGGCTCTCCAGAGGGTGGTGTGTCTGCCCATTGCTTCACTAGGGGCACACTGCCTGCCCTCCAGGACATCTACAGCACCCGGTGTCCCAGGAAGGTCAAGAAGATGATCAAGGACCTCAGCCACCCGAGCCACGGCCTGTTCACCCCGCTATCATCCAGAAGGCAAGGTCAGTACAGGTGCATCAAAGCTGGGACCGAGAGACTGAAAAACAGCTTCTATCTCAAGGCCATCAGACTGTTAGATAGCCATCACTAACCGGCCTCCACCCAGTACCCTGCCCTGAACTTAGTCACTTTCACTAGCCAGTTACTACCCGGTTACTCAACCCGGCACCTTAGAGGCTGCCTCCCTATGTACATAGACATGGAACACTGGTCACTTTAATAATGTTTACATACTGTTTTACTAATTTCATATGCACAGTATATACTGTATTCTAGTCAAGGCCTATCCTATTTAACTATTGATGTACATATACTTTTCTTCAGATACTGTATACTACATATTCTATCCACATACTGTCCATAATGTCTATGTATCCCATCACACACACAGTTAATTCTGAAATTATTCAGACCCCTTGACTTTTTCCACATTTTGTTACATTACAGCCTTATTCTAAAATGTATTAAATCAATTTAAAAAATCCTCCTCAATCTACACACAATACCCCATAATGACAAAGTGAAAACAGGTTTTTAGAAATTGTTGCAAATGTAATAAAAATAAAAAAGAGAAATACCTTATTTACATAAGTATTCAGACCCTTTGCTATGAGACTCGAAATTGAGCTCAGGTGCATCCTGTTTCCATTGATCATCCTTGAGATGTTTCTACAACTTGATTGGAGTCCACCTGTGGTCATTTCAATTGATTGGACATGATTTGGAAAGGCACACACCTGTCTATATAAGGTCCTACAGTTGACAGTGCATGTCAGATCAAAAACCAAGCCATGAGGTCGAAGGAATTGTCCGTTGAGCTCTGAGACAGGATTGTGTCGAGGCACAGATCTGGGAAAGGGTACCAAAACTTTCTGCAGCATTGAAGGTCCCCAAGAACACAGTGGCCTCCATAATTCTTAAATGGAAGAAGTCTGGAACCACCAAGACTCTTCCTAGAGCTGGCCACCTGGCCAAACTGAGCAATCGGGGGAGAAGGGCCTTGGTCAGGGAGGTGACCAAGAACCCTATGGTCACTCTGACAGAGCTCCAGAGTTCCTCTGTGGAGATGGGAGAACCTTCCAGAAGGACAACCATCTCTGCAGCACTCCACCAATCAGGCCTTTATGGTAGAGTGGCCAGACGGAAGCCACTCCAGTAAAAGGGACATGACAGCCCACTTGGAGTTTGCCAAAAGGCACCTAAAGGATTGTCTGGCCTGATGAAACCAAGATTGAACTCTTTGGTCTGAATGCCAAGCATCACGTCTGGAGGAAACCTGGCACCATCCCTACGGTGAAGCATGGTGGTGGCAGCATCATGCTGTGGGGATGTTTTTAGATGAAAATCTGCTCCAGAGCACAGACTGGGGCGAAGGTTCACCTTCCAACAGGACAATGACCCTAAGCACACAGCCAAGACAATGCAGGAGTGGCTTCAGGACAAATCTCTGAATGTCCTTGACTGGCCCCGCCAGAGCCCGGACTTGAACCCGATCGAACATCTCTGGAGAGACCTGAAAATAGCTGTACAGCGATGCTACCCATCCAACCTTACAGAGAGAATCTTCAGAGAAGAATGGGAGAAACTCCCCAAATACAAGTGTTCCAAGCTTGTAGCGGCATACCCAAGACGACTAGAGGCTGTAATTGCTGCCAAAGGTGCTTCAACAAAGTACTGAGTAAAGGGTCTGAATACTTAAGTAAATGTGATATTTCAGTCTTTTTTTTTTGTGCAAAAATGTATAGAAACCTGTTATGCTTTGTCATTATGGGGTATTGTGTGTAGATAAAAAAATCCATTTTAGAATAAGGCTGTAACGTAACAAAATGTGGAAAAAGTGAAGGGGTCTGAATACTTTCCAAATGCACGATATATATATATATATATATATATATATATATATATATATATATATATATATATATATATATATATATATATATTTATACTCCGGACTCCAACATTGCTTGTCCTAATACTTCTATATTTCTTAACTCCATTCTTTTACTTTTAGATTTGTGTGTATTGTTGTGTATTGTTAGATATTACTGCACAAGCATTTTGCTACACCCTCATTAACATCTGCTGAATATGTGTATGCAACCAATAACATCTGATTTGATTTGGATCATCCCTAACCAATCAGAGTATCAAAGCCAATGACTAATTTTCTAAACGTCGCTTTGTTCTGGTTCTGGCCCAACCCATTGGTTTTCATATTTCCATACATGATTTGCCCCAGTGTTTTACCCAACAGGCTCATACTTTTGTGTTTCCATCTACACCACACTGGGCCATGGCTCCGGCGGACCTGCTTTCACCTGGGGCCAAAGCCAGACCACTGGTACTTTTCAGCTGGCATTTACAAAACAATGGGCAACTGTGAACTTTAACTCCTTCTCAAAGCAATTGTCTTGATCAAATCAAAATCAAATTTTAAATCAAATTTTATTGGTCGCATACACATATTTAGCAGATGTTATTGCTGGTGTAGTGAAATGGTTGTGTTCCTAGCTCCAGCAGTGCAGTAGTATCTAACAATTCACAACAATACACACATGATGATGCAGAGGTTGTTGATTCTGCTCTCCCCAAGTTCAGAAGTGTCACACTCCTACTGGAAACACAATTACACTAGGATTTACATTAACATAAGACACTGGCAACACACTGGTGTGGGGGTAAGTCCCCATGGAAAAGCGACAACAGGGCCAGAGCAGACAGACAGGCCCATGGGGTTTAGTTCTGTTGGAGTCAGAGTCTACAACACCAGAGAGAGAGAGAGAGAGAGAGAGAGAGAGAGAGAGAGAGAGAGAGAGAGAGAGAGAGAGAGAGAGAGAGAGAGAGAGAGAGAGAGAGAGAGAGAGAGAGAGAGAGAGAGAGAGAATTGAATGAACTACAGGACAAAGTACAAACCCTCCAACCAAAAAAGGCCTGTGGTGTTGATGGTATCCTAAATGAAATGATAAAATATACAGACCACAAATTCCAATTGGCTATACTTAAACTCTTTAGCATCATCCTTAGCTCTGGCATCTTCCCCAATATTTGGAAACAAGGACTGATCACCCCAATCCACAAAAGTGGAGACAAATTTGACCCCAATAACTACAGTGGGTTATGCGTCAATGGCAACCTCTGGAAAATCCTCTGCATTATCATTAACAGCAGACTGTTACATTTCCTGTGAAAACAACGTCCTGAGAATATTTTATATGGGCTTTTTGCAAAATTACCATACGACAGACCACATATTCACCATGCACACCCTAATTGACAAACAAAGGCAAAGTCTTCTCATGCTTTGTTGATTAAAAAAAGCTTTAGTCGTGTGGTCAGGTGCCACAAAGAGGGACTTGCAAATTGCAATTGGCTCAGAACAGGGCAGCACTGCTGGCCCTTGGATGTACACAGAGAGCTAACATTAATAATATGCATGTCAATCTCTCCTGGCTCAAAGTAGAGGAGTGATTGACTTCATCACTACTTGTATTTGTGAGAGGTATTGACATGTTGAATGAACCAAGCTGTCTGTTTGAACTACTGGCACACAGCTCAGACACCCATGCATACCCCACAAGACATGCCACCAGAGGTCTCTTCACAGTCCCCAAGTCAAGAACAGACTATGGGAGGCGCACAGTACTACATAGAGCCATGACTACATGGAACTCTATTCCACATTAAGTAACTCATGCCAGCAGTAAAATTAGATTTAAAAAATCAGATAAAAATACACCTTATGGAACAGCGGGGACTGTGAAGCAACACAAACATAGGCAGAGACATATGCATACAAACACACTATAAAATACGCACTATACACACGTACACATGGATTTTGTGTTGTAGATATGTGGTAGTAGAGTAGAGGCCTGAGGGCACACACTTAATATGTTGTGAAATCCGTTATGAATGTATTGTAATGTTTTTAAAATGTATAACTTCCTTAATTTTGCTGGACCCCAGGAAGAGTAGCTGCTGCCAAGGATCCATAATAAATACAAATACTACAATCGGAAGATAAATGTCTACTGTTTGCTGATGATCTGGTGTTTCTGTCCCCAACCAAAGGAGGGCCTACAGCAGCACCTAGATCTTCTGCACATATTCTTTGAGACATGGGCCCTGACAGTTAATCTCAGTAAGACAAAAATAATGGTGTTCCAAAAAAGGTCCAGTTGCCCGGACCACAAATACAAATTCCATCTAGACGCCGTTGTCCTATAGCACACAAAAAATATACCTACCTTGGCCTAAACATCATCACCAGAGGTAACTTCCACAGAGCTGTGAATGACCTGAGCGACCTGGCAAGAAGGGCCTTCTATGCCATCAAAAGGAACATAAAATTTGACATCCCAATTAGGATCTGGCTAAAAATAATTGAATCAGTTATAGAACCCATTGCCCTCTACGGGTTGTGAGGTCTGGGGTCCGATCAACCAACCAAGAATTCACAAAATGGAACAAACTCAACATTTAGACTGTATGCAGAATTCTGCAAAAACATCCTCCTTGTACAACGTAAAACACCAAATAATGTATGCAGAGCAGAATTAGGACAATACCCGCTATTGATCAAAATCCAGAAACGAGCCGTTAAATTCTACAACCACCAAAAGGAAGCAATTCCCAAACCTTCCATAACAAAGCCATCACCTACAGAGAGATGAACCTAGAGAAGAGTCCCCTCAGCAAGCTGGTCCTGGGGCTCTGTTCACAAACACAAACACAAACAGACCCCACAGAGCCCCAGGACAGTAACACAATTAGACCCAACCAAATCATGAGAAGAAAAAAAAGATAATTACTTGACACATTGGAAAGAACTAACCAAAAAACAAAGCAAACTGGAATTATATTTAGCTCTAAACAGAGAGTACACAGTGGCAGAATACCTGACCGCTGTGACTGACCCAAAATTAAGAAAAACTTTGACTATGTACAGACTCAGTGAGCATAGTCTTGCTATTGAGAGAGGACACCGTAGGCAGACCTGGCTCTCGAGGTGGACACTGACCTGCACTTCCTAACCTCCTGCTAAATGTATGACCATATTAGAGACACATATTTCCCTCAGATTACACAGACCCACAAAGAATTTTAAAACAAATCCCAATTTTGATAAACTCCCATATCTATTAGGTGAAATACCACAGTGTGCCATCCCAGCAGTAAGACTTGTGACCTGTTGCCACAAAAAAAGCCCAACCAGTGAAGCACAAACACCATTGTAAATAAAAACTATATTTATGTCTATTTATTTTCCCTTTCGTACTTCAACTATATGCACATTGTTACAACACTGTGCATAGCCATAAATATATACATTTAAAATGTCTCTATTCTTTTGAAACTTTGGTGAGTGTAATGTTTACTGTTAATTTCTGATTGTTTATTTCAATTTTGTTTATTATCTATTCCACTTGCTTTGACAATGTAAACATGTTTCATATGCCAATAAAGCCCTTTGAATTTAATTGAGAGAAAATTAATAAAGGGGAGAGAGCAAAATAAATGGATAGAGAGAACAGAAAGAGAGAGAATTCAAATGTGTGTGTAAGAGAAAGAGGGAGAAAGTTGAAAGATAGAACAAGGTCAAAAGAAATGGAGAGAGAATGAAAAAGAGGCTTTGCGAGAGAGAACGAGGGAGATTGTAAAGAATCCGTCACAGAAACGGGGGACATTGGCCTCACCATTGCCTCATCGCATATCGGATAATTGCAATAATCATAATTGCTTGATTGCACTTGCACATTTCTCAATGAAGATTATGACATGGCGTTTGGGATGATGAAAGGCATAATAACATCAACACAGTTGGCCTTCGCATTGTAGAAGAAGGCGGAGGGGGGGGAGTGGAGGAGGAGGGCAAAGGGAAGGGGGGGGGGGGGGGGGGGGGGGGGGGGGTCATAGGTTCCTTACCCCAAGGCAAAGAATACTCTCCCTCCCTCCTCCCCCTCTCGCTTTTTCTCTCTCACACACACACACACACTCTCTTTCCCCCTATCTCTCTCTCTCTCTCTCTCTCTCCACCCATAAGGGAGAGAGTAGAAATCCCATTACCCAGACCGGAGCCGGAGTCGGCAGAGAAAAGGCACAGGGACAAAAAGCGATTTTCCACGGAACAAAACCATTACAATGGTGCGCCTTTGATCTCGCTCCCCCCTCTACCAGTGCCAATTGAACTTTGTCACCATGCAACTGTCATCCGCAAAGGGAGAGACACTCTGAATGAAGCGGTCCACAGCAATTTACTCCCAGACAGGGCTTTGAAGTGTCAGTGAAAAGTCAGGGCTCCTCCCCTCTTCTTCTTTGGACTCTCTCTCTCTCTCTCTCTCTCTCTCTGTTTGTCCAATGGCCAATGGGGTTGACTGGATGGCAGTTTATTAGAGGGACCAGCAGGGGAGAGAGAGAGAGTGTGAGAGAGAGAGAGGGAGAGAGAGAGAGGGAGAGAGAGGGAGAGAGCCTACACTACTTCTCTATTTCTCCTTCTCTCTCTCTCTCTTTCTCTCCCTCCCTCCATCTAAGAAACAGAGGCATGCAGCGCAGGCATGTGGATAACCAGGCTGGGCCCCGCAACATCAAAAGCCTGAGAGCCCCTGAGAATACAAATGTGGGGCCTAATGGTACACTTCATTAATGTCCCCCCATCAAAGGCCACTTTACTGACTTTGGAGATTGACTAATTTACACATTGTGGGAAATTGCTCCCAGCCATGCGTGAAACTGCCAAGCATTTATGGAGAGAGAGAATTCAAAAAGAGAGAAGGAGAGAGAGAAGAGAGAGGGAGAGCAAAGGAAAGAGAGTGGAAAGGAGAAGATAGAGGTAGAGGGCGGGAGGAGACAGAGAAGGAGCAGAATAGAGGGAGAGAGGGGAGGGACACCCTCTTTCTTTCTTGAGTGCATGAACTGCTGTGAATGGTTGCTGTCCAAGCCACATTCTCACACATAGCCTACTGTATGTCTTTGGGTTTCTCAAGCATTGTTATAGCAGTTCTTCTGGTTTCTCTCTCTCTCCCTTTTTGTCTTCTGACCCTTTCTCTTTTTTTCAGCTAAATCCACTCTCTTCTCTCTCAACATACACACTCACATTGCTGTCGTCACCAGTTATTACAAGCGTAGAGCCGTATGTAGCCCAACATGTTTTACAACCACGTTAACCATGATTGAGGACTTAAGTTACTGCTTTAAATATTTTCAATAGCTCTCTTATAAACTTCAGCAAGTATAGGGGGGAGAGGGAAGGAAGTTAACGCCTGCATCCAGCCAGGCACCTGCGATACAGAGGGAGTCTTTCAACAAGAAAATTATATGGCTTTAATTTGTCTTTTCGAAAAAGATTGTAGCGGCAGCAACTAGCCAATGTCGGGGCCAAATTGTCAGTGTAGGAGAATATTAAAAGTGTGTTGAGTTTCTGTGTATGTAAGCACACGCTTTGACATAAGTAAATACACCGGCCTGGGTGGAACACCTGTTTATGTTGGACCTGCAGAACTGACAGAAATTAGAAAGGAGTTTTCAATGTGGCAGAGTTCTCATGTTGTGAAAGAAAGTACCAATCGGACTTATTTTACAAAGCTGGATTGGCAAATGTGTCACGCCCTGGCTCTGGGGACTCTCGTATGTTGAGCCAGGGTGTTCATTTGTTTATGTTCTAGTCGTTGTATATCTATGTTGGCCAGGGTGGCTCCCAATCAGAGAGGGCTGTAGCTCGTTGTCTCTGATTGGGAGTCATACTTAGGTTGCCGTTAGGCATTCATTGTTTGTGGTTTCTTGTTCGTATTTGGTTTGTGTATGACCATTGACTGTCACATCATCGTTTTGTTGTTTTGATCGTGTGATCATTCTAATTAAATAAATATGTTCGCCTTCAACGCTGCGCCTTGGTCCTCCTCTCTTCTAGACGATCGTGACAGAAGAAACCACCAAAACTGGACCAAGCAGCGTGTCCAGGAGCCATCGCCAGGGGAATCGTTAGCAGATCTCCGTGGCAACCTCGACTGGGTCAAGCCTAGTGAGGAGCAGAGAGGGTGGACTTGGGAACAATGGAGGAAGAGTCTCGACTGGGTCAAGCCAAAGGAGGAGCAGAATGGCTGGAGTTGGAAGCAGGAGAGCGAGAGTTGGGCGAGAACGATAGAGGCCTGGTCCACGGGGAAGAGAGACCCCCAGAATTTTTTTAGGGGGGGGCTCACGACGTCGGGGCAGCAGGAGGCCGCGATAGAGCGGTCCAGCGGGTTGGCAGAGGAGGCCGCCAGGTTACGGGGGCCACTGGTCGAAGAGGGGATGGAAGGTGTAGAGGCACGGCGAGAGGTACTGGGGTGTGTTACCAGTCCGGTCCGGCCCGTTCCAGATCCCGGTGTAGGGCCAGTGGTGTGTGTCCCCAGTACGGCTCGGCCCGTTCCTGCTCCCCACACCAAGTCAGTGGTGCGCTTCGTCAGCCCGGCTCGGCCCGTTCCTGCTCCCCGCACCAAGTCAGTGGTGCGCTTCGTCAGCCCGGCTCGGCCCGTTCCTGCTCCCCGCATCAAGTCAGTGGTGCGCTTCGTCAGCCCGGCTCGGCCCGTTCCTGCTCCCCGCACCAAGTCAGTGGTGCGCTTCGTCAGCCCGGCTCGGCCCGTTCCTGCTCCCCGCACCAAGTCAGTGGTGCGCTTCGTCAGCCCGGCTCGGCCCGTTCCTGCTCCCCGCACCAAGTCAGTGGTGCGCTTCGTCAGCCCGGCTCGGCCCGTTCCTGCTCCCCGCACCAAGTCAGTGGTGCGCTTCGTCAGCCCGGCTCGGCCCGTTCCTGCTCCCCGCACCAAGTCAGTGGTGTGCTTCGTCAGCCCAGTCCGGCCCGTTCCTGCTCCACGCACCAAGCCTACGGTGTGCGTCGTCAGCCTGGTAAGGCCCGTTCCTCCTCCACGCACCAAGCCAGGGGTGCGCGTCGTCAGCCTGGTAAGGCCCGTTCCTCCTCCACGCACCAAGCCAGGGGTGCGCGTCGTCAGTCCAGCACAACCCGTGCCTGGGTCACCGGTGCCTGGTAAGGTCCCGGTCAACTGCTCCACTACGGAGCTGAAGCTATCCGCTCCACCAGTGTGCAGTCCAGCTCCGGTCAGCAGGGCCAGACCGGACCAGGGGTACTTTGGGGGTTTAGAGAAGGAGTGGGGGTCATGTCCGGAGCCGGATCCGCCGCCGAGGCGGAGTGCCCACCCGGTCCCTCCCCTGTTGTGTTTGGTTGGCGCGGTCGGAGTCCGCGCCTTTGGGGGGGGGTACTGTCACGCCCTGGCTCTGGGGACTCTCGTATGTTGAGCCAGGGTGTTCATTTGTTTATGTTCTAGTCGTTGTATATCTATGTTGGCCAGGGTGGCTCCCAATCAGAGGGCTGTAGCTCGTTGTCTCTGATTGGGAGTCATACTTAGGTAGCCGTTAGGCATTCATTGTTTGTGGTTTCTTGTTCGTATTTGGTTTGTGTATGACCATTGACTGTCACGTCATCGTTTTGTTGTTTTGATCGTGTGATCATTCTAATTAAATAAATATGTTCGCCTTCAACGCTGCGCCTTGGTCCTCCTCTCTTCTAGACGATCGTGACAAAATGAAGTATGCCACTGGACTTGGATTTGGTCTGCTAGGAGGGAGGGTAGAGTAGCAGCCTAATGTGTCTAGCTAACTGAGCACAGTTTCTGTAACTAGCTGTTGGCAGCCAGCAGTAACTAGACACTTCTCCCATTGGCTGGCTAACACCTAATATTTGAATATAATGACTAATTCGACCAATTAAACTGTCACAGCCTTTTTTTTCTCTCACACTCTCACTGCTCCTTTTTCAGAGGCTGCTCATCCATAATACGCTCTACTGTTGCTCCGCAGGGCTCCAGGCTTCTCACTTAACTTTGTCCGTATTCACATTAAAGTGGTGAAATGAGGTAGATCACAGAGTATGTCAGACATTAGCCAGAGGCTCTCTCTTGGGCCAAATCACCATAGGACCAAAGAAGGCTTCTTCTTCTCTACAATTTGAACAATTAAATCAGTGTAAATGGTGAATAGGTCACTACTAATCAGGGAAAGGCATTCATGCACTTCGTAAAGTCTCAATACGAGCTAATGATGTAGCATAACAAACAAATCTGCATATTTATAGTGGAAGTAAGAGTGGCTTGTCTGGTGAGTTGCTTTTTGGATATTGCAGGCTTATTGCCAAATGACAACAAATAGAGGCCTACATTTTAGTATAGATGCAGCTTATCCAAATCTGTTCTTACCAGCTTGTTGGATAAGTTAGAAAAATTGTTGAACCTTACATATGGAGTGCTATTGGAGCCAATAAAATACTTGCATTTCTACCACTCAAAATTAGCCACAGGTGACTGCAAGGCACACTGTATTATGCTGATGATGTGGTATTCCCTCCCAAATTCCTTTTTATAATTTTCCTCCTTTGTTTGATATTTGATGTAGAACTTAAAAGAGCTAAACGTTGTCGCTCTAACCACGGGGACACGACAATGGCTCTTGATCAATTGAAACCCTGGCGAGACTTTATCAATAGATTCGAGGTTCTAGTCATGTGAGCCTTAAAGGCAGAGCTGAATTCATCTTTTGTCCATCCAAAACGAGACGCTTGAGACCCAGCCAATCTGCCTGCCTGATCAGGAGGAGAAAAGCCACGCACGGATTGAAGTAATGCTGTGCTTCTTGTTGAACAAATTCACCATTGTGACTCGTTAGTGTGATACTATCCACATACCTGCTTAGGAAAAGCCACCAAGAAAGGGGGGCAGGGGGCTGGGTATTTGCCAACAGTGTGGGATGAGTATGTGTGTGTGTGCGTGCATGTGTGTGTGTGTGTCGGTGTGTGTCTGTGTGTCAGTGAATTGGTGTGTGTGTCTGTCGTGTTGGTGTGTGTGTGTGTGTGTGTGTGTGTGTGTGTGTGTGTGTGTGTGTTTGGGGGGAATGGGGGGATCACTTAATGGGTCACAAATTCACATTGAGAGGAGCACATGTGCATTTTATCAGCTTCACCCAGATAGGGTTTCAGCGAGCGATTGTCTGTGGATTGGCCATTGGGTTTTTTAAAGTGGTAAATTGTTGAGGAAAAGCAGAGGACATGCACAATGACGTAGCATGCTGCTGCCACTCACTGAGGCAGTTTGGCAGGCTAACGGCTAACGCCACTGTGAGTTAGTGGGATGAAAGGGTGGGAAAGCATGAGGATGGAGGTTGCTATGAAATATTGATACCCTCCCTGTTCTCCAAACCCAGGAATTCCCAGTTCTCCCAATCCTTCATTCCTCCTATGCTGTGTCAGGTCAGTGTGTGTGTGTGTGTGTGTGTGTGTGTGTGTGTGTGTGTGTGTGTGTGTGTGTGTGTGTGTGTGTGTGTTGCAACCTGGTTGAATTCAGATGTGAGTATTGAAATTATTCATTTGGTATTGATGTTGGTACAGCCCCAAATTGCTCAATTTATTTTTGTACGGCACCCCAATTTTTTTTCTTTCTCACCCTGATTTGAAGGCATACTGTATATCTTGTATCTTCACCAAGCAAGAACACTAATCCACCAAATCCAAGATAACAGTAATGGGCCTATGCTTCCATATACAGTATCTGAGGAAAAAGCATCTATCTGTTTGTGATGACCACCCCCAATACATGACCTTGCACATTGGACCTATCTGATGCCACATTATGCCCACTGATACCCTAACAGGAGGCCGGAGACTGTGGATGCAGGCATGTGGCAATTGACAAGAAAAACGAGTCCCCTGGGACATCGAACCTTTCTCCTCATTCTTCTGCTCCATTTTAGTCTTCCTCTTTTCCTTCATCCATCATTATTGGCACCCTTGATCAAGATGAGCAATAAGGACTCTATCAAATAAACAATACAAATACTGTGGTATATTGCATTTATGTATTATATTCATTCATACTAATACAATTGTATGGGAACAGATATGTGAAAATGCATTGGACGTTTTTTTATGAGTTTAAAAGTCCACTTTGTATTGTTTAGAATAGATAAATACAGAATTGTTAAAGAAATGGGAGTAGAATTGAATGGAATGATTAGAATAGAATAGAATAAGAACGTTTTCACACCCCTTGACTTTTTTTTCCACATTTTGTTGTGTTACAGTCTGAATTTAAAATTGATTAAATTGAGATTTTGTGTCACTGGCATACAAACAATACCCCATAATGTCAGTGGAATTTTTTTGGGGGGATGTTTTTTTTACACATTAATTAAACATGAAAAGCTGAAATGTCTTGAGTTAACATTCAACCCTTTTGTTATTGCAAGCCTAAATAAGTTCAGGAGTATAAATGTGCTTAACAAGTCACTTAAGTTGCATGGACTCACTCTGTGTGCAATAATAGCGTTTAACAATTTTTTCATGACTACCTCATCTCTGTATCCCACACATACAATTATTTGTAAGGTCCTTCAGTCGAGCAGTGAATTTCAAACACAGATTCAACCACAAAGACCAGGGAAGTTTTCCAATGCCTCACAAAGAAGAGCACCTATTGGTAGACAGTAAAAAATTAAGAAAAGCAGACATTGAATATCCCTTTGGGTATGGTGAAATTAGTAATTACACTTTGGGTGGTGAATCAATACACCCAGTCACTTCAAAGATACAGGTGTCCTTCCTAAATCAGTTGCCGGAGAGGAAGGAAACCGCAAAGGAATTTCACCATGAGGTCAATGTTGACTTTAAAACAGTTACAGAATTTAATGGCTGTGATAGGAGAAAACTGAGGATAGATCAACAACATTGTAGTGCATTGATTACCGTGGGCTTAATCAGATCACTGTCAAGTACAGCTATCCCTTACCTCTGATAGCATGTATGACGGAATCACTGCACGGGGCACGCTTCTTCATGAAATTGGATCTCAGGAGCGCGTACAATCTGGTGCGTATTCGGGAGGGAGATGAGTGGAAGACGGCTTTCAGCACTACCTCAGGACACTATGAGTACCTCGTCATGCCATACGGGTTGATGAATGTCTTCCAAGCCTTTGTCAATGAGATTTTCAGGGATCTGCACGGACAGGGTGTAGTGGTGTATATTGATGATATCCTCATATACTCCGCTACACGGGCCGAGCATGTGTCCCTGGTGCGTAAGGTACTTGGCAGACTGTTGAAGCATGACCTGTATGCCAAGGGTACCACATGTCCGCGTCTGGGGTGAAAATGGAAAGTGACCGCATTTCGGCCGTGCATAATTGGCCGACTCCAACCACGGTGAAGGAGGTGCAGCAATTTTTGGGATTTGCCAATTACTACCGGAGGTTTATCCGGGGCTTTGGTCAGGTAGCGGCTCCCATTACCTTGTTGCTGAAGGGGGGACCGGTGCGTTTACGGTGGTCAGCTGAGGCGGACAGGGCGTTCAATCATCTGAAGAATCTGTTTACCTCGGCTCCAGTGCTGGCTCATCCAGATCCCTCCTTGGCCTTCACGGTTACGGTGGACGCGTCGGAGGCTGGGATAGGTGCTGTACTTTCCCAGCGCTCGGGCACACCACCCAAGCTCCGCCCCTGTGCGTTCTTTTCTAAGAAGCTCAGTCCGGCGGAGCGCAACTATGATGTGGGGGACCGAGAGCTGTTGGCCGTGGTCCAAGCCCTGAAAGCGTGGAGACATTGGCTTGAGGGGGCTAATCACCCTTTTCTCATTTTGACTGACCACCGCAATCTGGAGTACATCCGGGCGGCGAAGAGATTAAACCCTCGCCAGGCAAGGTGGTCAATGTTTCTCACCCGTTTTTGTTTCACTCTTTCGTACAGGAAAGGTTCCCAGAATGCTAAGGCAGATGCTCTGTCCCGACTGTATGACACGGAGGAGAGTTCCGTGGAGCCCACTCCCATACTTCCGGCATCGAGTCTGGTGGCACCGGTGGTGTGGGAAGTGGACGCGGACATCGAGCGGGCGTTGCGTAACGAACCCACTCCTCCCCAGTGTCCAGAGGGTTGTGTGTACGTCCCGCTGGAGGTCCGTGATCGGTTGATCTATTGGGCTCACACGTCACCCTCCTCTGGTCATCCTGGTATCGGTCGGACAGTGCATTGTCTTAGTGGGAAGTACTGGTGGCCCACCTTAGCTAAGGACGTGAGGGTTTATGTTTCCTCCTGCTCGGTGTGCGCCCAGTGTAAGGCTCCTAGACACCTGCCCAGAGGGAAATTGCAACCCCTACCCGTTCCACAACGACCGTGGTCCCACCTATCGGTGGATTTCGTGATGTATCTTCCTCCCTCACAAGGGAATACCAAAATCCTGGTCGTTGTGGATCGGTTTTCTAAGTCCTGCTGCCTCATTCCTCTGCCCGGTCTCCCTACGGCCCTACAGACTGCTAAGGCCCTATTTACACACGTCTTCCGGCACTATGGGATACCTGAGGACATAGTGTCTGATCGGGGTTCCCAGTTCACCTCGAGGGTTTGGAGGGCGTTCATGGAATGTCTGGGAGTCTCGGTCAGCCTGACCTCAGGGTTTCACCCCGAAAGTAACGGGCAGGTGGAGAGAGTCAACCAGGAGGTGGGTAGGTTTCTGAGGTCGTATTGCCAGGACCGGCGGGGGGAGTGGTCAGCATTCCTCCCCTGGGCAGAGATGGCCCAAAACTCACTCCGCCACTCCTCCACTAACCTTACTCCATTCCAGTGTGTATTAGGTTATCAGCCGGTTCTGGCACCTTGGCATCAGAGCCAGATCAATGGATGAATGGTTTCGGCGCTCGCAGGAGACCTGGAACGCTGCCCATGTGCACCTGCAGCGGGCCATCGGGCAGCAGAAGGTGAACGCCGACCGCCACCGCAGTGAGGCTCCGGTGTATGCACCGGGGGACCGGGTCTGGCTCTCGACCCGAAACCTGTCCCTTCACCTGCCCTGCCGGAAGCTGGGTCGGCGGTTTGTGGGGCCTTTCAAAGTCCTGAAGAGATTGAACGAGGTATGTTATAGGTTACAGCTTCCTCCTGAGTATCGTATTAACCCCTCGTTCCATGTGTCTCTCCTCAGGCTGGTGGTAGCTGGTCCACTCAAGGAGTTCCTCCGCCCCTATTGGACATCGAGGGGGCACCGGCGTACTCGGTCCGTTCCATCTTAGATTCGAGGTGTCGGGTGGGAGGCCTGCAGTATCTCGTGGAGTGGGAGGGGTACGGTCCGGAGGAGCGGTGTTGGGTCCCTAGGAGGGACATCCACGATCCCTCCATGTTGAGGGATTTCCACCGTAGTCATCCGACTCGCCCCACGCCGCGTCCTCCTGGCCGTCCCCGGGGCCGGTGTCGACGCACGGCTGGGGGGGGGGGGTACTGTCACGGATTCCGCCGAGGCTGCCCCTCCTCCTTGCTCGGACAGGCTGCGGCATTCGTCGTCACCGCAATACTAGCTACTGCCGATCTATGTTATATGTTGCACCTGTTGTCTATGTCACACACCTGTTGCCCATTTGTGTAATCACGCCTTCCCTATTTAGCCCAGTGGCTCCCAATGTGTTTTGTGCGTGGTTGTTTTTTGTTTTGTGTGTCGTTGGTGAGCGGGTTAGTTCCTTCCTGTGTGGAGGTATTGCTGTGTTGTTTTTCTTTACTCAGGTTCAGTAAAGTACTTTTCTTCGAGTTCTGTGTCCTGCGCCTGACTTCAATCCACTGCATTACACTGACACTCATTACACATCCGCATGCTTCCCAGCCAAAACAGTTCGGAAGAGTTTGTGCATATATTAAAAATACATTTTGTAAAGTTTTTGTTCGTATTGGACTTCTTCAGTGTTAGTCAACTGTAGGGATTCTTCAATAACGTTTTTGTTGTCATTCAACAAGAGAGACGACTCGTTTTGATGCAAATTTTTTAATTAACATATACTGCACCAAACGTCTTAGTTAGATGTCAAATTGCGCGACTGAGATCTCCTCAGCAAAAATGTCAAAATGAATGACAGATTTCTTGAGTTATCTTTTTTTATGACTATTTTGAGGAGGTGTATACTGGCTACAGTGGCTTGCAAAAGTATTCACCGCCTTGGCATTTTTCCAATTTTGTTGCTTTACAACCTGGAATTAAAATGGATTCTGGGGGGGGTTGGGATTGGACTAGGCCATTCCAAGACATTTAAATGTTTCCCTTTAAACCACTCGAGTGTTGCTTTAGCAGTATGCTTAGGGTCATTGTCCTGCTGGAAGGTGATCCTCCGTCCCAGTCTGAAATCTCTGGAAGACTGAAACCGGTTTCCCTCAAGAATTCCCTGTATTTAGCGCAATCCATCATTTCTTAAATTCTGACCAGTTTCCCAGTCCCTGCCGATGAAAAAACATCACCACAACATGATGCTGCCACCACCATGCTTCACTGTGGGGATGGTGTTCTCGGGTTGATGAGAGGTGTTGGGTTTGTGCCAGACATAGCGTTTTCCTTGATGGCCAAAAAGCTCAATTTTAGTCTCATCTGACCAGAGTACCTTCTTCCATATGTTTCCCATACCTTCTTCCAGGCCCACCCATATAGTGCATTTGGAAAGTATTCAGACCACTTCCCTTTTTACACATTTTGTTACGTTATAGCCTTATTCTAAAATTGATTTAAATATTTGTTCCCCTCATCATTCTACACACAATACCCCATAATGACAAAGCGAAAACAGTTTTTTTTCCCGAAATTAGTTTAAAAACAAAAATACCTTATTTACATAAGTATTCAGTCCCTTTGCTATGAGACTCGAAATTGCGCTCTGGTGCATCCTGTTTCCATTGATCATCCTTGAGATGTTTCTACAACTTGATTGGAGTCCACCTGTGGTAAATTAAATTGATTGGACATGATTTGGAAAGGCAACCACCTGTCTACATAAGGTCCCACAGTTGACAGTCATGTCAGAGCAAAAACCAAGCCATGAGGTCGAAATAATTGTTGAGTGTCGAGTCACAGATCTGGGGAAGGGTACCAAAACATTTCTGCAGCATTGAAGGTCCCCAAGAACACAGTGGCCTACATAATTCTTAAATGGAAGTTTGGAACCACCAAGACTCTTCCTAGAGCTGGCCACCTGGCCAAACTGAGCA
The DNA here is from genome assembly GCF_964263955.1 of Coregonus lavaretus. Classification (NCBI taxonomy): domain Eukaryota; kingdom Metazoa; phylum Chordata; class Actinopteri; order Salmoniformes; family Salmonidae; genus Coregonus; species Coregonus lavaretus. The sequence goes on from NC_139999.1 coordinate 48,007,683, forward strand.
ATCGGGGGAGAAAGGCCTTGGTCAGGGAGGTGATCAAGAACCCGATGGTCACTCTGACAGAGCTCCAGAGTTCCTCTGTGGAGATGGGAGAACCTTCCAGAAGGACAACCATCTCTGCAACACCACCAATCAGGCCATTATGGTAGAGTGGCCAGACGGAAGCCACTCCTCAGTAAAAGGCACATGACAGCCCGCTTGGAGTTTGCCAAACGGCACCTTAAGGTCTCTCAGACGATGAGAAACTAGATTCTCTGGTCTGATGAAACCAAGATTGAACTCTTTGACCTGAATGCCAAGCGTCACGTCTGGAGGAAACCAGGCACAATCCCTACGGCGAAGCATGGTGGTGGCAGCATCATGCTGTGGGAATGTTTTTCAGCGGCAGGGACTTGGAGAGTAGTCAGGATCAAGAGAAAGATTAATGGAGCAAAGTACAGAGACATCCTTGATGAAAACCTGCTCCAGAGCGCTCAGGACCTCAGACTGGGGTGAAGGTTCACCTTCCAACAGGACAACAACCCTAAGCACACAGCCAAGACAACACAGGAGTGGCTTCGGCACAAGTCTCTGAATGTCCTTGAGTGGCCCAGCCAGAGCCCGGACTTGAACCCGATCGAACATCTCTGGAGAGACCTGAAAATAGCTGTGCAATGACGCTCCCCATCCAACCTGACAGAGTTTGAAAGGATATGCAGAGAAGAATGGGAGAAACTCCCCAAATACAGGTGTGCCAAGCTTGTAGCATCATACCCAAGAACACTTGATGAAAGTTGTAATTATCCCTGTTTCGGGCTGTAATCGCTGCCAAAGGTGCTTCAACATAGTATTGAGTAAAGGGTCTGAATACTTATTTAAATGTGATATTTCCTTTTTTTATTTGTAATAAATTACCAAAAACTTCGAAAAAATAGTTTTTCTTTGTCATTATGGGGTATTGTGTGTAGATTGATGGGGGGGGGGAAAACAATTTAATCCATTTTAGAATAAGGCTGTAACCTAACAAAATTCAAGGGGTCTGAATACTTTCCGAATGCACTGTATATATATACAGTACCAGTCAAAAGTTTGGACACACTTTATTTTTACTATTTTCTACATTGTAGAGTAATAGTGAAGACATCAAAACTATGAAAAAACACATATGGAATCATGTAGTAACCAAAAAAGTGTTCAAAAGATTATTCAAATAGCTACCCTTTGCCTTGATGACAGCGTTGCACACTCTAGGCATTCTATCAACCAAATTCACCTGGAATGTTTTTCCAACAGTCTTGAAGGAGTTCCCACATATACTGAGCACTTGTTGGCTGCTTTTCCTTCACTCTGCAGCCCAACTCCCATACCATCTCAGTTGGGTTGAGGTCGGGGGATTGTCTCAGAAAGACATGGCGGTTGAAACCAAAATCTCAAATTTGAACTCCAGACCAAAGGACAAATTTCCACCGGTCTAATGTCCATTGCTCGTGTTTCTTGGCCCAAGCATGTCTCTTCTTCTTATTGGTGTCCTTTAGTAGTGGTTTCTTTGCAGAAATTCGACCATGAAGGCCTGATTCACACGGTCTCCTCTGAACAGTTGATGTTGAGATGTGTCTGTTACTTGAACTTTGTGAAGCATTTTTTGGGCTGCGATTTATGAGGCTGGTAACTCTAATGAACTTATCCTCTGCAGCAGAGGTAACTCTGGGTCTTCCATTACTGTGGCGGTCCTCATGAGAGCCAGTTTCAATATAACGCTTGATGGTTTTTGCGACTGCAGTTGAAGAAACTTTAAAAGTTCTTGAAATGTTCAGTATTCACTGACCTTCATTTCTTAAAGTAATGATGGACTGTCGTTTCTCTTTGCTTATTTGAGCTGTTCTTGCCATAATATGGACTTGGTCTTTTACCAAATAGGGCTATCTTCTCTATACCGCACCTTCCTTGTCACAACACAACTGATTGGCTCAAACGCATTAAAAAGGAAACAAATTCCACAAATGAACTTTTAAGAAGGCACACCTGTTAATTGAAATGCATTCCAGGTGACTACCTCATGAAGCTGGTTGAGAGAATGCCAAGAGTGTGCAAAGCTGTCATGAAAGCAAAGGGTGGCTACTTTGAAGAATCTAAAATATAAAACATATTTTGATTTGTTTAAAAAAATGTTGGTTCCTACATGATTTCATATGTGTTATTTAATAGTTTTGATGTCTTCACTATTATTCTACAAGGTAAAGAATAGTTTAAAAAAAGAAAACCCTTGAATGAGTAGGTGTGTCCAAACTTTTGACTTGTAGTATATATATATATATAATTATTATTTTTCACTGTGGCCTACATTTTAATCTGTTCTCCTTATCTTAATCAAATGTTGATGATGGGAGGGGGAGCCATTCCGCTCTGTGATCACCTATTTGGCCTGTGAGGATGTTTATGACAAGGACAAGGGTAAACAAACAAATATGGCCGCTGATGATGAAGATAAGCCATGAGAAAGAGAAGAGATTGGAACACTGTCAAAAAAGCCAGACAGTCCCCCATCCCAATCTCTATGGACTGCAGAAAAGCTTCAAAGACAGATTAGTTTTTGTTTGAACACACACACTCACGTACGTACTGTACATATGCTTGCACGCGCACACACATACACACACACACACACACACACACACAAACAAAGTCTAACTAAGTCAAGGCAGCGGATGGTGTGGGAAGAATTCAAAGAAATGTCAGAGTCCAGGGATTTCTGATGTATGTCTCTGTTACATCACTGGGGACACATTTCCTCCATCTTTATTTTGTCTGCATTAAAATACAGATTCAGATAGAAGAACAAAAGACAGGAAACGGGGTGCCGTTTTGACTAGATTTGGTGGGAACAGATTTGAACAAGCATGGCACGTTTAATAGTCAAACCAAGGGTTATTTTCACTCGATTTATGACACGCTCATTTAAAAGGTACCTTTAAAACAACTTTTCCCATGACATTTGGTTTTGATTTCCCTGACCCCTGACAAACGTACACCTTCCCTAAATACATATACATCTATCTGCATCAGTAGTCACTATGTCCCCCCTCCCCCACTCTCTCCACCACTTCACTTACACAAGCACATGCGTGCACACGCACGCACACACAGAGCTCTTATCGCCAGACTCTCATGCGCGATTGCGCCCCCAGACTCTCCTAATCAAGACAAACGGCAGCCCCCTCCCCCTGTGCCCCTTTCTCATTCCTGCCACCCCCCCCCCCCCCTCCCCTCCTACCCCCTTCCCTCTTGGCCTGGTGTGGGTCCTGCTGTAATTGGTTTAGACATAATTTACTGCTCACTTGGTAATGTAGCATTTCAGCATCTGATAAAAATCATATCAAGTCACAGCAATGGGTGCTCCAGCTTGAAAGGGAGTCATTGTAATCATTTAGATAGCAAAAGGGGATCCAGCTCTCTCTCCCTCCCTCCCTCTCCCACTCCCTCTCTCTCTTACTCCCCCTTTCTCTCTCTCTCACAGACACAGACACTCCCTCTCTCTCTTACTCTCTCTCTCTCTCTCTCTCTCTCTCTCTGTCACAGACACTCCCTCTCTCTCTTACTCCCCCTCTCTCTCTCTCTCTCTCTCTCTCTCTCTCTCTCTCTCTCTCTCTCTCTCTCTCTCGCTCTCTCTCTCTCTCGCTCTCTCTCACAGACACTCCCTCTCTCTCTCACTCTCTTTCTCGCTCTCGCCCTCCTATTCCAGCTCATTTTCAAGGGTCAGGGCATGGCACTGTAATCATTGTTCTTTAAAAAAAAACTGGCTCCACTCACAGGCTCCAGCCCCCCTCCTCTCTCCCTCTCTCTTTATTTCTCTCTTTCTCTCTCTCCTCCCTCAGCATTTCACGGGGAGTTTGGAAGTGAGGGACCAGGATACAGAGGGGGCGAATGAGAAAAAAGTCAGCGAGAGAGAAAGAGAGAGGGTGAGGCCAGGGGGATGGAGGGAGGGATTTGTCACAGAAATAAATGCAAAGAAAAGAGCCGCCCTGACAAACTGAATTGATGAAAGTTGTAATTATCCCTGTTTGGGGCTTCCTATGGATTTGTGGGTAATACGGCCCTCTTTACTCCAAACTTTCAATGAGCCGTGAGTTTGGCCCCAGGCACTTTCCCGAGCCACCACATTGGGCTTTTGCACTATCCCTGCAATGGCGCGTTCCACCATTTCCCCTGACATACACCACACATTTTTTTACATTTCACAACTATTTCTTTTAACAGCAATGCTCATTTCTGGATTATATCGGCTGACTCTTAATTTGTGATATTTTAGCGTACATCTTTCATTGACATCGATGCATGACTTTATCTTATGAGAATAAAGAATGGTTCCTGATTTTGCAACAGGCAGACTCTGCTTAAAAAAGAAAGTGTGGCAGGTAGCTTTGTGGTTAAGAGCGTAGCGCCAGTAACCGAAAGGTCGCTGGTTCTAATCCCTGAGCCGACTAGGTGAAAAATCTGTCGATGTGCCCTTGAGCAAGGCACTTAACCCTAATTGCTCCTTTAAGTCACTCTGGATAAGAGTGTCTGCTAAATGACTAAAATGTAATATACTTGGTGTGATGCATATGGATATGAACTTCCGATTCAATTGTGTGCAAAAGGACTTTAATACCGGGTGTGTGGAAGCGGAAAAGGAGTTTATGAGCCAGTTAATCCAAAGATAACACTTATTATTACCCCTGTGCTTGCAGATTTTGGTCTTTACATCTGTCACATACAGTACAGTATCAGACTTAGGTGGTACATTTGCAAAGAATGGTTAAATCAATACAGTAAAATCATACAGTCATAGCAATTTGTAAGGGTTGGTGTGAGGTGTGACCCAGGTGCGGTGCAGGATAGACAGTAGGCAGTAGGTAGAAATGGTGAAACAAGGATCTTTACTGGTGGTCCCAAAACCAGGATACAAAATAACGGACTTGTCACGAAAAAATTAAGGAGGAGCAAATTGGTCTCCAAAAACAGGCTGACAGCAAACATACGAAATACTAACTACAACTGAAAACAACAATGAAACAGGGAGAACACTTCTCAAGTACCTGTACATACGTCTCGCGATCAGACACTGATTAGTACTGTTTGGCATCGAGAACTAGCAGAGAAAACAGAGCAAGGGAACACAGGTAAATACACAGGTGAACAGGTAGACACAGGTGACACCAATAGGATAATGATTAGTCCAGACTGTGAGTGAGGAGGTGCCTAAGGTTGTCGGAGGATGACACCTAGTGGTTCGCTCCGGAACTGTGACTCCCTCCTGTAACAGTGCCCCCCCGTTCACCTCGGCGCCTCCGAGTGGAGGCGACGGAATGTTGTTATCAGCCCTGGGTCCAGAATGTCCCTCCTGGGCACCCAGGACCGCTCCTCCGGAGCATAACCCTCCCAGTCCACCAGAAATTGGAGACCCCTCCCCACTCGCCGGCTGTCCAATATCCGGTCCACAGTAAAAGCTGGCTGCCCTCCGACGAGGCGCAGCGGAGGAACAGGACAAGGAGGGGGAGCCAGGGGACAGGTGGTGACGGAGAAGGCGTTGGAGGACCTGCCGAACGTGCTGCTGGTGTTCACCCATGTCCTTTGAAAATATTAGGATGTCATCCAAATACACGAAGTAGTAGTCAAGGAGGTCCCAGAGAACGTCACTGACCAATGCCTGGACACCGCAGGCGCGTTGGTTAGACCGAACGGCATGACTTGGTACTCGTAATGCCCACTGGGTGTGTTAAAAGCCGTTTTCCACTCGTCCCCCTCCCGAATCCTCACCAGGTTGTAGGCATTAAGTCCAGCTTGGTGAAGACCCGGGCTCCCTGCAACGACTCGAATGCCGTCATCATCAGGGGGAGTGGGTAGCAGTTCTTAACCGTGATGTCGTTGAGCGCCCGGTAACCAATGCATGGCCGCTGCCCACCGTCTTTTTCCCCACGAAGAAGAAACCCATGCCCACAGGTGAGGTAGATGGACGGATGTGACCCTCGATGAGTGCCTCGTCGATATACTCCCTCATGGTCAGCGTCTCCGGCTGCGACAAGGAAAACAATCTCCCTCGTGTGGGCATGGCGCCCGGCAGAAGATTGATGGCGCAGTCTATGGCCTGTGAGGAGGTAGGCCCTTGGCACACCTCTTACTAAACACCTCCCCCAGATCCCCATACTACCAGGGAACGCCTGCCAGGTCTGGGCCGGTGACGGAGTCTGTAGCCGCCGTCCTCCCGGTGGCAACCACCGCTAGGGCGGTAGGCGGTTCGGAGTGCGGGACATGGGGAAGAGGTGAGGACTGGTAGGTGGTCTGGGACGGTGGTTTGGGCTGATGAGTGGTCGGTGGAGACCGAAACAGGATGGAGGCGGAGCCTCCCTCCAGGATGAGCCACCCCGTGGACCAGTCTATCCGGGGTTTGTGGGCGACCAGCCAGGGGTGCCCGAGGACGAGGGGACATTCCGGAGAGTCCACACAGAAAAATTGGATATCCTCCCATAGCCCCCCTGCCACCCGGACATGCACGGGGACAGTGCGCCGGGTGATGAAGCCCGACCCCAACGGCCGGCCGACCAGGCCCATGACTGGAACCGGCTCGGTGAGGGAGAGTAATGGAACACTCCATCCTTGGGCCAGCCCCGTGTCCATCAGGTTTCCCGCGGCCCCTAAATCCACCAGTGCATGTGCCCGACGCGCAGCACAGGCCCGCTGAACTCTGACGGGGATAAAAGTCTGGGAGTCTCTGGGGTTGGGGTTTCGGTTCCCGATATTAGCGAGCCCTCCCATTTCCTGGCTTCTCCGGGCAGTGGTAACCTGCCTGGCAGCAGTACAGGCAACATCCATGGCACAGATGTCTCTGCTTCTCCAACCTGGACAAGCGCCTTGCATCATCCCTCTCTCATGCGCCCTCTCACGACGCCAATTGTCTACCCACACCGAGAGGTTGACGAGGCCGTCCAGTCGCTCAGGCATCTCCCTGAAGTAGGGTTTGTCTTTCATCCCCTCCGACAGCCCCTGCGCGTAAAGGACGACCAGGGCGGCCTCCTCCCATCCTGCCTCTCGAACCCGGGTCCGGAACTCCACGGAGTAGTCCACCACCGAACGGTCACCCTGCCGACAGGCCTTGAGCCGCCTCCCGGCCTCGTGCCCCGACACCACCCGAGAAGTGTCGAACACCTTGCTTAGCTCCCGGGTGAATTGGTAGGAGTCTGAGCACGCCGGAGTGGGTGAAGAATTCCCTGCAGCCCTCTGGACGTCCGTCGTACCTCTCCGGAGGTGGTAGGCGGGATTCCCGCGATGTCGCAGGCGAGACTGGAGACACCGCTGCTGCGGCTTCCGCGGCTTCCGCTCTGCCGGCTGCCGGGGCTGGTCGGGCGTCCACCTGGCTCTGCACGGCAGTCGTCAGCTGGCAGAGATTCTCGGTGATCTGCTGCAGGCTGCGGTCGTGCTGGTTTCAGCATAGCTCCCTGTGTTGCCAATGCGCTACGATACTTTGCTGCCTCCGCTGGGTCCATATTGGCTCTGTTTTCTGTAAGGGCTGGTGTGAGGTGTGACCCAGGTGCGGTGCAGGATAGACAGTAGGCAGTAGGCAGAGATGGTGAAACAAGGATCTTTACTGGTGGTCCCAAAACCAGGATACAGAATAACGGACTTGTCACGGAAAAATAAAGGAGGAGCAAATTGGTCTCCAAAAACAGCCTGACAGCAAACATACGAAATACTAACTATGACTGAAAACAACAATGAAACAGGGAGAACACTTCTCAAGTACCTGTACATACATCTCGTGATCAGACACTAATTAGTACTGTTTGGCATCGAGAACTAGCAGAGAAAACAGAGCAAGGGAACACAGGGAAATGAGAGAATAAATACACTGGTGAACAGGTAGACACAGGTGACACCAATAGGATAATGATTAGTCCAGACTGTGAGTGAGGAGGTGCCTAAGGTTGTCGGAGGATGACACCTAGTGGGTCGCTCCGGAATTGCGATCCCCTCCTGTAACAGCAATTAGGAATTAACCTACGTCAACCCTAATGAACAACGCTCCGAAAAATATCATCTAAGCGTGATCAGAGATGAAACTGAGGGGCAGCTTTGATACCTCCAATACAGCCTAAGCATGGTGAAAACACTATGCAATTTGAGATTGTCCGTGATTGATCGAATGTTATCGTTTGATTAATTGTCCTTTTCCTTTCAGAAAATTGTATTTCCTTTGTTAAAAAATTATGGACTTAATGTTAATATTGATCCTACATTTCAAACACATGCAGAGATTTAAGAGAGAGCGAGGTTAAACAGCCACCTTAAAGCTGCGATAAGTAACTTTTTAGGATACCTTTTTGTGCGCTATTTCTATGCTTCTCGTTCTACCCATTTCGTTTTTGCGTCTTATACTTTCAGTTTTGTACACCAGCTTCAAACAGCTGAAAATACAATGCTTTTGTTTATGGAAAATATATTTCACAGCGGTTTGGTGGTACAATCATTCTCTACACTTGCTTGTTTTGTCACATAAACTGAACTTAGGCTAACTATTAGAATTTTAGCAACCAGGAAATGGCTAAGCGATTTCTGCATATTGCACCTTTACCTCCCTCTGGTATTTGAGGCTGTGATTTAGGAGACCATATTACCCTTGCCTGGATAAGGATGGCTGTGGAGCACACAATGTGCTTTGTTTTTTATGATAGGCACTAAATCAGCTTTTATCAGTGTCGTCGAGGAAGATCCCTTAGCACTCTTTGGTTTCATACATGCTCTGCGGATTCACTGGCAACACAACTCCAAAGCCCCTCTCTCTAAATGCTCATTGGTCGCATGATTGACCACACAAAGGACAACCACATCCAGCTAGCAAAGGAAGACGTTATCTAAACGTTACACAGACGGGTCTTGTCTATAGTCTATATACTAGATAACTGGACAGTTGATAAAAGACTTGAAAAGGTTTTTCAGAGAGTTCAGAGAGACCCTAACTGATGATTCGGAACCCAATCGACTACTTACACACAGCCATTCAGTTTCCTATCCATGTATCAGTTGTGTCTTAACATTACTAGATAGGCTTTTACATTTTTGGTGCTGCCTTGTCTAGCAGTCTAGTAGTCATGTCTACTTCTGGTTGGGGTTCCAACATTATCAACATTATCATGTTTTTCCAGCATGTCATTTTCATAATGACATCAAAATGCATGTTTTTCCAAAATGTCTGTGATCTGAGGTTTTAAATTATGTTAACTTGAGCATCATTCCATTTCACTTGAGCATCATTTGTTGCCATTCCAGTACAGGCTTCATCCATCATCGTGGGATTAAGATTTGAGTTGGGCGATCCAGAGTCCACCTAGTGATCGGAGAGTAAAGCAGCGGGTTGAAACGAACACAGCTATTGGATCTTCGTGCAAAGAGCCGACTTCAGTGTCGTCTGAGGTTAACCATCTTGTCTGTGTGTTATTTGCATGTAGTTAGAGCCACCATCACAACCAAGGGGGAACCATTAGTACTTATTCCCGAAAAGTGAGTTGTTGAAGTACTCGCTAAATTAAAGGCAGACTTGTATATCTCCAGAAAGAGAGGGGTGGGAAGTAAATAGTTTCCCTGATCGTTCCAAAGTAAATAACATAGAAAACTGTTTCCATCCACTTTATAGTGCAATCGTCTGGGTCCTATTTACACCATGAGCTATTTATCCGTCTTCCCTAGTGCATCCGTGACCATATGCACAGCTGAAAGGTATTGTGCCTTGGGAGAAAACCTTGAGAGGGGCCAAATCTCTTTGAGTTGAAATAACAGAAAAGGGATTAACAATGCGTGTGGCTATGTGGTTTAAATGCCCAACCTCTAACTTGACAGATTTAACAACTTAATAATGTGTACAAAAGGGCGAAAGTGGGGCTCCAATTATGGTGGAACCAAAGTAAAATACAATCTGATCACAGGCTATAGCTCACGGACTGGAAACCATTTAGAAAACCAAATAACAAGCAAAGTGTTTAATATTGGTTGGGTTCGTTTGAGAGCCAATAGAAATACGATCGTGTGGCAAAGGCAGACAGTATAATTGTTGATTAATCCCATCTAATACGACTCAAAACACTGCATTGAAACAATGAATCCCAAACACCTCCCCTTACTTTGAACGCCAACGAATCACATTTCCAGCCTTTCATAATATCCCCCCCAAAGGTGTCGGTTGACGACTCAACCACACTGAAGTTGAGTGTGTATGGGGCATGAATTCTCACCACAAAAGTCACTTAGTGCATTTTCAGCCCCTTTCCGGAGGGAGTCAAGTGCAACCCGTTGGCTTTGTTATAAGCACTCCGCCACCCCCTGTGGTAGTTGAGCGCCTCCAGAAACAAGGAGCACGCCTCACCCCCCACAAAACATCACTGAGCTGTCAAAGCGACGGGATTAACTTCAGGCCAATAACATGCAATTAGATTCATTTTTCCTCCTTAAGCCTATTTAGACCACAGCTGAGCAGCTAGTGGTCCCCTTTAGCTGAATTTAATTGTGTTCCTTGCACAATGAGCTGTGAGTTACAGGGGTTGGAAATGGGCAACCAATGCCGGATTCTGGAGCAAAGGCTGTCTGGTTACAGCGAAGACGTAGAGGTGATTGAGGTGATCTTTGGGCCTCCAGGCAGAATTCCACAGAGTTTCCCATCCACGGCCCGAGGGGAAGACTGCTGGTGGGTGCTCTTTTTGTCACTGCGGCCGAGAAACCGACACCGTCCTTAATCGTGTAACTTTGTGTGCTGTCCCTTTTACGGGCGTGCTAATCCCATTACGCGCAAATAAAGACGTAATCACAAGTCCCCACCTCTCCTGTTCATTTGCAGGCCTTACTTGCCATTGTCGGAGGAGTCCATTCAGCCACCATTGTGTGCTGACTGACAATCCCTGCTGAGTTGAGAAGGAGAGAATGAAGGTGAGGAGAAGAAGAAGGCGGAGGAGGAGGATGGGTGTGTTGGGAGCATCATCTATATACTTCTTTCCTAAAAAGGAGGACACCTTTTCGTTTGTCGTACTGAGATTTAAATTATGAGTTATAAAACTAGTGCCACTTGAATCAAGTGGGACAGCATGCAAAGATGATTTGACAGAGAAACATTGATTGATTCATCGTAGACAATACCATACGCTTTACGTTTCTTTGAACACATTCACACCCAAGGCTTAATATAGATGGCCTTTCTCCAAGCTTCTTCTTTCTGCGATGAATAGAAAGCTACCCTTCCATTCTCTATTATTCTCCTGTCCTCTGCTCCCCATTCATTCAGTTACATAGGTGTTATGTACGTGTAACACCATTACAGTACTTGACTAATGAGAGACCATTGCTCTCTGTCTGTAGAACGGTGTACCTTTGCCAACTCGTTGTATAAGCCCATCAGCAGAGCTCTCTATCACATTCTCACTCAAGCAGAAGGAGAGGCAGTAGCACCTCAGCAGAGCGAATCAGAGGATATACAGTGGAGTCCAAAAGTATTGGATCCCTTGATAAAGATGAGCAAGAAATACATAATACAAATACTGAGCTATATTGTATGGCCCCCCAAAAAGAAAAATTATATTATTTATATTAATGCAATTGCTCAGAGAAAGGATAACGACACTGAGCCTTTTTCTAAAATGTTTTATGAGATTGGAAAACACATTGGGAGGGATCTGAGACCATTCCTCCATACAGAATATTTCCAGATCCTTGATATCCTTTGTCTGCACTTATGGACTGCCTTCTTCAATTCAAACCCTCTTCAATATTAAATCAATATTTTCTGCATATGCATTGTTCTTTCGAAGGCCAAACCCACCATTGGTGTGTGTGGCCAAAAACCTATATTTTTATGTCATCCGACCATTGCAATGCCTGGAGTTTGTTAAACGGCATTGGCACTTGGATTGGAACCGGTGCTATGGACATATTACATGAAAATAGAGGTCTTTCTCCATTGGCCACACACACCAGCTGTGGGTTTGGCCTTCGAAAGAACAATGCATATGCAGAAAATACCTCATCCCTTCTGTAACATATGGTGGTGGATATTTTATGTTATGGGACTATTTTGCTTCCACTGGTCCTGGGGCCCTTGTTAAGGTCAATGGCACCCAGGACATTTTAGCCATAAACGTTGTTGCCTCTGCCAGGAGGCCGCACATGGATCTTCCAGCAAGACAATAACCCCAAGCACTAATCAAAATCCACAAAGAAATGGTTAATTGACCACAAAATCTAGATTTTGCAATGGCCATCTCAGTCTCCGGACTTGAACGCTATTGAAAACCTGTGGTTTCAATTGAAGAGGGCAGTCCATAAGCGCAGACGAAGGATATCAAGGATCTGGAAAGATTTCATATGGAGAAATTGTCTGAGATCCCTTCCAAAGTGTTCTCCAATCTCATATCACATTTTAGAAAAAGGCTCAGTGTCATTATACTCACAAGGGGAGGGTGCTGGAGTATCTAAAATAGGGGATCCAATCATTTTGACCCTTATCTTTTTTAGATTTTTTTTATTACTTTCTCTGAACAATTGTATTAGTATAAAATCATTTTTATTTTTTTGCATACAATATAGTTCAGTTTTTGTATTATTTATTTTATACAGTCTTTATTTCTCATCTTTATCAAGGGATCCAATCATTTTGGACCCCACTGTACATGTAATCCCTGTACTAGCAATGGGGAGACTGAGGATCACGTTGAAGACTTTGGTGGAACATTTCAGATAAACTAATGTCAGCTAAGGTGACATATAACTACAATGGTTAAAAGTCCCTATTTTTTACATATTATAATGCCATCATTAAAAAGAAGGGAGGCTAGAAGGATGCATTTTCAAAGAAAGAAGGATGCAAGTATTCAAAAGGCAAAGGTAAGACTTAAGTCATGGTTTCCCAATGAATTCCAGGCAGTTCTGCATTCCACGACATCTGGAAGCACACAGTTGTCTAAGTTTCAGGTTTCAAGACACTCAAGTAGATCAAGCTTTACGCAAAGGGATGGCTATATTAATTAAGTAGCGAAACAGAGAATGTGTTCTTTAATACATTCACACCAGTGCACTCATCTTGGTCCTATCTACACATTTTCCGGCCATTAAAAGTAGCTAGCTAGACCCACAATAACTCATCCGAATGAGCAGCAGCATTGAAGTCGACATCGGGCCTCCCTCACGCGATTCAATCAGAGCAAAAATAAACAGCTGAGCAGTGAGCCCTCATTAAGCAGCCCCACCACCCTCCTCCAACCACCACCACTTCAATCTGAAACACCTACTTGATGACTAAGCAAATAAATCCATACACTTTTCATGTTTGGCTTGGGGAGTATTAGTAAGCATATCTTTCCCCTGTTATTCTTTGTCTGGGGTTGGGGGGGGGGCTTAGGGGAGGGGGAGAGAGTTGAGATTGTTGCTGAGAACATAATTGGCATGGCCTCTCTGACACTGTCCGTCAGACTCGGTTTTAGCTGCCTATGTGCGTCCCGTCCTGCACGGCCCCTGCGAGGCCCCAGACGAGGTTTCATTAAACAAGAGCGGGGTCTCTGAAGAGATGTTTGTGCAGCCTCCATGGCTCCACCACACAGCAAGAAGAGCGCCTTCCATTGCAAACCGGCGCTGCTATAATTAGCTATGCACCCCATTTCATAATGGGGCCCCCGTGTAAGCCGGTCGGTGTATGTGTAAGCTGGTGTGTGTGGTGTGTTGTGTGTGTGTGTGTGTGTGTGTGTGTGTGTGTGTGTGTGTGTGTGTGTGTGTGTGTGTGTGTGTGTGTGTGTGTGTGTGTGTGTGTGTGTGTGTGTGTGTGTGTGTGTGTGTGTGTGTAAGGGGCTTACAGTGGTGTAAGAAAGATTGAGACTGGTCTTTGAGGGAGAATACTGTTGTTGTATGACTCAGGGAGAGAGGCCCATGGAAATGTTCTGGGTCATTACCAGTAGTCGCTGCTGATACTTTTTACTCCGGCTAAAAAATATTTTAACCTGAGAAAAGGGGTTGACACGAGTCACGTTTAATTATATCTAAATAGGTAAAAGGTTATATATTCCTAATTTAAATTTGAGGGCAACACTGCTTCAGTGCGAGCTTGATATTATAACAGTACAAATAAACAAATAAACCCTCCAATATAATAGGCCACCATGACAGAAGCACACAACTACCAGTGTATTCAAATAGTATCTTCTCTTTTAACAGCCCCTTGTAACTAGTGCTGCCAGGCGTGGGCCCATTCAAGTGTCTCAGAGTGTTGATGTAAGATCAGGTACCCCCTCTTATTCATTATGATTTAAAAGGCAAAACTGATCCTAGATCAGCACTTCTACTCTGAGATGGGGGATTTTTAACGGGCCTTTGACCATTGACATTTTGCAATGCATTATTGAACTGAATGACAGATGTGGAAAGTGTTGGAGTGACTTTTATAATCACCTTGAATGAGCTCGGTCCAAATCGGCAAGCTTACTCCAAATACCTATAGTTCCTCTTGCATGTTAACAACTAACACGGTGGAAACTGAACCAATTACAAAATAGTTGCCCTTTCCTCATAGAAGCCTAAAAACTTGATACAGCATGCATAAAAAATGTGGTAGCTCAGCTGGTAGAGCACGGCGCTTGTAACGCCAGGGTAGTGGGTTCGATCCCCGGGACCACCCATACACAAAAATGTATGTACGCATGACTGTAAGTCGCTTTGGATAAAAGCGTCTGCTAAGTGGCATATTATAAAAGGTACATATTTTGGGTATTGGACCCTCATCTTCAGCCAATGATAATAATCAGAGATATTGAATGAGGGGATGAGGAAGAGATATAATATACAATGCATGCAAGACGCTCCAGTGGAATCCTGCAGCCTTATAAGGTTGCTGTGGTGTACAGGGACGATGAAATGCGATAGCAAGGGCTTAGGGTGGTTGAACAGTACTGCTAGGCTCTTTGATGAGCCTTTGATGGCCTATAGAGCCTGGCTCTCAATCAGAGCTGGTCACAGGGCTTCTGGGATAAGTCAAATACAACGTTATCCTTCTGATCAAACTGATTGCAATGCATATCAATTCAAATGTGTTTTTCTTGCTCCAATGAAGAATGTTATTTTTCACTTGAATCGCTAAACTCTGTAAGCAGATTTGTTTCCGTGCGGTCTGTTGTCAGTGGAAAAATTGAGAAGAACATACACTCCCATTTAATATGTTCTACTATAGCTAGCGGTTCAGTTGTCAATGCACGGTTCACATCGTTTGGTGGTATATCTGCACGTCTCACTATGTCCATCTGCCAGTCATGAGAAATTAACAGCTCATATTTGCATAACTCAACCTCCCAATTACACTGCACTTTATGACAACAAAGTCTCTGGCCCCTCCTCGGCTCCAAATATCTATTTGTGTCTGTAAGCAATTTGCTCATAGGTTTCTGCTTGACTCCATTGTTTGGGTTACTGGCTGCTCACCAAGATAATGAAGCATAATCGTTGAACGACGTGGTAATTGCTAAGGTGTATCGTGGCATGGCAACATCGGCGATTATCTTACTTTTGACATCAATGCTCTCATTAAATGATGATGTCATCGAAACATGATGCAATTCTCCCCCCCACCCTCACAATTTATCTTCGCACACCAAATATGCACAATATCTTTCCCTCCAATTAAATTACAAAGCAGCTGCCAAGGTTTTAAGAATTGTGCATATATAAAACAACCAATAGTAAATAGCAAGTAGACATACAACCAAAGCACTTTTTTTTGCATTTGTTTTTTCAAAAACACTTTTCAATTTAGTTTCATTACCCAAAAGCAGTAGTGCAGCAAATTGTTGACCTATCAACTTTCCATTAACTCTTTGCTCATTGGCTGTGAATATATTCATTGTTTCCATAGAAGACTCTTAATTCTGGCTGACTAACATTTATAATTCACAAAACCACCAATGCCTAACCAAACAATTACTGTATCAAGCTCCTACACTTTTGAAACCAGGTTTGTTGTACTTCGTAATTCACCTCAGCGAAGTTTAACCCTGCATAAGGGGTGGCTAGAAATATTCATATCTGTTTTCACTTAAACTTTGCTTAGAAAAGGCTGGTTTACAAGGTTCCTGAGCCAAGCGAAGCAAAGTATCCCTTTATTAAGTGTTAAAAGCCACCAATTAAATATGTGCTGTAAACCTGGTCAATTGTACTGAATATGACTGTAAGGCTATAGCAGTTCACCTTAAACCTGGGTCAATTATACTTCAATTCCAGTCAATTAAGGCAATAAATCAGAGTTCTAATATATTTCATTCAATCTTAAATGATTTGGCATTAGTATCATTAAATTAATTGAATTGATTCAACTTCATGTGAACTTGACCAAACCTGTAGGAAACCAAATCAGTAGGCCTATATTTTGTTATTGTCGACCCGCTTCAAAGCTGAAATCAGTCATAACACCAATAAGAATTTGCTTTCATTTCAATGTTTTGAACAGTATACATTACAGTCTCTACCTTACTGTAGTTGTATTTATTTTCATTTGTGATCTATAAACGATGCAGTATGTGCACTTATTTGAGGATTGTGTAATAGGGGAAAATGCATAATCTGCCAAGGATAGTGAAACATTGGCAATGTCTGAGGCTCATTTTGGCTACCCTCAAGAAAAGAAAGCTGAGTTTTTCCATATTCACATGTCTGAGTGATTTCCCCCCAAAGTTTCATTTAATTTGACTTCGACTTTAATCCGTAGAGCTGAAGATCTACATTATAGCGCGATTAAAATGTAAAGGTAATTTTTCGATTGAGCTGACATATGCAGCGTTTACCGTGAATGCAGTCTCCACGAATGCAGAAACATTGCCTTTACATTTCAAACGCCCTATACCGTGAATCTTCAGTGCTCCGGATTGAATCTAGGCCTTACACATAGACACTTAGCCTTGTTCACACTGGCAGTTTGAAGTGACTCAAATCCATTTCTTTTTGCATATACGATTCGAATCTGTTCTGTTTCCTGCACTCTGAACAGCCAAAAAGCACATGGAATCAGATATTTAGTAGGTGGTTTGAAATTCATATACACATCTGATTCCTGGCCATGCACTTTGTGTCTGAATGGTCAAATCTGATTTATTTGCCCTCAAGTGGTTTTTAGACTGTTATTTGGTATACAATATATTGTTGCTTGCTAGCTACTCTGTTGACAGTTTGACAAGAACATGTGGTAGCTAACTAGCTTGTTAATTGTTTACAAACAAATTAGTGAATGTGCTAGAAAGCTAAACAGCTATCTAGCTAGCTAGTTGACTGCTTTGGCTAGCCAAAAATGACTTGTTTTGGAAGTTGGATAATCTTATCCTTTGAGGCTTTAAAAGTCTTCTTACGCTATGATTTTGCAGGCAGGTCACCCGTGATATAAGTCAGTGTTCGATGTCCATCCATGTCTGAGGACGTCGGGAGATGACATGGAAACCAGCCACTAAGGGCAACAGTGAGTGCTATTACCTTCAAGTAAGATTTGGTTTTGCTAAGACATTGTGGATGGGGGTGGCAGATGGGCATAGGCAACTGGTTCTAAAGGTTGCATGTTTGAATCCAGCAATAGAAATATGTTTTTTCATATTTTTGTTTTAAGCCTATTTCAAACCTTAACCCTTACCTAAACTATTCGGAGTTAATGCCTAACCTTAAGAATTCTGAGTTAATGCTTAACTTAACCTTGGAATGATACAGAGAATTTGATGTTTGGAACAATTTTGAAATTTGACATTTGAGAAACATGGATGAACGTCTAATTCTGACATGAGACTGTGCGAGCTAGTTGGATTTTGAACATTCAAAGCAACTGGGAAACATCCATTGCAGGCATTGCTGTTACCTTAGCTTGCTACATAACTTCTGAGTGATAGGAAGCACGAGCACCACCACCCATCAGCCTACACCACTGTAGCCATGTCAGCAAATGACTGCTGTCTGAACACACTCAAATCCAATTTGGTCACTTGTAACTTGTTGTTCGTACAGTCAGTATTCCAAAACGGATAAAAATTAAAATAAAGGATTTCAGCATTAAGGCCTGCAGTGTGAACAAGGCCTTAGAAAAGAGTCTTAGGCTGCCTTTACACAGGTAGCCCATTTCTGATCTTTTGCCCAATTATTGGCAAAATAGCTGATCTGATTGGTCAAAAGTACAATTAGTGGATAAATAATCAGAATTGGGCTCATGCATGCACACACACATACATACACACACACATCTAAATAATAATCTCAATGAATAACCTGAGTTCATATTACTGCCATTTAAAGGCCTGCGTCCTGGTAATAGCTACATTGAGCCATTACCATTGCCGACCACCCGGCACAGCGGGCATATACACAACACATCACAAGCAAAAGGCCACAGCCATAAATAAACACATTAATTTGTAAGGCTGACTTTTGCAATTAGGACTGCAACGGGAAATATATAGCTGAGAAACCCTTTAACGAGCTTCCGTGATAACGCCTTGATCTTCACAAAGAATATCCCCCTCCAGTTCATCGTTCAAAAATTGAGGGGAAAATACGGAGTGGGTAATGGCCATAGAGTGTCATAAAACCCCAAGGCAATTAAAAGTGGTCATTTTTCACCCCCTTCTAGATTCTGTAGCACTTAATCTGCCCAATTTGATTATGAACGGCACAAATTAAACAATAAAGAGCTGTCTAATGACAAATTAATTATGGGGAGCAGAAGGGGAGCTGGGCCGGGGCTGGGGCAATACGTCAGCATCGGTGGCAGACAGTGTCTGCCCATGAGGGAGACAAAGTGCCTTCCCGTCCATGTGGTCCCGCACTGATAGGGCCTTCATCACAGATCACTAGATCCACGGCCCATAAATGCCGGGCCATAATTGAAAGTGCCAAAATCAATAGCGCTGACAGGCTTTAATTAAATTAAATATATCTCCTGCAGGATGGGGTTCCGACTGTGTTGTGCTGCTGGCCCCGGTGACCTCGCTGAGAACTAACTCTCTCTCTCTGTATGTTTGTATGTGCGTGCGTGCGTGCATGCGTGCGTGTGTGTGTGCGTGTGTGTGTGTGTGTGTGTGCATGTGGACAGCCATGTGTGCTCTATGTGTATAGTGTGTGTATGGGTTGGACAGGAAATGTCATCATATGTCTTGGCAAAATTGTCTACTGCTCTACTTTACTCCCTGCTATGAATATGCATGATTGGCCAGGGAGTCCACTCACCTCCTGGACTCCTTAAGTGGACTTAAACTTTTCTACAAATACTTACACTTCCAACACGCATTTTGGAAGAAGAAGAAGAAGAAGAAGAAGAAGAAGAAGAAGAAGAAGAAGAAGAAGAAGAAGAAGAAGAAGAAGAAGAAGAAGAAGAAGAAGAAGAAGAAGAAGAAGAATTGCTTGGAACCCTAATTTGTCAGAATTCCTCCTCCATCCATGTGTGGGCTTTGATTCTTGCCCCATTTTTCCCATATTAGACATGGAGAGGATCTCCAGCGACTTTACCCATGATCCCCCTGACCATGCGGGGAAACACAGAGAGGCAGAGGACATCACCTGTGGCAAAGCGTGGCTCCTCATCATTTCAAGCTTTGCCCCACATTTAAAGGATTAGGGGGCTGGAGTCAGCACAGGGTCACTGGGAGGGAGAGATCTCTTTTCGGGGGAAAGGAGAGGTGAGAAAGGGGTTGGCGATGGGGCTAGGGTTGGGTAGATCAACTCCCTCTGGATAAACTTGGGCTGCAGACTATTGAGTCTTGTGAGATTATGTTGGAGCCAAGTATGCTACATTGTGATCTGGGGGACAGGAGAGGAGGGTGAGTGAGTGTTGCCATCCATAGCTGACAACCCCCCTCCTTTACGGATGCCTTGTTGTTTTGGTTTGCTCCAGTCTTGCTTCTTTTGCTCAGGTCTAAGGAAGGAGGGAACAAACCAAAATGGGGGTTGGGGCCTAGTATACAGTATGGCACTAGAATATAAAGACAAGATTAGAACGCAGATATCACAATGTGGCACAAAAATGCCCCCCAGAGCTTTTCTTTATATCAAACTGGCACCTATATGACTCCCTTACTACCAATTACATCAACGTTGTTTTTCACTTGAGCACTGATGATTCAATGATGATTCAGCAATTCATCTAAAATTGTCTAGATGCTCCTCATTGTTGTTCAGATATGCATTTGAACCCCTGATTTGGGGAATTATTTTAGTTTCTGGGTTTTCAGAAAGACATTAATATCATAATATCATACTTTTTGATTTGTTTGTGAAAAGCCTGTAATTCTAGACTTCATGAAAGGATTTCAAAACCATGCAGCATTGCTGTGATTGTTCAATGAAATACAATGTGTCATTTTGTTATTACTATATAATTATAGTAGGCCTAGGTCTAACATGACATAATGTACATACAGATGATTTGTAAATAAGGAAGTTTACCCTCATAGTTTCTGAATCTGTTTTCAGTGTATGGTAATTCCAATATTGTGTCAGATGGGGATCTTTTAAGTGTCAATAAAAATGTCTTTAAATACTGCACTTTGGCTGGTCATATTCTCAGTTAAATTGTTAATTTCTATCCTGTGACAAACAATGACAGGGAAAATATGGGATCTATGTGGGATTCATTTAGAAGGACTTGATTTTGTAACGTGAAACCTTTTTCGACTTTTAATCGGGATTTAATCGTGTTTCTGTGACAGGAGAGTGAATTTCATAAAAGTCTTGATATGACTATGTTAAATGCAACGGTTTTTTTTAAACTGAAAAAGCAGATGAGTTTAATTTATGACAACATTGTCTAAATCTGTGAAGTTAACATGCCCTCTATTTAGAGAATATCGGGAAATAATGTATTTTCAGGCTATTATATCGCTGCAAATAAATTCCTTTAACATTTTAGAAAATATTTGTCTAATGGTGTAATCGATTACAGAACACGAACAATAGTATAACGTGATGGGTTTTCGAAATGTCACATAGGCTAATCATGGCATAGCAAATACCCTTCTAAATGTGTATAGGCCTAAATGCATAGGCCTACTGTCTGTCTGTCTGTCTATCTATCTATCTATCTATCTATCTATCTATCTATCTATCTATCTATCTATCTATCTATCTATCTATCTATCTATCTATCTATCTATCTATCTATCTATCTATCTATCTATCTATCTATCTATCTATCTATCTATCTATCTATCTATCTATCTATCTATATCGTCTATCTGTCTGTCTATCTATCTATTCTGTATTATTATTATTATTAATTTATTATTAATTAGCACTAACTGGACTATGTTGAACCCGACATTGAAAGTTTAGGAGATTACCTGTTTTCGTCAATAGAGCAATTTGTTTTTGGATTATAGGGAATTAATGGGTGACAGCACTCTGATGACCTCATTTACATAATCATCAGCATCTTCGACTCGTTTTTTATCCAGTGTCTCGAAATGATTTGTTACTGCAGCTATTGCTTGTTATGCGCTTATTAGGCCAACAACAATTAATTAAGAATTTAGCAAGTCCCAATCAACAAGCCCACTGAGCGTTTGAAAAATGATGGGGAACGATCAAAACCAAATTCTATTATTCTCGTTGGTTAAATCAACTATTTGCATGACCTATATCATATTAACCGGGCCAATGATTTGCAAATGATTTTATTAGTAGGCTTTTTGTTTAATGGCATGAGAGAAATAACGGGCAATAATTCAATTTCACACCAATACCTCGGGTAATTGAGTTATTGAGATGTCGTTGATTGAAGGACGGAAGGTTGTAAATCCAAAGAGCTACGCAATTTTATCTAACACTTACAGAGGATAGGAAGCCAGACATTAAGGGCGGGGGCGACAGATTCGGCAGTTCACATCCTGAAATTATTTGTCTTTTCATGTCATCCAGAGGTCATGTGCTTGTAGGAACATATATGGTCAACTTTAAGGTGTGTGTGTGTGTGTGTGTGTGTGTGTGTGTGTGTGTGTGTGTGTGTGTGTGTGTGTGAGAGAGAGAGAAAGAGTAAATACAACCCATATTTATGTTTATTTATTTTCCCATTTGTACTTTAACTATTTGCACATTGTTACAACACTGTGTATATATACATAATATGACATTTGAAATGTCTTTATTCTTTTGGAACTTCTGAGTGTAATGTTTACTGTTAATATTTATTGTTTATTTCACTTTTGTTTACTATCTACTTCACTTGCTTTGGCAATGTTAACATACGTTTCCCATGCCAATAAAGCCCTTAAATTGAAATTGAAATTGAATTTAATTGAATTGAATTGAGAGAGAGAGAGAGAGCGAGAGAGAGAGAGAGAGAGAGAGAGAGCGAGAGAGAGAGAGAGAGAGAGAGAGAGAGAGAGAGAGAGAGAGAGAGGGAGAGAGAGAGAGAGAGATTGAGGGAGAGAGAGAGAGAGAGAGAGAGAGAGAGAGAGAGAGAGAGAGAGAGAGAGAGAGAGAGAGAGAGAGAGAGAGAGAGAGAGAGAGAGAGAGAGATTGAGGGAGAGAGAGAGAGAGAGAGAGAGAGAGAGAGAGAGAGAGAGAGAGAGAGAGAGAGAGATTGCATGTGAAGATATATTAGGTTATAATAACATGTCATATATGGTCATTTGAATTACTGCAGGCTCAGACAAGCCAAATATGAGGACCAGACAGAGTGCCATATGAAGTGATCATCATTGTTGACTAACCCTTTCAATAAAATGATTTATATGCTTTGAAAAAAGTATCTTTCTATTTGCTTTTATTACCAACATAGTGTAAAGAGTGTCTAAATGAATA
Organism: Coregonus lavaretus; assembly: GCF_964263955.1. Classification (NCBI taxonomy): domain Eukaryota; kingdom Metazoa; phylum Chordata; class Actinopteri; order Salmoniformes; family Salmonidae; genus Coregonus; species Coregonus lavaretus. The sequence continues at coordinate 48,030,468 of NC_139999.1, forward strand.
TAGTAATAATATAATCATAACAATAATAATAATAATAACAATTCATAGTTATTTATAGTAATTCATTAGGCTACTTATTTTCTGAGAGCATTTTGCTATAACATAACGCTTAAATTCCTAAATAACGAAAAGTATACTCTTCCCCTTTATTAATCCAACATAGAGGAAGGTGTCTAGGTTACGCTATATATATCGCTAGAGATAAGAGATAACTAAAATAATTTTATCGCGCTATTTTTTGGCTCAGAACTTTCATGAACTATTCTTAGATGGACGTAAATGTTGCTTAAGGTGTAGAACATTCTTGTTAACACAAAGTTGTGATTTTCAACAGTATGATTTGTATTTTCAGTAAGGGTAATAAATGACTATTAGGCCTACCATTTTCTCGGCATGGCATGTCCATTGCAAGACAGGCTACCAAAACAGTCTTGCGGTACCTTGCCTGGATTCGCTTGACGGATGACAGACTCGCAAATTATGAACGTTTCCGAGCTTTCGAGGAGACGATGTCACGCAAATATTTCCTTGAATGACACTGGCCTGCGAACAATATTGTCCCCCGCTGCGCCTCGGAGAAGCGAACTGAAAACCCCTTTCTTTACCGCAAGAGATTTTTGCAGTCACCGTGGGGACACTCTCATCCCTGTCACCCGTGAAAGGTGAGGAGATGAATGGTGAATGCGTTCACAATCTCGGTTTGTACTTGGCAAATGTGTTAAACTTTGAGACTTTGAGAATATGCGGAGTATAGCCACATTTTCTATGCATGCATAAAACTCCTTTCACCTGTAGTTTTTCCATCACAGTATTCATTAAACTCCTTTTGGGAATCATTCATCGTTCAGTTTTGAAGAATTGTTAGCAGATGTTTTTAAAGCAAGAAACCGTGTAAGATATGATAGGCTGTATTGGCTGCCTGGGTGAAATCCGAAGCAACATTTTGAAATGTGAATATATTGGTCAATTCCATTGTCATAAAAGTGATGAATAACTTAGGGGCCTATATTTTCACAATGTTTTGTTTAAAGTTGTTTTTCTTCTTCTAACGAATAGCCTATATAAATAGCCTATACCCACATACTAATGCACTACACAAAATACATCCATGCAGGATATAGCCTACACATAGCCTACTTGTCAGTACCTTTTGGATTAAATATGCTTTATTTAGGCTTATTTTCAAGAATGCCTAATATGCATGGATTTGAGAAATGGCAATATCAGTTAAACTTACCGTAATTATATTATCATTATAGAGTGACGTAAATGCCGACACACGCGCACGCACACACGTAGGATACCGTGTGTCCGTCGCAAAATTTGAAAAGTCCCTCTTCCTGCACTCCACTTGAAATCTATCTTCATGACTTCATTGGTTTGTTGTGTCAGTGAGAAAGGCGACTTCGAACATACACCTGCCAACTGCGCCAATAGATTTCCGGCGAGCCTGCAAGCTTTGGAGACTTCATGGCATTTTGAAGCTTAAATGACCATGAGGCATTGTTAGTTACTGGCAGCAAAGTGCCTCGTTACGCCTGATTGAGCTAATTGCTTTGAAATATGATACATTATCTATAATTATGGAGATCTTGGAGGAGACTGTCGGCTGTCCCTTTAATCTTTCTGAAGTGCATCATAATGTCGAGATCAAATTAATTTAGGCCACTCAAAATTGGGCATTCCATTCTGGGATAAGCGCTAGGATTTCTTAAAGAGACAGGTTCAGGGAATGTGTCATGACAAAAGTTCACCAGAGTTCGAAACAACTCATTTGTGGTTTAATGATTGGTGTTATGTCCATAAACGGTCAAATATACTTGCTGATTATTTTATAAAAATGCATAGAAAAAGAACCTCATATTATTTGGATATCCTGCCACTGCCATATACTTCAACATCCACAAAAGGGTCAGCAAAACTGAAACTAAGCTATAATAGTCACATGCAACGTGATGTTTTGGTTTTAAAACCTGAGAATAAGATTTGTCAGCTCGTCATATAAGCAATGTGGCTAGACGAAAGTCAGTTACTTTCACCAAGTGCAAATATTTTGCTTGAAATACCTTTTGACATCAGCAGTGCCTTTTATAGATTTTAAGTCAAAACGAACAGACTTTGCATGAAAAGGGTTAAGACAACTTTCTGAGGGGACCACAATGGCCCTTTGTCTCGCCTCCCTGCCTCTTGACTCCGAATCAAAGGTAGTTTATAAAGTTAAACAAAGCTCTGATGAGGCTTACAGTTGTTTTGTATCCTAGCTCAGCCCTCATTTGTTGCCTCGGAATTTAAATAAAATTTTATGGTAATCGTCTTTTCCATGGCACATCATTAATTTGAAAGGGCAGTGTCTGGGATTCTAATTTTCTTCCAGCACGATCACAACGCAAATAAACCGAAGTAAACAAAGAAGATAGTCTTTACCCAGCGCTCTGGCGCACTTCAAGGGGAAATTTCACATACTACATAAAGTCACTCCTTTCTCATTTCTGTGTCCCCTCTACAGCCAAACCCGGTGAAATATACAGTCGCTTGACTAGACGTGGTACTATATAGGCTATCATCTGTGACTATTTGTGTTTATGCGCTAGGACCATTTTATGAATACGTTTTCGAGGATGGAGAAGTGCGCGAGCAGAAACTCGTCGGGGGACTCAACTTCAAACAGACCTGGAACACAAGAGATCCCAGTGACTTCAAAGAAAGAGAGAGCGCGGTGCACGCAGTGCCACCCAATCTAGGTTATGGGCTTAAGTGTTTCCAAATATACATAGTTGTAGATGTATTTCCCCTGGGCACCGGATGTAGAATGAAGGAAATGCTAAATTACTCATTTTCGTGTAATTGTATCAGTTATAACCAATGAATAGCCTATTTATCCCAAAACAAAAGTGGAATTTACAGTTAATGATGGCTATTACAGGTAGGGTAGGCCTATATAATACACCTAGCAACAGTAGAAATAATGGATAGGCTACCTCAAACATCACTCCTAAATCATGTCACTTTGAATGGTGTAATTACACAAGAACAAGAATTTACGCTCAGGAGTTGAGACAGCTTCAGAGCTAAATCACCACGTTCTCCTACTAAACGCTGTAGGGATGCCTATAGCCTACGTTTCTTCCGAGGAATCCTTTTCAGCAAGGGGCTCTCTGAAAATAACTAGTGGGAAGCGTTGACCTTTTCTTCTGAGTACCCTACTATTACACCAGCTAGTGCCCCATTTAAATCGTTGGAAATGGCGTGCGATCGGCTGAGAAAGCTAATTTTTCATGCTGAATAGCCTAATGTCCCAAGGCTAGGGCGGGCAAGGAGGAGGCGGGTTGCGCTCTTGATGCGGGTTAAAGATTTTCAATAGTCTCCCTAAAGTCGAGCGCTTTGATCATGCCGCTGCTGGCGCCTAAAAACAACATAACTTGTCTGACTATTAGAGGGACTGACACATCTTGACAGATTGTTTATACTTAGCAATTAGCGACGCAGACGCTTTCCAGAGAGCTAAATAGACTGCATGAAATAGGAATAGTAACTATTTTTCGTGATTTTCGTACACAATTGAGATTGCATTAACCGAGCATCATTTTAGTTAAGAGAAAATAAAGCGACAGTATAGCCTACTCTATAGTTATAGGCTTAGTTATAACTGCATTACTATGCGTCAATGAGGAAAACACGGTCATTAATCAATCAATTTTAGATAAATAATGTAGATCAAACATAAAAGTAACTGAGGAAGCGTTGGCCCTATCTCGCTATATAAAAAACCTGATACATATACTGTATATCCTATTAGAATAGAGATTTTCAAGTATTCCCAGAGTAGACAGGTTGGCTCAATGACAATCGTAGGTTAAATCGAACATAGGCTCCACGGTTGCCTCCATGACTCCATATAATTTTAGACTTTAATGGATGTAGTCAAAGGGAAAGATCCCAGTGATCCCTCCCCCAAGCCCGATAATTACCCCTAAATGACTGCGAAGGCCTGTGTGTTTCAATATGATTAGAGCCCTGCAGCCATCAATAAAAATTGCTCTGCAAGAGGCCGATCACATAAAGGAAGACAGTAAACGTTAGGCAACATTCGAGAGTTTCAACTTAACTGTTGAATGTAATAGCAAAATAAAGTCGTAAGACATATGATAAGTAGTATAATAGTATAAATACCTATAGTAGCCTATATAATGCTTTGATATTAATTTCAATATAACATGACACTTATCACGTCCTCTGATAAACCTATTTTTGTGACAGCACAAGCAGCAATTACCACAGTTACTGATAGGCTACTACAAGGGTGCCACCACCACCGCCCTTCTAATAACAATAACACCAATAAGATTATTAATAATAATGTAATATTTTCTATATAAATTATTATATTGAAAGCAATACGTTTTAATTTATGTTGCTAATTGAATGGCTACCATGCCCAATTAAGTATTTGCACAAGGTTTGTTTATTTTAAGTTGTAAAATGTAGCCTAACTTTGTTTACTTCCCCGTCAGTCAAACAGCCAAGCTTCACATCACATCAGTTGTAGCTGAGACTCCTGCTCGACTGGAATCTCTATGTCCCACCCACCTCACTTTTGATTGGAGGGTGGCGTCCCCACCCCTGCCTTATAGCACTGCTCACCAGTGTGTTCAGATAAACATGAGGATGCCATCAGCATAGGAGCACCCCAGCAATTTCTGTCACTCAACTTTTCGATACTTCGAGTGTTTACCTCCAAGTGAAGGCCAAACCTGTATGGCCCCAACTATTGCCATGTCAGCTTTATCCATTGGCTTGAAAACTGAAGACATTCCTTCGCGTTCGGTTCTCGTTGGAAAAGGCGAGATGCAGACCAATTTGATCGTGGTGGCGGAGGAGACAGCGATCAAGCCCAAAGTTGCGATTCTTCCCTTCAGCGTCGAGGCTCTGATGGCCGATAGGAAACCGAACAGAGACTTGACATCTCCAGAAAGATCATCCATGGCGGGGACGTCCCAGGCGCTAGGCTCAAGGGTGGGCTCGCTTTCGAGTCTGGATAACTCGGTCCCCTCCTTGGCCATCGGGTCGTCGTTCTCAGTAGGCGACATTATGAACATGCAAGAGGACGCATTGGTTAAACCCGAGAGTCCAGAAAGTCAAGACCGAAATTCTTGGATACAGAGCCCTCGCTTTTCGCCTACTCCACGTAAGTTTTTATTTTTATTTTTTATTCTTCCATAATGCGTGCGTAAAACCAGCTGCAGTAGGTTAGGCCTTTATTATAGAGTTATAATTGGGTGAAAAGTTTAGTATGATGTAAAGCAACGTATTGATTGTGGGAATTTTAGTTTGGCATATATATTTGCAGTTTAAGCACCTAGTTGGGTATTTTATCACATAGTTGGGTATTTTCTAACGTCTCCGTTTTTACGAATTCATTGGCCTAACCTATATTAAAATCATGCTGCAGTTCCATTAAGTGTTTTGGATATAAACTATTTAAAAGTTTATGGGTTTATTATGAATTCTTCACATCAAAACAACTTTAACTCGTCCATGTCTGTCACTCTGAAAGTATGATTTTTGACGATGTTTTCTCTCGTGGTTATTGCAGGAAGACTAAGTCCCCCCGCCTGTCCACTGAGAAAGCACAAGACCAACAGAAAGCCCCGGACCCCTTTCACCACGTCCCAGCTCCTGGCTCTGGAGAGGAAGTTTCGCCAGAAGCAGTACCTCTCCATCGCCGAGCGCGCAGAGTTCTCCAGCTCGCTCAACCTGACGGAGACCCAGGTGAAAATATGGTTTCAGAACAGACGAGCCAAAGCCAAGAGGCTCCAGGAGGCAGAACTGGAAAAACTGAAAATGGCAGCCAAGCCAATGCTGCCTCCGGCGTTCGGAATTTCCTTTCCGCTCGGTGCGCACGTCCCCTCGTCGTATGGAGGGTCGCACCACTTCCAGAGGCACTCCCTGCCGATGTCTCCCATGGGACTGTACGCTGCTCATGTCGGATACAGCATGTATCACCTCGCCTGACGTGAAGGAAGGACATTTTCTGTGCCATGTTGACTATGAAGGGCTTCAACATAGACCCACATCGCCAAAAGACTACCTGGTGTTGCATATCACGACTGGATAGTCATAAGTAAGGACTGCCTTGTAAAAGTGCTGTCTTCCTCGGTATGTCAAGTATTGACATCTACCTTGCCATTAGTTTGATGCCACGGTTGATTATTGGGTCACTAAAGCTAAGCTAAGCTCTACCCGAGTCCACTAAAAACTTAAAACATGCGAAAGTTTTACTCATGGGGTTTTGCACCAACACACATAAGACCCAAAAGGTAGGTTGGGCTCTCATCACTTATGTGGACTGCTGTCACTCTGCAGACTAAAGATAACTAAGATGCTATATTTTTCAGTTGCATTCATGTCAATGCGTAAAATAGTGGGTTACTGAATCCAATGTCAATTAATGCTCTTTGTTAAATTCGGAGAACCACAGCATTTTTTCTATTATAGCAACACTGTCTGTTGTTTGAATGATTCCCTTCGGAAGGGATTTGTGTACTGTAAAATACTGTATATTTGAAAAATACCCTCATTTATATTGAATATATTTGTGACATAAATTAACAATAAATGGTTTAATCTTTTTCATTAAGCAGTTGTTCGTGTTGATTGGCAGTACACATGACTAGATTCAGTGCTTGGCTTGGGATGAGAGGTGCAGGAGCTGTCTTTTTTAAACTCGGTCCATTAGACTATGTTCACAGAAATCCCCAAATGACATCATGCAATAGAGACCTCTGATTATTCACTGTTAAGGGTTCATACACATTTTGACAGATGGAATTTCATGACTTTCCATGACTTTCCATGACTTTGAACCACATTTCCATTGGTGGCGTCTCTATGTAGCCAGCCTGGATGTAGGCCTAATTTAAACTCAAACGTGCCAGCAGTTATTGAGTAGGGCCTATTTATTAAATATTAGCAAAATGCAGTGATGATTTCACTGCATTTTAAGTTTTAATTTGCTGTTGACATTACGTTTTGTTACACTTTGTTGATTTTAGGCCAAGTTTAGTATCCATAATGATGTGGTGTCCTCGTCAGAAAATATCGAGTTCAATGTTCAATGAGTGGTTGGCTACTTGAATAATATTTCGAATGGGAAAATGACTAATATGCTGGTAAAATGTGGGAATAGTAGTCTATATTTCAGACCAATCTACTCTAAAATGTATTTCATTTTTCTATACTTAATCAACAAAACGTAGCCCTATCGGTTTCTTCAAAAAGTGTGGTACTTTATCTGAACCCTATGGTTTATTATACAAAAAAACAATCTAAGCAGGACTTTAGCCTGATATTTCCGGTTGGCCTATCACTGTGAAAAAGTAGCCTAATTAAAAAATAAGCCTTTCGAATTTAAAAGGCAGAAACCTTGAAAATAAACGCACACACAGGCTTCGACAGAATACGCAAATTGCATGCACGCTTTGTCTGTGTGACCATAGCGGTAGCCAGTTTAAAATATATTTCACCCACATTTTTTTAGGCATAATTGTGAAAGAGCAGCCGTTTCTTGAACATTGCAGTCAGTGTACGTGTAACAGCTATGAATTAGACCTGTCAAATGTCATTTCGCTGAGCAAAACGCGGAATATATTTCTACAGCTGTTGCCCATTGCTTTCAAACAACTCACCCAGATTTTGTTGGCGCCAGAAGAGATCAGTGGGGACCAACATCTACAACCATCAGTTGTGCAGACTTCAAAACACTCCGGCAAATTAGAGATTGAGTCTATAGGGCTAAATTGCCTGTAGGCCTAAACGATTATCGACTATAATTAGCCAGGTGACACCTACGTTGTGGAGGAGCCACTTCTACGGTGTTAGCAGACGTGTGTCATTCGACACATAAATACAGGTTACTTGACATTCTTCAATTGGGCACAGAGAGAAAATATTTTTGAAACCTAATAAAGTCCATGTCAATTGCTGCAATGAGGAAGACTTGTAGCAAAATAGGAAACTATTATGGGCGAAGTACTGGCCGCTCCCAAATTGAGGCTGCTTTTAACTGGTCATGCCATCCAGACAGGGGTTAAATTAGAGTAAAATAATTGCTATAACGAGCTAAGGCAATCTTCCGCAGATAAACCCCGGCTCCAGCGAGGCTATAGCTGCAGGCAAGGCAGAACTTTTATCATTTCTAAAATGTCAATGAGGGACTGGCGACGTGCAACAGTTTTCTTCCCTCCTTGAGTTTCCTTTCCTTCAGCATTCACACGAATTTATTGGGCGCGTTTGAGTAGTAAGGTTAAAGCAACCGACTGTAGACGAAAGTCAATGAGTGAAGTCGTGGTGGCCCATTTGCAACAGCCCAAAGTCTGACAGGAATGTGGTTTTCCAACAGCAAGGCTTAGATCAACATGGCAGTGTTGCTATTGTTTATACAAGTTTGTCTTCATAATGTTGACATAAACATGTCTCCAACCACCATATCACACCCCCACAAACTGAAATCATGTGTGTAGATTGCACAATTAATTAGTGATTGAGAGCCTCAAATATCACATTCATTTGTATATCCACTGAATACATGAAGCAAGGCAAAGTTGGTTCCTATTTCAGTCATCTCTTTGGTCACTTTTGCATGGGTCAAACAAAAACACTAATGATTGGTTAGAATTTCCCACAATCCAGGCGATGGCTGCAGGATAAAGTTGGTGAAGAGCAACTGCAGACACTTGCAGTCGACTGTAGTCACAACTTCATGATATTTAATCCCATGATTTTTGTAAAATTCATGCAGTTTACATGTAGGTGCAAGTCGGACAATTTGTATCCCCTTAATGCAACACACTTTGAAAGGATCACCAACTTGACAAAAGTGAACCACTTGAACACGCCCAATGTAAACAAGGCCAATTTTCTGTGGGCGAAAAAAAATATTATTTCGCCAGATAAACAACAATAGATTTATAGGCTACAGCTTTTATGTTATGGTGAAGTTGAATTGCACCGAGATTCGCTGGAAGATAATTGGTTATATGCCTGCACAGCACTGCCCTACCATAGGCTGTCAAAAGACAGTTTTCTGCGTTGTGCAGGCTTGTAAAGTGCCTTGTGGCGAGTCCCTCGCAGCTCAATTTCACCCAGGAGGCATCAATTAATAAATAAGTAATGACAATAAGTTGAGAAATCACATGGATGAACGCTCTGTCTGAAAGGGAAAAACTTCACACAAAAGAGCCAAAGGGGATCTGTCGGTTCTTTCAAGAAGATTGTCTTTCTTTCCTTTTCCCCTCTATCTTGCCTGAAGCCAAAAATAAAACCCAAACTCACTGGTTTATGTCTTCCAAAGGATCACAGCGGGTAGGCCTACAGCGAGGAGAGAAACACCATTTCGTTATGTGTCCCTCATAGGCGTCCGACCCTACTGTCAAGGGAGAAGGATGGCAATTATTTTAGTGCCTGTCTGGGATTGTGGTAAAATAAACTCATAAATGAATAAGCAGGCCTACATTGAATATGAAGTTATACAACACAGTTATACAATAGTATCGAGGCAGAAACAGACCTGAATTTATTTAAAACGGATCATAATTAGACTATTATCTTATCTTCAAAAGGAGGAATAGTGTGGGCTATTGTTGATTATGCTTATTTTCTATTCAACTATTAAGCGGATCACTACACGGTGGTGGGTAATCAGAATATTATATTGATTTTTTCTCTCTCACGATGTCACGTTTTTTGCTGTCTAATGTGTTTTAGAATTTACGCAGTTTGATAGCCTATGGACATTGCGGTCCAGGTCATTTCAATAACGCATATAGGCAAATGCATACAGGCAATAGGTAAATGAACACCCTCATAAAAAACAACAACGTAAAACCATTTGATTACCAGCATTAGTCCTATAATGAGATATTTCCTTTATCAAAATATGAGCTACGTTCTATTATACCATCATTCAAGCGACTGACTACACTTTACTTGAGTGGCAGCGCAAGCAGGCCTATTATCCTCATACAGGCAATGTTTAACGTTTGTCTGGCGGCAGTTAGCCTATAGCAATAGCGGTTAAGAACGTTGGACCAGTAACCGAAAGGTAGCTTGTTCGAATCCTCGAGCCGACAGGTGAAAAATCTGTCGATGTGCCCTTGAGCAAAGCACTTAACCCTGATTGCTCCTGTTAGTCGCTCTGCATAAGAGCGTCTGCTAAATGACTGAAATGTAGCCCAAATGTCTGTGTCTGGAAAAATATATTTGAGAAAATGATTGTTAAATTCAGTTTACCTGTTGGCTCAAAGTTTAGTATTCAAGTAGTCTAGCACAATACAAAAATACTGTTGCATGACAATGGGCTATGACATGGTCCATCCCATCCAAATGGATTATTGCGGCATTGTATCAATAAACCATCACAAATAGCCACCAAAACTACAATTTACCTGATTCAAACCTATAACGCAATCAAAATTGCTCACATAAATTATGCTCTCACATAACGGCCTATGTGTCCACCACACATTCAAATGACCCTTATTGTAGGCTAGAATAATACAGTTATTATATCTAGGCCTATTCATATTATCATCAATGTCACTGTCCTTATTTTTGTAATATATAGTTAGTTATTAGATATACTGTATATAGGCTATAGCAAATTGCCACTAACGGAACAAACTAACGCTTCGTTTGAATTAGTTTATAACTGGGTCACACAACATTTTACAAGTTGCATTAATGCCATGACTTTATTTTTCTTATGGATGTAGCCTACAACACAATATAAGTCACAGAACCAGAATTTGGACAGTGTGATTGAATCAGTATTTTATGTAGTTTATGCAGTCACGCATAATTCTATTCTGAGTCCACATATTGTAGAGGTTAATAACCTATACAAGTTTAAAGGTCACATGCAAGATACAGCAGGTGTAAACCAGTACAGTGAAATGCTTAACTTGTGAGCTCTTTCCCAACAATGCACAATAAAGGTACTAATAGAGATAAGAAGAAAAAAAACACGTGAAATGCGAGAAAACATTTTTTTTAACCAAGATAATGCAGTTACAGTGCCTTCAGAAAGTATTCATACCCCTTGACTTTTACCACATTTTGTTGTGTTACAGCTTGAATTTAACATGTATTAAATCAATTTTTTCTCTCTCTCACCCACCTGTGAAAACATGTTTTATCATGTATCAAATAAATATTTTCTCTCTTTTTCCTCCGCCAGTGAAAACATGTTTTTAGAAATTTTTGCAAATGTATTGAAAATGAAGTACAGAAATATCTCATTTACATAAGTATTCACAACCCTGAGTTAATACTTTGTAGACTCACCTTTGGCAGCGATTACAGCTGTGACTCTTTCTGGGTAAGTCTCTAAGAGCTTTCCACACCTGGATTGTGCAACGTTTGCCCAATATTATTTTCAAAATTCTTCAAGCTCTGTCAAATTGGTTGCTGATCATTGCTAGACAACCATTTTCAGGTCTTGACATAGATTTTTAAGTAGAATTAAGTCAAAACTGTAACTCGGCCACTCAGGAACATATAATGTCTTCTTGGCAAGTAACTCCAGCGTAGATTTGGCCTTGTGTTTTAAGTTATTGTCCTGCTGAAAGGTGAATTAATCTCCCAGTGTCTGGTGGAAAGCAGACTGAACCAGGTTTTCCGCTAGGATTTTGCCTATGCTTAGCTCCATTCTGTTTCTTTTTTATCCAGAATAACTTCCCAGTCCTTAACGATTTCAAGCATACCCATAATATGATGTAGCCACCACCATGCTTGAAAATATGGAGAGTGGTACTCAGTAATGTGTTTTATTGGATATGCCCCAAACATAACACTTTGTTTTCAGGACCAAAAGTTAATTGCTTTGCCACATTTTTTGCAATATTACTTTATTACCTTGTTGAAAACACGATGCATGTTTTGGAATATTTTTATTCTGTACAGCCTTCCTTCTTTTCACTTGTGAATTAAGTTAGTATTGTGGACTAACTACAATGTTGTTGACCCATCCTCAGTTCTCCTATCACAGCCATTAAACTCTGTAACTGTTTTGAAGTTGCCATTGGCCTCATGGTGAAATCCTTGAGTGGTTTCCTTCCTCTCTGGCAACTGAGTTAGGAAGGATGCCTGTATCTTTGTGGTGACTGGGTGTCTTGATACACCATCCAAATTCTAATTAATAACTTCACCATGCTCAAAGGGATATTCAATGTCTGCTTTAAAAAAAAATCAATCTACCAATAGGTGCCCTTCTTCATGAGGCATTCGAAAACCTCCCTCCCTGGTCTTTGTGGTTGAATCTGTGTTTGAAATTCATTGCTCGACTGAGGGACCTTAGAGATAATGGTATGTGTGGGGTACAGAGACGACGTAGTCGTTCAGAAATCATGTTAAACACTATTATTGCACAGAGAGTGAGTCCATGCAACTTATCATGTGACTTGTTAAGCATTTTTTTCTCCTGAGATTATTTAGGCTTGCCATATCAAAGGTGTTGAATATTTATTGACTCAAGACATTTCAGCATTTCATTTGCAATTAATTTGTAAACATTTCGAAAAACATAATTACACTTTTACATTATGGGGTATTCTCTGTAGGTCAATTTTAAATTGAGGCTGTATCAACAAAATGTGGAAAAAGTCAAGGGGTGTGAATACTTTCTGAAGGCACTGTATATACAGGTCACATATACAGGTCAGTGCAGTGCCAGTACTATTATTACAATGTGCAGGGGTCGGCTACTGGAGTGATTGAGGAAGTAATGTACATTTAGACAGGGGTAAAAGTGGCTAGTAGTAGGATTAATACTAATGATAATGATAATCGTAATAAACAATATAGCAGCATCGAATTATAATATTATGCAATTTTACCATGCATAGGATTTTCAAGTAGTCTAAACTTTTATAAATGTTGTTTACACCTTCTGTTATTTGAGTTTATTTGAACATTTTTGAAATGGCCTTGTAACTGTATGAAAATGTAGGCCTACGGATTGTCAGTGTACCTGTAGCCTATAATTACTATGTTAATAGGCTACTGGTAATTCCTACTACCACAATCCATTGCATTTCATTTTCATCATTGAGAACAATTAATCAACTGATAACACATTTGGGAGCAAGCAGGGAGAATGTCAACAGTTACAGCAGTAGCAATAATGATTTATGCAAGGACATGAAATGTCCCTCCATGGGACACACAACACAACACAGATAGAAATATGATGTCCATTGCACAGAACGCAGGCGTTTAGTTGAGATTGAATACACCTTCAAGACACTTCTTGAACGTCAGTCAAAATACTATTGCCATCATGTAATGGAATGTGAAAATGAAATTTCCTCCATTTTTTCCCCCTTCAAAATAAGTGGCCATTATTTAACAACTGTGTTATACAGTTAGACTGCATAGCTAAATTTGCCCATAGCCACCAAAATGTATTGTAATGGACCTTCAGTCAAGATCACTGTCACGGATTCAGCCGAGGGTGCTCCTCCTCCTTGCTCGGGCAGGCTTCGGCGTTCGTCGTCGCCGGAGTACTAGCTGCTACCGATCTATGTTTCTGTGTTCTACTTGTTTTGTCTTTATTATTCACACCTGGTTCCCATTATGTATTGATTTCTTCCCTATTTAACTCTCTGGCTCCCACTGGCTTTTGTGCATGTTTGTTCATGTTTGGTTGTCGTCTGGTGAGTGGGTTTGTTCCTCCCTGCGTGGAGGTTATGTTATTTACGTTACCTACGAGTAAAGTACATTTTCGATTAGCTCTGTGTCCTACGCCTGACTTCGTCCTACCGCATCACAGTGACCTCCTGACAGAAACACGCACCTTAAATGGAGTCAGCAGGTGCCGGGTGCCAGGGTTTTCTGCTCCAGGTAGAGCTCTACCTGGCTACCATCCACCCGGCTCCCTCTGGATACAAGAGTGTGTCCGCCCTCATCTCCTGTCTGTCGGGGAGAGCGCTCGAGTGGGCCAACGCCGAGTGGGGAGGAATAGACGCAGCGTCAGTACGCTATGCGGATTTCACCCGCCACTTTCGGGCGGTATTCGATTACCCACCGGAGGGGAGAGCGGTGGAGGAATGTCTATTCCACCTCAGACAGGGGAGGAGGAGCGCACAGGACTTTGCACTGGACTTCAGGACTCTGGCTGCCAGTGCAGGATGGAATGAGAGGGCCCTGATCGACCACTACTGATGCAGCATTACGGGAGGACGTTCGTCGGGAACTGGCCTGCAGGGACACCACCCTTAACCTGGACCAACTGGTGGATATGTCGATAAGGCTGGATAACCTGTTGGAAACCCGCGGACGTCCGGATCAGGGGCCGTCCATTCCATAACCCAGCACCTCCGACCCTACCCCTATGGAGCTCGGAGGTGCTGCGCTTAGGGAGACCGGAAGAAGGGCCGTCTCCTGCACCAACTGTGGCCGCAGAGGACACACTGCTGGTCGGTACTGGGGAGGTCTTTAGGGAGTCAAGGCAGTAGGGAGAGCACTGGTGGACCGTCTCAGGTGAGTAGGCACCCGACTCACCCAGAGGTCCCTGTTGCGCATATGTGTATTGATATCGTATTTCCAGAGTTTTCCCCTCATTCCCAGCATAAGGCGCTCGTAGATTCAGGCGCAGCTGGGAACTTTATTGATCGTCAGTTTTCCCGTAGTTGAGGGATTCCTATTGTTCCTGTTGATGTGCCGTTCCCTGTACATGCCTTAGATAGTCGCCCTTTAGGGTCAGGCCTGATTAGGGAGGTCACAGCTCCACTCTGGATGAAGACGCAGGAGGGTCATGAGGAGAAAATTAGTCTCTATCTGATTGATTCTCCTGCGTTTCCAGTGATGTTGGGGCCTCCCTGGTTAACTTCTCATGACCCCACGATTTCATGGCAAAAGAGGGCTCTCAAGGGATGGTCAAGTCAGTGCTCGGGGAGGTGTGTAGGTGTTTCCATAGGGGCAACTACGGTGGAAAGTCCAAACCAGGTCTCCACCATGCACATTCCCCCCGAAAATGTCGATTTGTCTCTCGCCTTCTGTAAAAAGAAGGCGACTCAATTATCACCCCATCGACAGGGGGATTGTGCGATAAATCTCCAGGTAGGCGCTGCACTTCCCCAGAGTCACGTGTATCCCCTGTCACAGGAAGAGACGGCGGCTTTGGAAACATATGTCTCAGAATCTCTGGGGCAGGGATACATTCGGCCATCCACTTCACCTGTCTCCTCAAGTTTCTTTTTTGTGAAGAAGAAGGATGGAGGTTTACGCCCGTGCATTGACTACCGGGGTCTCAATCAGATCACTGTCAAGTACAGTTATCTACTACCGCTCATTGCTAGTATGACGGAGTCATTGCACGGGGCGCGCTTCTTCACAAAATTGGATCTCAGGAGCGCGTAAAACCTGGTGCGTATCTGGGAGGGAGATGAGTGGAAGACGGCATTTAGTACCACATCTGGGCACTATGAGTACCTCGTCATGCCGTACGTGTTGATGAACGCTCCATCAGTCTTCCAATCCTTTGTAGATGAGATTTCCAGGGACCTGCACGGACAGGGTGTAGTGGTGTATATTTTTACATTTTTAGTCATTTAGCAGACACTCTTATCCAGAGCGACTTACAGGAGCAATTAGGGTTAAGTGCCTTGCTCAAGGGCACATCAACAGATTTTTCACCTAGTCGGCTCAGGGATTAGAACCAGCGACCTTTCGGTTACTGGCACTACGCTCTTAACCACTAAGCTACCTGCCGCCCCATATAGATGATATAGATGATATTCTCATATACTCTGCTACACGAGCCGAGCATGTGTCCCTGGTGCGCAAGGTGCTTGGTCGACTGTTGGAACATGACCTGTACGTCAAGGCGGAGAAATGTCTGTTCTTTCAAAAGTCTGTCTCCTTCCTAGGGCACCGCCTGTCCGCATCAGGGGTGGAGATGGAGATTGACCGCATTTCGGCTGTGCGTAATTGGCCGACTCCAACCACGGTTAAGGAGGTGCAGTGATTCTTAGGGTTTGCCAACTACTACCGGAGGTTTATCCGGGGCTTTGGTCAGGTAGCGGCTCCCATTACCTCCTTGCTGAGGGGGGGACCGGTGACACTGCAGTGGTCAGCCGAGGCGGACAGGGCGTTTGGTCACCTGAAGGACCTGTTTACCTCGGCTCCAGTGCTGGCTCATCCGCATCCCTCCTTAGCATTCACAGTAGAGGTGGACGTATCCGAGGCTGGGATAGGAGCTGTACTGTCTCAGCGCTCGGGTACGCCACCAACTCTGCCCCTGTGCTTTCTTTCTGAAGAAGCTCAGCCCGGCGGAGCGCAACTATGATGTGGGGGACTGGGAGCTGTTAGCTGTGGTTAAAGCTCTGAAAGTGTGTAGGCATTGGCTTGAGGGGGCTAAACACCCTTTTCTCATTTTGACTGACCACCGCAATCTGGAGTACATCCGGGCGGCGAGGAGATTGAACCCTTGCCAGGCAAGGTGGGCCATGTTTTTCACTCGTTTTGTGTTCACCCTTTCTTACAGACCAGGTTCCCAGAACGCTAAGGCAGACGCCCTGTCCCGACTGTATGATACAGAGGAGAGGTCCATTGAGCCCACTCCCATACTTCCGGCGTCGTGTCTGGTGGCACCGGTGGTGTGGGAGGTTGACGCGGACATCAGGCGGACGTTACGTACAGAGCCCACTCCCCCCCCCCCCCCCCCCCCAGTGTCCGGAGGGTCGTATGTACGTGCCGTTAGAGGTCCGCGATCGATTGATCTATTGGGCTCACAGTCCTGCCGTCTCATTCCTATGCCTGGTCTCCCTACGGCCCTACAGACTGCGGAGGCCCTATTTATACACGTCTTCCGGCACTATGGGGTACCTGAGGATATTGTATCTGATCGGGGTCCCCAGTTCACCTCAAGGGTCTGGAGGGCGTTCATGGAACGTCTGGGGAACTCGGTCAGCCTGACCTCAGGTTTTCACCCCGAGAGTAATGGGCAGGTGGAGAGAGTGAACCAGGATGTGGGTAGGTTTCTGCGGTCCTATTGCCAGGACCGGCGAGTGGTCGGGTTTCATCCCCTGGGCAGAGATGGCCCAAAACTCCCTCCGCCACTCCTCCACTAACCTTTCTCCATTTCAGTGTGTGTTAGGTTATCAGCCGGTCCTGGCACCTTGGCGTCAGAGCCAGATCGAGGCACCTGCGGTGGAGGAGTGGTTTCGGCGCTTGGAAGAGACCTGGAACGCTGCCCATGTACGCCTGCAACAGGCCATCAGGCGACAGAAGGCGAGCGCCGACCGCCACCGCAGTGAGGCTCCGGTGTATGCACCGGGGGACCGGGTCTGGCTCTCGACCCGAAACCTGCCCCTTCGACTGCCCTGCCGGAAGCTGGGTCGGCGGTTTGTGGGGCCATTTAAAGTCCTGAGGAGATTGAACAAGGTTTGTTATAGCTCACAGCTTCCTCCTGAGTATCGTATTAAGCCCTCGTTCCATGTGTCTCTCCTCAGGCCGGTGGTAGCTGGTCCACTCCAGGAGTCTGAGGTACGGGAGGTTCCTCCGCCCCCACTGGACATCGAGGGCGCACCGGCGTGCTCGGTCCGTTCCATCCTGGATTGGAGGCGTCGGGTGGGGGGCCTGCAGTATCTCGTGGAGTGGGAGGGGTACGGTCCGGAGGAACGGTGCTGGGTCCCTAGGAGGGACATACTCAATCCCTCCATGTTGAGGGATTTCCACCGTCGTCATCCGACTCGCCCTGCGCCGCGTCCTCCTGGCTGTCCCCGAGGCCGGTGTCGGCGCACGGCTGGAACCGCGCATCAAGAGGGGGGGTACTGTCACGGATTCAGCCGAGGCTGCGCCTCCTCCTTGCTCGGGCAGGCTTCGGCGTTCGTCGTCGCCGGTGTACTAGCTGCTACCGATATATGTTTCTGTGTTCTACTTGTTTTGTCTTTATTGTTCACACCTGGTTCCCATTATGTATTGATTTCTTCCCTATTTAACCCTCTGGCTCCCACTGTGTTTTGTGCGTGTTTGTTCATGTTTGGTTGTCGTCTGGTGAGCGGGTTTGTTCCTCCCTGCGTGGAGGTTATGTTATTTACGTTACCTACGAGTAAAGTACATTTTCGATTAGCTCTGTGTCCTGCGCCTGACTTCGTCCTACCGCATCACACTGACACCCTGACAATCACCTCTAGTTATCCATTTCCATACATTCTGTCTGCATCAGACAAAAGTCTCTCCAGATGAAATGGAAAAAAATAACACTTAGGTCAGAAAAGGCTAATTCGAGAGTCATGGTGTTTTCTGAGGTAGCATAACTAGCATTAGATTACTAGATTAGAGCAGGGTTTCCCAAACTTCGTCCTGGGACCCACCCTGTTGTGCAAGTTTTCGTTTTTGCCCTAGCACTACACAGCTGATTCAAATAATCAAAGCTTGATGAGGAGTTGGTTATTTGAATCAGCTGTGTAGTGCTAGGGCAAAAACCAAAATGTGCACCCAGGGGGCCCCCAGGACCAAATTTGAGAAACCCTGGATTAGAGTAGTGCATACTTTTCTGTTTCCTTTGAAGATAACTTCTGGTATCCACTAGGGGTCAGGAGTGTGCTCTCTGTCATGACTGGGAATGAATGGGAAAGGGAAAATGCTGACAAGCAAATGAGGACAGTTGTTCTATGATCTTGTACTAAACCAAATGATAAAAGTCAAATAAACCAAATGATGATGCTCTACAAAACACAGAAATGTCCTTCAAGTAATTCTATAGCATCTCTATTAGAATTATTAACAGAATGTTCCCTGAATGCCATAAGAATTCATAAAGCATTACACACTGGTGGTAAATGCATTGTAAAACATGCTATAAGTATTCATAATAGTTAATGGCTCCTTAAACTATATGAATGCATAAATAGCTATAATGCATTTATAAGGCAGTACAAAATGTCTCATAGAAACTGTTATCCTAATGTTCTCTAAATTCTCAGAAAATGGGACAAACATATTTTAAAACATGGGCCCTAAGTCCTGGTGGTTTTAGTTTATCTCACCCAGTGAACAGTCTACTTTCAAGAATCTTCAAAGGATATACAGGTTCTTCATCAGCTAGTGCAACCCTGACCAACCCTGACTAACTCTGATCCCGTACACATAACCCGACTGACTATTTCTTAAGTGTCAACTCTCGCCATCCTGGACATTCTTCTGTGCAGATCAAATGCACTTCTCAAAGTACTGACCGGAAATCCACTATCGCAGGATTGATTGAATACTTGCCTCAGAGAATGGTCAGTCTGGAATTTGAACGTTTTCAGAAATGTGTTCTCTCAGGCTGTTTATGCCATATCTAAGGGTGTTAATCCTGTTATTTCCAACACGCTTAATTAGCTGCTTCCCATTGTGTCCATGTGTACTTAAAGGGATAGTTCACTCTAATGATTGACATCAGTTAGTATAGTTGTTGGAGACAAACTGTTGCATTATAAGGTTATATCATGATAATCACACTGAATACAATTAAGTAAGTTAACATTAGAAAACAAAACAATGCATTAAAAGTGTGCAAACTACCTTATGCTAATGACAAGAGGAACAAAGCCTTTATCAGACATTGAATGTAATTTGGAGTTCTGCTCAACTCGAAGAGGGTGGAATACAATGAAACACAAATCTCTGTTCGTTGCCAAATTTGTCAGAGGGGTATAATTACGAATGCTGGCCAGTCATTTAGAACATTTTAAGGGAAATATTTTCTTATGTGAACTAATGAGTCAGTATTTGTTTTTAAGACACAATAACGTTGTGAATGTGATGGAAAACTGCCTGAAACCCTCATAAATGAAAGCATTAAAACATACACAAATACTACTTCAGCAAGCCTTTAATATAAACAAACACGTTTCTGATCTTTCTTTTACAGGCCAATTTAATTCAGCAAACCAGAGAATGATTTCTGCCACCCTTTGGCTAAATTACTGAGTTTTACAATGCGGCACTTTGCATTTTTTAGTGCAATGTCACAGAACATAAAATTGCTAAATTATCTGCCCCCCCTGATGGGTGTGAGTATTTGTTTGCGTTTTGGCTTAATGACACAAAATAGAAGTTGGATAAGGCAAATATGTTACCCTGTAATGATTATCAATCAGTATTGCAATTATAAGATATTAATGGGAGGACATTGGACCTCCAAACAAGCCATATGTGAATGGTTAAAGAGAAATTATTTTTTTAATAAGGTTGCATGTTTCCCTAATTAAACTTCATTTCATTCTATTACAATGAAATAGACATTCAACTTTTGTGTGTTCTATCATGTAGAAATGAAAATGAAAATATTAGAAACCTAACATTTCTGGCCTGTATTTTGTTTTACATTCCATCTTCTACACTACACGACCAAAAGTATGTGGACACCTGTTTGTCGAACATCTCATTCCAAAATCATGGGCATGAATATAGAGTTGATGCCCCCTTTGCTGCTATAACAGCCTTCATTCTTCTGGGAAGGCTTTCCACTAGATGTTCGAACATTGCTGCGGGGACTTGCTTCCATTCAGCTACAAGAGCATTAGTGAGGTTGGGCACTGATGTTGGGTGATTAGGCCTGGCTCGCAGTCGGCGTTCCAATTCATCCCAGAGGTGTTTGATGGGGTAGAGGACAGGGCTCTGTGCAGGCCGGTCAAGTTCTTCCACACTGATCTCGACAAACCATTTCTGCATGGACCTCGCTTTGTGCACGGGGGCATTGTCATGCTGAAACAGGAAAGGGCGTTCCCCAAACTGTTGCCACAAAGTTGGAAGCACAGAATCGTCTAAAATATCATTGTTTGCTGTAGCGTTAAGATTTCCCTTCACTAAGGTGCCTAGCCTGAACCATGAAAAACAGCCCCATACCATTATTCCTCCTCCACCAAACTTTACAGTTGGCACTATGTATTCGGGCAGGTAGCGTGTTCCTGGCATCTGCCAAACCCAGATTAGTCTGTTGCACTGCCAGATGGTAAAGCGTGATTCATCACTCCAGAGAACGTGTTTTCAATGGCGGTGAGCTTGACACCACTCCAGCAGACGCTTGGCATTGCGCACGGTGATTTTAGGCTTGTGTGCGGCTGCTCGGCCATGGAAACCCATTTCATGAAGCTCCCGATGAACAGTTCTTGTGCTGACGTTGCTTCCAGAGGCAGTTTGGAACTCGATAGTAAATGGTGCAACCGAGGACAGACAATTTTTAAGTTGTAGAAACAACTCAAGGATGATCAATGGAAACAGGATGCACCTGAGCTCAATTTCTTGTGGCATAGCAAAGGGTTTGAATACTTATGTAAATAAGGTATTTCTGTATTATTATTATTTTTATAAATTTGCAAAAAATTCTACAAACTTGTTTTCACTTTGTCATTATGGGATATTGTGTGTAAATTGATGAGATGTACAAAAAAAAAAAAAAAAAAAATTCAGAATAAGGCTGTAACATAACAAAATGTAGAAAAAGGGAAGGGGTCTGAATACTTTCCGAATGCACTGTAGCTCCATCCATGCCTCAGCTCCACTGGGATGTCTACCTTAAAGGAGTTTCCACCATATACCTATAAATCAATCACAGAACTACAAGGGCAAAGAGGGGAACAACAATCCACCAATCATACAGATCATTGTTGCTGACCGAGTAACACAAAGACTGACCAAAAATGATGACAAACAATAGCCTATGTCACTGAAGAAATAAATAAAATAAAAGTTAGCCACCTCATTTAAACAAACAGTACATATTTTAGAAATACAACATTTGTGAAGTTAGGTGATGGTCACCTTTGACCCCCAAAGCCTCTCTAAACAACTGAACGCAAAAGGGCATTACTGTAGAGGCATAACTTTACAAAAACATTTGTGGACATTATTGTCAAACATAAAAACACTGATATTTGCCCCGAAATGCCAGATGGCCAGTTTATTTCAATGTAGTACAAGTAACACAGGAATTAGGCAACTGTAGTAACAACATTGTATAGTCAAATACTGTAATACTTCAACTTCCCAGCAGAGGGCAGGGCAGCATAATCAAAATATTTTGAATAGCTGAGAAAGCCATTGCAGTTGTATTTGAAGTATGAATTTCTTTTTGTGTGATTTATAATTGTATCTATAGTTCCCCATCTTCACTTTTAACAGTGCAGTTTGAGTCTTCCTTAATACTTGTTATTTTACTCCATCTCACCCAGCGAACACCAAACAGATAATGAATTATTTCCGATTGGTACAGCTGCACTGGATGGAGGATCCATGCCACATATCTTAGAGGAGGCCCACTGCCAACTCCCAGGGCTGTTTGAAAAGGTATCTGGTGGATTCAAACTCTATTCATGTGCAAGATTGATGTCTTCTAAAGTATCAAATATGTCAAAAAGTATCATACATTTGCCCAGTTTCCCTTTGGAACAAATGTAATATAAAACTGGTACAAGACGATACAGCGTATATTGCTTTACAACAGCTGACAAGCAATATCAGTTCACTCTGCATGAGTCATAGTGGTTATAATAAGTACTATCTTACAGTGTGTTCTTGCACTAAACCTATTTATGTATGTTACCCATTTATCTAAACATGCCTAGGTTTTAGTAAGTAGCGACCCTATGAGAAAGTCATACAGATGTTTTGAGTGCCACCTGATCTCAACAGGGTGTGGAAACAAAATCATCTAGATTTCAAGGGGCTAGCAAGAAAGAGAATGAGCATTAGATTATGGTTTGCTGAGACGTCATGCCCATATTAGGCACAGGGGCACGTGCCACCTCATATTTGTCCTGTTTAAAAAAATATAATACAAAACTTACTACTTAGCAATTTTATGAAGTTGACTTTAGCTAGCCCAGATAGGTTCCCAATCTCCCAACCTCATAACTAGCTACCAAGAAGCCATTTCAGGCTATCAATCAAGTTAGAGTAGCTAGATTGTCTGTCTTAGCTAGCATGCCTTCTGGCAAGGTTGGTAGACTTTAGAAAAGCAAGTAATTACTAAATGTACTGAATAAGACTCACATTCCTTTCAATCTAATACCCAGATTTTAGTAGAGATGCAGAGAAGCATATTTAGTTTCTTTATAAAAAGAACCACCAATCAGGAGGATACAGACAGCTCAAGAGGTATGCTTAGATATGCAGAAAAAACGTCTCTATTTTATAATTTTTTTTACATAGAATTAAGCATAATGATTATGGCTTTAGATTGCAGGAAAAAGCTGTTGCAGGTTTTGGAAAAATGCAAAGTTCTCCAATCTAAGGATGGGCAGAGCCCCCCTCCAGACCACCCCCCAGCAATCATCTGTATTTTGCGCCCCCTCACATTTTTGGGGTGCGTGACGCCCCTGATGGTTTGTATAAGATCTAGATTTCCAGTGTTGGGGAGTAGTGAACTACAGTTGAAGTCAGAAGTGTCACGCCCTGACTCTGAGGACTTGGATTTGTTGAGTCAGGGTGTGTATTTTCCGTGTTGTGTGTTTGCTATGTCGATGTTCTGTGTTTAGATCTAGAATGGGTAGATCTATGTTGGCCTGTGTGGTTCCCAATCAGAGGCAGCTGTTGCTCGTTGTCTCTGATTGGGGACCATACTTAGGCAGCCTTTTGGCACCTGTTAGTTGTGGGATCTTGTTCCGTGTGAGGTATGTTTATTTGTCTACCTTGGACTTCACGTTTTGTTGTGTGTTCAGTACGTAAATAAATATGAATGCATATCACGCTGCGCCTTGGTCCTTCTCGTCCGTAAATGATCGTGACAAGAAGTTTACATACACCTTAGCCAAATACATTTAAACTCAGTTTTTCACAATTCCTGACATTTAATCCTAGTAAAAATTCCCTGTCTTAGGTCAGTTAGGATCACCACTTTATTTTAAGAATGTGAAATGTCAGAATAATAGTAGAGAGAATAATTTATTTCTGCTTTTATTTCTTTCATCACATTCCCAGTGTGTCAGAAGTTTACATACACTCAATTAGTATTTGGTAGCATTGCCTTTAAATTGTTTAACTTGGGTCAAACGTTTCGGGTAGCCTTCCACAAGCTTCCCACAATAGGTTGGGTGAATTTTGGCCCATTCCTCCTGACAGAGCTGGTGTAACTGATTCAGGTTTGTAGGCCTCCTTGCTCGCACACGCTTTTTCAGTTCTGCCCACACATTTTCTATAGGATTGAGGTCAGGGCTTTGTGATGGCCATTCCAATACCTTGACTTTGTTGTCCTTAAGCCATTTTGCCACAACTTTGGAAGTATGCTTGGGGTCATTGTCCATTCGGAAGACCCATTTGCGACCAAGCTTTAACTTCCTGACTTCCTTCTTGAGATGTTGCTTCAATATGTCCACATATTTTTCCTTCCTCATGATGCCATCTATTTTGTGAAGTGCACCAGTCCCTCCTGCAGCAAAGCAACCCCACAGCATGATGCTGCCACCCCCGTGCTTCACGGTTGGGATGGTGTTCTTCGGCTTGCAAGGCACCCCCATTTTCCTCCAAACATAATAATGGTCATTATGGCCAAACAGTTATATTTTTGTTTCATCAGACCAGAGGACATTTCTCCAAAAAGTACGATCTTTGTCCCCATGTGCAGTTGCAAACCGTAGTCTGGCTTTTTTATGGCGGTTTTGGAGCAGTGGCTTCTTCCTTGCTGAGTGGCCTTTCAGGTTATGTCGATATAGGACTTGTTTTACTGTGGATATAGATACTTTTGTACCTGTTTCCTCCAGCATCTTCACAAGGTCCTTTGCTGTTGTTCTGGGATTGATTTGCATTTTCGCACCAAAGTACGTTCATCTCTAGGAGACAGAACGCATCTCCTTCCTGAGTGATATGACGGCTGCGTGGTCCCATGGTGTTTATACTTGCATACTATTGTTTGTACAGATGAACGTGGTACCTTCAGGCGTTTGGAAATTGCTCCCAAGGATGAACCAGACTTGTGGAGGTCTACAATTTGTTTTCTGAGATCTTGGCTGATTTCTTTTGATTTTCCCATGATGTCAAGCAAAGAGGCACTGAGTTTGAAGGTAGGCCTTGAAATACATCCACAGGTACACCTCCAATTGACTCAAATGATGTAAATTAGCCTATCAGAAGCTTCTAAAGCCATGACATCATTTTCTGGAATTTTCCAAGCTGTTTAAAGGCACAGTCAAATTGGTGTATGTAAACTTCTGACCCACTGGAATTGTGATACAGTGAATTACAAGTGAAATAATCTGTCTGTAAACAATTGTTGGAAAAATTACTTGTGTCATGCACAAAGTAGATGTCCTAACCGACTTGCCAAAACTATAGTTTGTTAACCAGAAATGTGTGGAGTGGTTGAAAAACGAGTTTTAATGACTCCAACCTAAGTGTATGTAAACTTCCGACTTCAACTGTACATCTAGTAATTTAACTACATTTTGCAGTAGCTTGGTGGTAGTTGAACTCAAACACAATTGCATTTTATCGATGGCAATTTGAATGCACAGAGATACCGTCGTGATGAAATCCTGAGGTCCATTATGAGGCCCATTTTTTTTTTAAGGTATCTGTGACCAACAGATGCATATCTGTATTCCCAGTCATGTGAAATCCATAGATTAGGACCTAATTTATTTATCTAAACGGACTGATTTCCTTATATGAACTGTAACAGTAAAACTTTTGAAATTGTTGCATGTTGCGTTTATATTTTTGTTCAGTATATATTTTCCTCAAGGGTAGCTTAACTTCTTCAACTGTGAAGTAATTGGTAGCTTGGTAAACTATATTTTCAGAGTAGCTTCCCCCACAATGTAGATTTCCTGCCACAGTCAATCAGGTTTTATGAGTAGTAACTTTTGCAAGGTCATTATGTAACAAAAGATATAAAGGGAAACTCGTGTTTCAGTATTGTGGTAAGTCAGTAATAGATTGTTATGTAAAGTTCATAATTTGCTGGCTTCTTTTCAACACATTTAGGTATGTAAAGGGACATTTCTCAACAACATCAAAGTTTGTCAGAATTACAGTCAGGATAAACCAGAGATGAAGTCTTGATCTCATGATCTTGGTCACATAAATGCAGTCTTGGTCTGGGTTTCAATACACAGTGTCTGGCCTGGGTTGGCACCCAATGTCTTGGTCATGGTCAAGACCATGGTTTGTGTAGTCTTTCAACTCATGTGGTCAAGATACACCCGTGAGTACCATCTCTTGTAAGAGTGGCAACTCGAAATGACCAGGGAACCTTGTTTTTTCAACATTACATTTACATTTTACATTTTATTCATTTAGCAGACGCTCTTATCCAGAGCGACTTACATCAACTTATCTTTCAGACATTTTAACTGTCTTAGTCTCATCTCGAAGTTGGGTTTGGGTCTCTAGAGTGTTGATTAAATTTTTGTGAGAAACTGTAACTTTGTCTGAACAGTCTTGAGAAACATTGTCCGATTCTCAAAACAACCAATATTTAAAGGCAAGCACAAGATATCAAGTTGAGGCATGCTAGTGAATGGTTAAGGTAAGGGTTAGGGGGTTAGGATAATGTAAAAAAACAAAAACACACCTGGATTAGAACTGCCACTGCCAATCACAGATCACCAGTCCTGCATGTTACGCCCACTGCCAACGTCCTTGCACAGCATTTCTTGTTTTCACTCTCACAATGCGAATTCAATATCAAAACTCACTCGACTGTCTTGCAATATTAAAAGAAAATCAATTGCATTTGTGCTTGCTACTCACACAACACATTTGAAAACTCAAAGGCACCAAAAAGAGAGTTGTTTTATTACATACATATAAGTAATACACTACACAAACGTATACTGTACCAATTCCATAGAAAACGCAATAATGATAAAGTTTAGCCTACATCAAAACAAGACACATAACTAAAGGTTAAAGAGTAGGCCTATTCATACAATAAAACAACACGCATTAGGTAATCATTATTTTCTCAGGGATGTACAGGCTGGGAACTGGGTATGTGTGAGCCTTAAGACAGCTTAGTAGTACGAAAGGTTATGGAAACATACAACATATTTGGATAAATTAGTCATTCCCTTTCGAACGGTGTGGTAAGTAAGCAGCGGTAAGCGAGGCTCACAAACATTTCTTATTGGTTTATTATTTTAAGGTTTTCTTTGGAATGGCTGGTATTCAGCAAATTTCCTGTGGAAAGTTCTCCACCACTTGGTGGAATGTTATCACAGACACATGCCATCTAACATGAGACTTCACTTGGCCAATAACATAAACTCTGTAGGCCACCACTACATAGGTTAGAAAATAAAACAGCGTTGGCATGTTTTTTTACTAGAGTTGTGTGTGATGTTATGTATGTGTGTGTGTGTGTGTTTTTGAGTGAAACAGGGTTTACATACCCTCTCACTTGTGTGTGTGTGCGATACGTGCTCTGTTTGCGCATGCTGTGTGTGCGTGTGTTTGTCTCTGGATGGGTTCAACTCTTCTCTTCCACCAGCAGCTGGAGTCTGTCCTCTCCGTAGCGAGGGGTACTCTGTCCAGTCTCAATGGCCTCACAGTCATCTGTGAAAAACACTAGGTCCTGTGGGGAGGTCAAACAGTCAGACCTAGGCATCCACAACATCTCCAACTGCAGAATGTGGGTGAAAGGCTGAGCAAAGCTGACGAAACATCGGCAGACAATAAACTAAATGAGCAGAAGTAAACATGTTATCT
The DNA here is from genome assembly GCF_964263955.1 of Coregonus lavaretus. Taxonomy (NCBI): domain Eukaryota; kingdom Metazoa; phylum Chordata; class Actinopteri; order Salmoniformes; family Salmonidae; genus Coregonus; species Coregonus lavaretus. Next base: position 48,058,158 of record NC_139999.1, read on the forward strand.
TTTATACTGAATTGAACTCTGGGCTGTAATTCCCTAGCTTGGTTCCAGAAATGCCATCTTGTCACCTCATGTCATTGTCCTTATAAGAGTTGGCAAGGCAGAACAGATCTGGAAACAGGATAGTAATTTCCTGCACCACATACAGAATAGGCTATGACAGACATTTAAAAATATATATATATGTTCTGACTATGAGAGACATCACGGTTAATTAATCTGTAGAGCTGAGCACACACATACCCGATAACAGATTCTGTTGATGATTGTGTACAGGTTGGTAACTTTGCGCTTCAACAACAGGATCCTGGGTCGCTCTCTGCAGTACTGCGTAGGAAGGTTCTCCACAACATAGATTAAGTCACGGAGCTTGGTCGTGATGCACGAATTCTACAGGGAAATAAAAATGATATTGTATAACCTATTGCTCAATGAATATTATACTATTTTGATTTAAAATTACACAAAAACAGTTTCAGATACTGGTATACAACAATTCTTTTATATTAATTAAAATGTATTGGCATGTTATATTTTTAAGCTTTGATATCGCATCCAATCACATTATGGAATGCATGCATCTTCTAATCTACATGAAACATGTATAGTGCATCACCAACTCATTACTGTTAATGCAATATAACCCAATGAGACATCAAATCAGATTCTGGTTCACGCTGTCGACCTTTTCTTCAATACTGACATGACGTCTGAGAATCAATATTTTGTTCAGATAAACTACATGGTTTAAACTTACGTGCACATCCAGAAACATCTTGGGCAGAATCTCCACGCAGGTTTTCTACAACATAAAACGTTTAAATTAGAAATCATTTGGATACATAAGAAAATAACTGTTTTTATCAAATCAATTACGAAATTGAAATAGCTCACCGTGCGATGACAATTGTGTAGTTTTTCCAAAAGGTCCATTATTTCCTTGCTCAAGCCAAGCACTCGGGAATAGCATGTCGGTGGTGCACAGTCTGCCAACCAAATAAAACTGAAGAAACACAACAAAGATAAGAGTCTCATCTTTCTACCCGTTGTTGCGTCGGTCAAAAAAGGCTTACTACCCAGCTACGCATGGGCTTTACAACACGAGTGTGTTCTTTGTCGAGCAACTTTGCAGTTTGTAGTTGGGAGTGACAAAAAAGAGATGATGACGTCGAAGATCCACTAAGCGCAACATGACAGGAAATGAAACGTATTTTGCGCTCACACGTGAAATGTCTATCAACATCCTTCAGGATGACAACAAAGTGTATCATCCCATGCTGCAACAATCCACATGCCACTATCAACATTCATTTAAGCACATGTTGGTAACATTTGTATGGCTGTTAATGAAACGATTTACAAATAGTTATAGGTAGGCCTAGTTAATAAACTGAGTTTATATAGCTAAACTGATATGATTAATTTATTGATGAATCAGTAATAAACAGTTATAACACATAGGTTGAAATTGTGGGATTGATATTTTGAAGCTTGCCAAACACTGAGCTATAAAAGGACTGTTGCAGGTGTTTTAACATTCAATGGACAGGAACAGGAATACTATTTTTTATAACATTTTTATTTATTTAGCATAATTGCATTTATATAATTTGTTACAATATTGATAATGGTGATGTGGTTCATGTATATGCCAAGACGTGCAAATCATTCATTATCACAAAAACTAACTGTCTACAGACAAAGCCTGCAACTATCTGGCTATTTTACAGTACCTTTCGACTACTTCAACTAAATTAAAGGTTAATACATATAATTTTGCTCATTCTTATCATAATACCACCATTGAGTACCATAAAGGTGGGACATTCTAGAGCACATAACGGAGTCTAACAGGGTACATGTTCCCCTAGCCTGGTCTCAGATCTGTTTGTGCTGTTTTGCCAACATAGTATAGGACCAGTAGGAATCTAATGGCAAGTCTGTGTCCAGAGTTGACCCTCTGAAACCACCAGCAAACTCAGGGTTGGTCTGTGGGGGCCACCGATCCCTTCTTCAGATTAAGGAAGTTCCTCTTCTTCCTCTTCCTGTTGGTGGCCCCTGTCGTGTTCTGGGGCTCCGGCAGAGCGCGGAACAGAAACACCCTCTCCCCCGTAGTGGGGATGTCCAGGACTACTGCATCGTTGGCCGAGCCAGAGGTGGAGGGTGCTGCTGCAGTAGTGGAGTCAAACACAGTTTCACTGTCCACCTCTACTCCTCCCACTGAAATCAGAACAGAGTCTTGGAGCTGTTCCGAGGATATGGTTCGGCTCGTTCCAGTCGCGACTGGTTTGGGAGTGGCAACAACTCCCTCCCTCCCCTTTTCCTGGACCAACACTTGCATGACGTCCCTGCGAGCCTCGGGTCTGGGATTGAGAAAAAACCTCTCCAGCAGGCTCTGTCTCTTCTCCTGGAACCTGGAAAATGAAGAGCATGATATTTGACTATGATTTCTGAAGCATCTACAGTATATAGGCCTTTAAAAAAGTGGGACCAAAATGCATGTACTACTCTATGTTGCTATGTGCCAAATATTGTCTCTCCCAAGTTATTTCCTAGTACTTTGTAGACATACCCTTAGGCTCCAAATCAATCACTGATAAAGAAAAACAGCACTGTAGGTTGACTCACAATCAATGTTTATGCTTTATCGTTAGGTATTAACCTTTTTAAATTCGCACAGACCCACCTGTCCTTGTCATCAACATTACATTGTCAACATTCTGAGTCGATGAGAACTGATTGAATTGGGGCCTTAGATAAAGTGTATCCACATCTAAAATAAAAGCCCCAGGAAAAAGCTGAGAGGCTCTTTGTCTTGCACTTACTGGTTTCTGTCCTTGTCCATGTTGTGGGCTGATACATTCCTTCCCACCATATCCTCCCTCAGTCTGACCAGCAGAGATGTGCCTGCTCCCCCTGGCCACCTGAGAAAAAAACAGCCAGAATGGAGAAGAAAAATAGCTCTCTAGCTAGAAAGAAATTATTCACGAACGGCAGAACTGAAAAAGCGTGTGCGAGCAAGGAGGCCTACAAACCTGACTCAGTTACACCAGCTCTGTCAGGAGGAATGGGCTCAATTCACCGAACTTATTGTGGGAAGCTTGTGGAATGCTACCCGAAACGTTTGACCAAAGTTAAACAATTTAAAGGCAATGCTACCAAATACTAATTGAGTGTATGTCAACTTCTGACCCACTGGGAATGTGATGAAAGAAATAAAAGCTGAAATAAATCATTCTCTCTACAATTATTCTGACATTTCACATTCTTAAAATAAAGTGGTGATCCTAACTGACCTAAGACAGGGAATCTTTACTAGGATTAAATGTCAGGAATTGTGAAAAACAGAGTTTAAATGTATTTGGCTATGGTGTATGTAAACGTCCGACTTCAACTGTATATTTAATTGTATTCCTCTTGCGTTAGTTACTCTTTATTTATTTTTACTCTGCATCATTTGGAAAGGTTCGTAAGCAAGCATTTCACTGTAAAGTCTACACCAGTTGTATTCGGCTCATGTGATAAATAAAATGGAATTTGATTTGAATGAGTATTCTTTCCTCCTCAGAGAGATCACATTGATTAGTCTCACTACTTCGACAGTGCTGTAAGAATGCGGTTATAACCAACATTTTGCACACCAAGTAAACCAGAGGAAGGTCCTAAAATTTGTCAAAGACTCCAGCCACCCAAGCCATAGACTGTTCTCTCTGCTACCGCACGGCAAGCGGTACCAGTGCACCAAGTCTGGAACCAGCAGGACCCTGAACAGCTTCTACCCCCAAGCCATAAGACTGATAAACAAGACTGCTAAATTGCTAATCAAATGGCTACCCACTGCTACTACTGTCGATATATCCTGTTGCCTAGTCACTTTAACCCTACCTATATGTAAATATCAACCTTAATTACCTCATACCCCTGCACATCAACTCGGCACTGGTAGTCCCTGTATATAGCCATGTTATTTTTTGGGATTTGTGTGTATTGTTTTGTATTGTTAGGTATTAATGCACTGTTGGAGCTAGAAACATAAGCATTTTGCTGCACCTGCAATAACATCTGCAAAATATGTGTATGCTACCAATAAAATTTGATTTGTTATTTTTTACTTGTCATTGTTATTCGTTATTCACTGTGTATTCATTCCTCGTGTCACTATTACATTTTTATGTAACTTGAAAAAGGACTCGGAAGTAAGCATTTCACTGTTAGTCTACACCTGTTGTTTACGAAACGTGAAGATTTCATCTTGATTTGATCTTTTCGCAGGTTCTGTCAAAATACTGAAATACCAGCATTCCCCTGTATGATAAAGTATTAGCTTGCTATTAATTCCCTACATGAATGCTGACATTTTGAAAAATGTTCTTGTAGTTCCTTTTTGTTCTACTTTGGAGTCTACTTGAAATTCCTTTTTGTTCTACTTTGGAGTCTACTTGAAATTCCTTTTTGTTCTACTTTGGAGTCTACTTGAAATTCCTTTTTGTTCTACTTTGGAGTCTAATTGAAATTCCTTTTTGTTCTACTTTTTGTGGTAGTATATTTGTGTGTGACATGTGCTTACAATTAGTGCCATAACGCAGTTTCACGGGCCCCCCCTTGTAGTTTGAAAGCTAATTTCCTGTAATAAAACATAAAAAAATGGCTTATGACGTGTTCATATGCTATCTGGGGGGCCCGACCTCCGGGGGGACCACTTGCAGGGGCTGTGGGGGTGTGTGCTACGCCAGTGGTTACAATGGCAAGAAGGGCCATATTCAAAGTTAAGTTAATAGGAGCCAAATTAAATTATTAAATTGACACATGATAAATATGTCTTATAAGCTTTTAAGACAAGAAACAAACTGCATCCAGCGTTTACTGACAAGTAACACATTGTGCTGGTGTGAGTCACTCACAGACACGCCTAAACATCTGGTGCACGGCACAAACTGCACCAAGAGTTCTTTCTCTAGTGGGATTGCTATTTTGGAGCCTGCTAAACAGTGAGCTTATGTATGACTTCACTTACTTACTGGATGTAAGTGGAGGGTTGAAATTGGCGTTAGACACCCAAGATGTGCAAGCTGTCAGATACACCATGCTCAATACTTGATTAAAGTTTACCCTGAGTTTTCAATGGCCAGGCAGAGAGTTTATGTCTCAGACTTCAAATCTGCCAAGACTGCTACTATTCGCTCTTCCCAATCTTCGCCCTCCCTTGGGAACAGCCAATATTGGCAATAGAAGATTTGAACTTTGTTGTTGTTGTTTATGTCTGTAAGCAGGAACATGCCACCGTGTGTATGGTGATGTCATGTTGACAACTCTACCTTTAAGCTCTGTTGCTGCAGATTTTAAGTCTGTTGCTGTTGTAAACAGGAAGTTGCCCTGCTATGTTTATGATGTCATATTGCAGACTCTACCTTTAAAGGGATACTGCAAGATTCTGGCCATGTTCTACTTACCCAGAGTCAAATGAACTCGTAGATACCATTTGTATGTCTCTGTGTGCAGTTTGAAGGAAGTTAGCGGATGTTTTGCGAGCCAATGCTAACTAGTTTTAGCGCAATGACTGGAAGTCTACAGGTACAGTAGCAATGCTGGCCTAAATACCAGAATCTCGCAGTATCCCTTTAAACAATTCTGAAGAAAACACTCCAATCCACTTCCAATAAGACTAATGCTAGACGAAGGAGCTTCAGTAGTTCTTACACTGTGCTCTCCTGCTCTGCGGACGCTGGAAGGACAGGTTGCTTGGGGCAGAGGGCGTCGATGAGGGAGAGCAGCTCCGACTCGGGGAGGGTTGGGAGGAGGAGACGGAGAGCCTCTAGGAGAACCTCAGTGGAGACCTGGCTCTGCCTCACCAGCCTGGCCGCAAACTCCAGATCCTGGGGAGCGATGGAGGAAAAAGAGGGATGGAGGGAAAAGAACTGGCTCCTTGGGCTTGGACTGTCAACAAAATAGTGCCTGAGACCCAGATTAAGCCTACTTCTAGACTAAAAAACAACTAAAAAGCAATTGGAGAATCACAATCATATGATGGCTAGATCACCTGGTCACAGTTTGTGTAGAGTCTCTTCAGCTCCAGCTGCTCCTTGAGATCCTCCATGGCCTGACTCCTGGCGTTGGCCTCTTGCAGCCTGGGAGAAAAAATATTGATAATGATTCTGTTCACACTTGGAGCTATGTTCTGTGTTACGCGTCATGGTGCATTTGTGTAAGAATATTTATAATATGTACAGTTATTTTAGGCAGAATAATAGCTCCATAAAGCCCACCTCTCTGTCTGCAGACTGGTGACCTGATCACACTTGTACAGGGCCTCGTGAAGGATGGTGGCCATGCGGCTGTCACGATCTATATGGAACAGTCTCCCTTGCCCTTCCTCCTCTTCCTCCTCATCTTCATTATCAGAGTGGTGTGGGTCTTTAGGTGGTCTGTGTTGGGAGGGTCCAGTCTCCAGACTCTCCAACTCTGCATGCTCTCTCTGGAGCTGGAGCTCTGCTTCCTCCAAACCCTGTAGTCACATGCAAAGGGATCAAGGTCTTCATAAAAACTTAATTCATTGAGGATATACACTGCTCAAAAAAATAAAGGGAACACTTAAACAACACAATGTAACTCCAAGTCAATCACACTTCTGTGAAATCAAACTGTCCACTTAGGAAGCAACACTGATTGACAATACATTTCACATGCTGTTGTGCAAATGGAATAGACAACAGGTGGAAATTATAGGCAATTAGCAAGACACCCCCAATAAAGGACTGGTTTTGCAGGTGGTGACCACAGACCACTTCTCAGTTCCTATGCTTCCTGGCTGATGTTTTGGTCACTTTTGAATGCTGGCGGTGCTTTCACTCTAGTGGTAGCATGAGACGGAGTCTACAACCCACACAAGTGGCTCAGGTAGTGCAGCTCATCCAGGATGGCACATCAATGTGAGCTGTGGCAAGAAGGTTTGCTGTGTCTGTCAGCGTAGTGTCCAGAGCATGGAGGCGCTACCAGGAGACAGGCCAGTACATCAGGAGACGTGGAGGAGGCCGTAGGAGGGCAACAACCCAGCAGCAGGACTGCTACCTCCGCCTTTGTGCAAGGAGGAGCAGGAGGAGCACTGCCAGGGCCCTGCAAAATGACCTCCAGCAGGCCACAAATGTGCATGTGTCTGCTCAAACGGTCAGAAACAGACTCCATGAGGGTGGTATGAGGGCCCGACGTCCACAGGTGGGGTTTGTGCTTACAGCCCAACACCGTGCAGGACGTTTGGCATTTGCCAGAGAACACCAATATTGGCAAATTCGCCACTGGCGCCCTGTGCTCTTCACAGATGAAAGCAGGTTCACACTGAGCACATGTGACAGACGTGACAGTCTGGAGACGCCGTGGAGAACGTTTTGCTGCCTGCAACATCCTCCAGCATGACCGGTTTGGCGGTGGGTCAGTCATGGTGTGGGGTGGCATTTCTTTGGGGGGCCGCACAGCCCTCCATGTGCTCGCCAGAGGTAGCCTGACTGCCATTAGGTACCGAGATGAGATCCTCAGACCCCTCGTGAGACCATATGCTGGTGCGGTTGGCCCTGGGTTCCTCCTAATGCAAGACAATGCTAGACCTCATGTGGCTGGAGTGTGTCAGCAGTTCCTGCAAGAGGAAGGCATTGATGCTATGGACTGGCCCGCCCGTTCCCCAGACATGAATCCAATTGAGCACATCTGGGACATCATGTCTCGCTCCATCCACCAACGCTATGTTGCACCACAGACTGTCCAGGAGTTGGCGGATGCTTTAGTCCAGGTCTGGGAGGAGATCCCTCAGGAGACCATCCGCCACCTCATCAGGAGCATGCCCAGGCGTTGTAGGGAGGTCATACAGGCACGTGGAGGCCACACACACTACTGAGCCTCATTTTGACTTGTTTTAAGGACATTACATCAAAGTTGGATCAGCCTGTAGTGTGGTTTTCCACTTTAATTTTGAGGGTGACTCCAAATCCAGACCTCCATTGGTTGATAAATTTGATTTCCATTGATAATTTTTGTTGCACATTCAACTATGTAAAGAAAAAAGTATTTAATAAGATTATTTCATTCATTCAGATCTAGGATGTGTTATTTTAGTGTTCCCTTTATTTTTTTGAGCAGTGTATTTTGTATCCTGTATGTGTGTATATGTGTATATGTGTGTGTGTGTGTAACCAAATTGCTCAGGCAGATTTGATCAAATTGAGCCATCGATGTAATATTTCACAGCTAAAGTATGAATCAGGCTACAGTGCATGCCAAAGCATCCTACATGCCACAATGTCCTACCTACCAGACAGTGGTTCTGGATGCTCTGGGCTATGGGGGCTGCCCCCAGGCTCCTGCTGGCTCGTAGTTCCTCTGTGAGTAGGCTCTGGACGGTGAGCAGAGCTCTGGAGGTCTCCAGGACCCTGGTCCTCCTCTCAGCCTTCTGGTAGTGGAGGGCGGCCATCTGCACAGCCAGGCCGTCTGCCTGGTTCTGGAGCTCCGATTCCCTCTCGCTACGCATCTCCTCCAGGACCTAGAGAGAGAGAAAGATGTTGGAGACGTCAGAGAATGAAGGGGTTTAGCTAAAGTGGTAGGAAATGAGTTAGGTTAAGTGATTAGGTCACAGTTACTCAACTAAGCTCGCCCTGGACCCTGGTGAGACATACATCTAACACCCTGTGCGCTTACTCTTATTTTCGTGTTAAATGCGCACATTTTATATCAGGTTATGGACCCGTTAGGCAGACCTAGGACCCCTAGTCATTGCAAGAGCAGGTTTATCAGTAGGCTGACTAACAGGTTTCGTAACACTAGCAGCAAACGCTAAGGGACAGTTTTTCTGAATGTGATTATAAGACCATTCCTGGAATAAAAAGGATGTTCAATGAGATAATCTACAGAGTGTGGATTTTAGTCCAGGAGTAGGCTTAATCTGGGTCCGAGAAACTCTAAAGGCCCTAAAGCTTTCAGAGTCCGTCCGGGAATATCCCCTTACCCGCCTCCGCTATATTCCCATCTCGTCCAGCTGTGCGTAAGTTTGAGAAAGTGGCAAAGGAGCAAAGGAACAAAAAGTGAGTGAATGCGACGAAAGAGCATATGTACAATATAAAAGCCTTCTCCTCCATTTTATAACAGCCCCTCGGGACAAATAAAGTTTTCGTGAATTGAATTCCACCTAACCTTCTCCATCACAGTGCTCTCCATCTCTTTTTCTTTCTCAAACAGCTGTATCCTGTCCTCCATCTTCTTCTGGAAGAGCAGCAGTTCTGAGGGGTCTGCTCGCTGTCTGCCCTCAGCGGATTTCCCTTCAGTCCTTGTCTTCCTCTGGAAAATACACAAGATGGTTAGTGAGATGGTGAGGGAAACATCTCCGCAGCATAGGCTACTGTCATTTCATCTTGACTTTTTAGCATTAGTTGCTATTTCATTTACCATCGATCACTATGGATATACAGTGAGGGAAAGAAGTATTTGATCCCCTGCTGATTTTGTACGTTTGCCCACTGACAAAGACATGATCAGTCTATAATTTTAATGGTAGGTTTATTTGAACAGTGAGAGACAGAATAACAACAAAAAAATCCAGAAAAACGCATGTCAAAAATTTTATAAATTGATTTGCATTTTAATGAGGGAAATAAGTATTTGACCCCTCTGCAAAACATGACTTAGTACTTGGTGGCAAAACACTTGTTGGCAATCACAGAGGTCAGACGTTTCTTGTAGTTGGCCACCAGGTTTGCACACATCTCAGAAGGGATTTTGTCCCACTCCTCTTTGCAGATCTTCTCCAAGTCATTAAGGTTTCGAGGCTGACGTTTGGCAACTCGAACCTTCAGCTCCCTCCACAGATTTTCTATGGGATTAAGGTCTGGAGACTGGCTAGGCCACTCCAGGACCTTAATGTGCTTCTTCTTAAGCCACTCCTTTGTTGCCTTGGCTGTGTGTTTTGGGTCATTGTCATGCTGGAATATCCATCCACGACCCATTTTCAATGCCCTGGCTGAGGGAAGGAAGTTCTCACCCAAGATTTGACGGTATATGGCCCCGTCCATCGTACCTTTGATGCGGTAAATTTGTCCTGTCCCCTTAGCAGAAAAACACCCCCAAAGCATAATGTTTCCACCTCCATGTTTGACGGTGGGGATGGTGTTCTTGGGGTCATAGGCAACATTCCTCCTCCTCCAAACACGGCGAGTTGAGTTGATGCCAAAGAGCTCGATTTTGGTCTCATCTGACCACAACACTTTCACTTTCTTTTCTTGGTGACTATGGTCCCAGCTGCCTTGAGATCATTGACAAGATCCTCCCGTGTAGTTCTGGGCTGATTCCTCACCGTTCTCATGATCATTGCAACTCCACGAGGTGAGATCTTGCATGGAGCCCCAGGCCGAGGGAGATTGACAGTTCTTTTGTGTTTCTTCCATTTGCGAATAATCGCACCAACTGTTGTCACCTTCTCATCAAGCTGCTTGGCAATGGTCTTGTAGCCCATTCCAGCCTTGTGTAGGTCTACAATCTTGTCCCTGACATCCTTGGAGAGCTCTTTGGTCTTGGCCATGGTGGAGAGTTTGGAATCGGATTGATTGATTGCTTCTGTGGACAGGTGTCTTTTATACAGGTAACAAACTGAGATTAGGAGCACTCCCTTTAAGAGTGTGCTCCTAATCTCAGCTCGTTACCTGTATAAAAGACACCTGGGAGCCAGAAATCTTTCTGATTGAGAGGGGGTCAAATACTTATTTCCCTCATTAAAATGCAAATCAATTTATAACATTTTTGACATGCGTTTTTCTGGATTTCTATGTTGTTATTCTGTCTCTCACTGTTCAAATAAACCTACCATTAAAATTATAGACTGATCATTTCTTTGTCAGTGGGCAAACGTACAAAATGAGCAGGGGATCAAATACTTTTTTCCCTCACTGTAGCCTAGGTGTTTTTGTCAATACTTTCATGCGTTAGTCTCTCTAGACAAGACGGGTTGCCTCCCACAGTGTGCCAATGCTCCAGCTTACATGTCTGTAGAAGTTCTGGCGTCAGTTGGGACTTCACTGCCATATACGCTTTTTGCCTCACTAAACATAAGCACAGTTCCTGCCCGCATTTTAAGCCCTGCCTACCCAAACTTGTGATTTGTTGGGAGAGTTGTCTGTCTGAAGAGTACCCTCCGTGGAACACTTTCTTTTTTCCTTTCCAAATGTCCAAGAGAATCCGACATTCCCCCCAGACCTAGTGCTCTTGCTCCTAGGTATGGGTTTCCAACACTATTCATGTGTTGTTATCCGCCGGGATTCAAATGCACTTCTTGTTGATGTATAATTTATTGGCAACCCCAAAATCTATTTCAAGTCAATTAATGTGTTTGTCAAAGGGAATCACTTGTTTTGCTTCCTCCAACTCCCACCTCCGGGGTCATTCATTTTTGAGTACAACTTTATTATTTCAGTTTTAAAAGAAGAACTTGTAATAAGTTAGTGCTGACTTTTTTGTGATATATATAATGCAACATGTCCAAGTTATCTTTGTCAACTGTATGTTACAGTATGTTACAGGTAAGGAGCCAGCAGAGGGCGGTATAATCATTTTGGCACAACAAACTGTATGTTTCAGATACTCCGCCTACCTCTGGCTGTGGATGTTCATCCTGCTCCTCCATCTCCTTCCGCCATGTGGACAGGGCGGTCTGCAGTTTGGAGCGGGAGAGAGCGTGGGGCAGCATCAGGCAGTGGTCCATCCTAGACAGACAGTTCTGGAACTCCAGCTTCATGTGCAGGAGCTCCTCGTCTGATAAGGTGAGCTGGGAAGAGCACAGAGACCTGGAAGGATAGAAAATACAAGCAAACACACACACAGATGGATGGTCAAACACACATGCACACACACACACACACACACACACACACACACACACACACACACACACACACACACACTTAGCTCATAGTGCTAATATTTGCATTATGATACCTTAGCGGTATATTTTTTACCCCCTTTCACAAGTTATCTGAAATGTGTAGCAACATGACCATCTTCTCTGTAGCACAAGGGACTGACCTGAAAAGGTGATTGGAAAATAAATATCTGCTGACCTGAAGAAGACCCATCCCCTGGCCCTCAGCTCCTGCTGCTCCTGCAGCTCCCTCACCATGCCCTGGTGCAGGGAGTCCCTGGAGGCCTGGAGGGTCCTCACTGCCGCCTTGCCCTCCAGATGGAGCCTCTCCTGGGCCTGGGACAGGGCGCTGCTGCTGCTGGCCCTTGTGGGGGCCCCCGATTCGGGCTGCTGGAGGGGGCCACGGGGGTTCCCCAGGGCCAGCAGAGCCTGCGTGACAGCGGGCTGGATGGCCTTCACCTCCGCCATGGCGCTGTGGATCACACGCATGGTGACCTGGGGGGAGTGGGAGGTCAAAGGTGAATCTCCAGTCAACAGAAAGTCAGGGAAAGTGACACTGCCTGTTTGGTTAGTTAACAATCCATGTAACTATGTATGTATAGTCATGTATGATGTTCATTTGCTGTCTAACAATAACTTTTTCAAAAACAGCTATGTTGTGTACTTATAACAAAGTAAGTCCTTTTCCTGTCTGTCAATGGTCTCGAACTGGGGACCTTCTGCAGACCAACACTTTGCACTCACAAATCAGCGTTACCTATTGCTCCACAAAAGCCATGGCCCTGGCAGAGCAAGGGAAACAACTACTTTAAGTCTTAGAGCGAGTGCTATCACTTGCACGATGGATGCTACTAGCGCACTGCTAACTAGCTAGCGATTCGAAATCGGCAACATATGTTGTGCAAGTTATAGCTACCAGTTACCTAATCTAACAGTTGTATATAAAGAGAGAGGCGGGTGTTATTTGGGTTACCTTACGGATGTCTGCAGCGGCCTCCTCGTCCAAGTTGTTGATGAGCTCTCCAAGCTCCAGGCACTGGGCGGTCAGCAGGCTCTGCCAGCAGCAGAGGTGCTGGGCCGGCTCCACCTCCACCCTGTCCTCCTCCAGGCCCCCTCGGGACAGGATCGACAGCTCCTTCTGCCTCTGCTTGTGGCCCTGCAGCTGGATGAAGAGAAAAAGACAAGGTTGAAAACCCCAAAATCGACCCCTGGCACCTAGAAATGTAATGAACAGAGCTGATGTTCGTTCAATATATGTTCATCTGAATATTCCACTATGGTGTGCCCTGCTGAACACAGCAAAACCTAGCTGTTACCTATTTAAATTCAAATTCAGATTGCTTTATTGGCATGAAATACAATTTGTAGATATTGCTAAAACAGTATAGCGGTACAGCATTTGAGCAAATACAGTACAATGCAATGAGGATAATGAATACAGTTAATTTCAGTGGTAATAATTATAGTACATATAATCATGTATACAGGTACAACACTACTGCTGTTGTATTGTGTAATCTTTGGTCGATACATATATTAAATAAAAATACAATTATAAAAAAGACAAAGAAAGAATGGTCACTAAACAACAAAATGTACATGGATGATGGTTACACTTTGTATTACTTATAAGTAATATACAATGTAAATACTCATGGGTTGTCCCTCAGGCTATGGCAATTGTATACATATCTGGCAGTAATATTTGCGGTTTCTCCCTTACCCAGAATAATTCCCAACTTTATGTGATTAGTAAATGCACAGATGTTGGGAATTGATTGAGATATTTTCTTGAAAAAATATGAGCTTATTTGGGAATATTTCTCACAGTAGAGGAAAAAGTGCAAATTCATTATTTATCTAATGAAGATAGGCAAATGTATTGCCTGAGAGCAACACTGTGAAGTTTGTGTTAAATGACGAACTGTCAATCATCTCACCATGTCGGAGATGAGGTCCCTCCTCTTCTTGACCAGGCCACAGTGCATGGCCCTCCTCTCCCGGTTCAGAGCCTCGTCCAGGCCCTGCTTCAGCAGCACCAGTTCCTTCTGGGCCTTGTCAAGCAGCAGATCCACCTGCTCTTCAGACACATCGCTCCCCCTGGTGGAATACAGGCAAGGTTGCATTTTAGGAATGTAGGCTACATCTAGAATGAAAGATTTAGACCAGGGATACATTTACGTTTCCCAAGTTTCCCGAACCCCTTAGTAGTCTACAATGGCTTAAGGACCGGTAGGTAGAAGACAACAGATGCTATAAAATCTGACATACAGTATAACACATGTAGAGAGTCATAGCACAAACCAACCTCCTGTGCTGGTTGAAGCAGTTCTCTATCTGGCTGGAGGTCCTGGAGAAGGTCTCAGAGATGAGGCCCTTCAGGCTGTGGAGGCTGTGCACCAGGAACCTCCTCTGGGCGTGGCGCTCTCCCAGCATGCAACGTTGGTTGGCCAGGACCACATCCAGCACCTCCTCCAGCTGATTCTAGAGAGATTAGATGTGATGAGATCAAATAAAATGAGATGAGATAAGATAAGATGAATTGAGAAGACATGCAATGAGATATGTGATATGTGGTTGTCTCACCTAGCTATCTTAAGATGAATGTACTAACTGTAAATCGCTCTGGATAACAGCGTCTGCTTAATGACTAAAATGTCAATGTCAATGAGATAAGATGAGAAGAGAAGAGATGGTAAGAGATGAGAATAAATTATATGAGATAGTATGAGACAAGATATGTGAAGATGAGAGGACATAAAATGAGAAGAGATTAGATGAGAAGACATAAAATGAGAAGAGATTAGATGAGAGGACATAAAATGAGAAGAGATTAGATGACAGGACATAAAATGAGAAGAGATTAGATGAGAGGACATAAAATGAGAAGAGATTAGATGACAGGACATAAAATGAGAAGAGATTACATGAGAGGACATAAAATGAGAAGAGATTAGATGACAGGACATAAAATGAGAAGAGATTAGATGAGAGGACATAAAATGAGAAGAGATTACATGAGAGGACATAAAATGAGAAGAGATTAGATGACAGGACATAAAATGAGAAGAGATTAGATGAGAGGACATAAAATGAGAAGAGATTAGATGAGAGGACATAAAATGAGAAGAGATTAGATGACAGGACATAAAATGAGAAGAGATTAGATGACAGGACATAAAATGAGAAGAGATTAGATGACAGGACATAAAATGAGAAGAGATTAGATGAGAGGACATAAAATGAGAAGAGATTAGATGACAGGACATAAAATGAGAAGAGATTAGATGAGAGGACATAAAATGAGAAGAGATTAGATGACAGGACATACAATGAGAAGAGATTAGATGAGAGGACATAAAATGAGAAGAGATTAGATGAGAGGACATAAAATTAGAAGAGATTAGATGAGAGGACATAAAATGAGAAGAGATTAGATGAGAGGACATAAAATTAGAAGAGATTACATGAGAGGACATAAAATGAGAAGAGATTAGATGAGAGGACATAAAATGAGAAGAGATTAGATGACAGGACATAAAATGAGAAGAGATTAGATGAGAGGACATAAAATGAGAAGAGATTACATGAGAGGACATAAAATGAGAAGAGATTAGATGACAGGACATAAAATGAGAAGAGATTAGATGAGAGGACATAAAATGAGAAGAGATTACATGAGAGGACATAAAATGAGAAGAGATTAGATGAGAGGACATAAAATGAGAAGAGATTAGATGACAGGACATAAAATGAGAAGAGATTAGATGAGAGGACATAAAATGAGAAGAGATTACATGAGAGGACATAAAATGAGAAGAGATTAGATGACAGGACATAAAATGAGAAGAGATTAGATGAGAGGACATAAAATGAGAAGAGATTAGATGAGAGGACATAAAATGAGAAGAGATTAGATGAGAGGACATAAAATGAGAAGAGATTACATGAGAGGACATAAAATGAGAAGAGATTAGATGACAGGACATAAAATGAGAAGAGATTAGATGAGAGGACATAAAATGAGAAGAGATTAGATGAGAGGACATAAAATGAGAAGAGATTAGATGAGAGGACATAAAATGAGAAGAGATTAGATGAGAGGACATAAAATGAGAAGAGATTAGATGAGAGGACATAAAATGAGAAGAGATTAAATGAGAGGACATAAAATGAGAAGAGATTAGATGACAGGACATAAAATGAGAAGAGATTAGATGACAGGGGTTATAAAATGAGAAGAGATTAGATGAGAGGACATAAAATGAGAAGAGATTAGATGAGATGAGAAGAAATGAGAGGCACAACTAGTTTTCCCTTATCACAGTATTTCCCCTTGACTTTCCCATTTTGCCCAAAACAACTTTCAGGGATACACACAGCGAAACATTGCTGAAAAGTATTGCTGAGGTAGCTCATACCTGAACATTTACGTTGTCTGTTGTCTGTGTGTTTCCTCCTTTCTGTTCCTACTGAACGGGCCCATTTTCACTAGCTCACCTGATAGGCAAAGTAGTCATGCAGGAGACTCCTGGCCTCGGTCTTCTCCAGCTCGCCCATCCTGGTGGCTTCCTCCAGCTCTTCTGAGAAGATCTTGTGCAACTCCACTCTCCTCCACTCCACTATCTGCCTTTGGACCTTGGCAGAGGCCTCCTCGTGTCTCACCAGCAGGGTGCGCTGGAGCTGACTCTGGTTCAGTTTGTGGAGCTTCTCCAGGAGGACACTGCATTGGAGGAGCTCCTGGAGAATCAACCAGAATCAACCAGACCTGTGTCAAATATAAGTGTGAAATACTTGAAGGGCACTTGAGTTAGCCTATCCAGTGCCATGGAAAGCTACTGGTTGTGCAGGCTTTTGCTCCAGCCCACCACCAATACACCTGCTTCAAATAATCACCTAACCATAGTCTTGACCATAATGAGCTAAATCAGATGTTTAAGAACAGGGCTGGAGTTGTAACTCCATCTGTGCCCGTAGGCTCCATTTATGGCCTGTTTAACCACATTGCTCTCTACCTCTGCCAGTGGTTTTTGATTGATAATAGCCACTACAGTACCTGTTGGTCAGAGTGTTGAAACAGCACCTCTGCCCGGGCCTTCTCCTGGGCCTCCCTGCGATGCGCCGCCTCCATCTGCTCCCGGGTCTCCAGGTTACACTGGGCAGCCAGGGTTGCCATGCGTGCCATGTGCTCCTCCTTCAGCTTGCCCTCCATGCCCATCAGCTGGCCGTGGAGCACGCTCAGTAGGCGCTGCTCGGCCTGCTGGGACATGTGGTTGTGGGAGCGCAGCGCGGCCAGCAGGGCTGCGATCACATCTTTGTACATCTGGACCCGACTGCTCTCCAGGCTGGAGGTGGCTCGCAGCAGGCTGGACATCTCCAGGCTGTGAGGTGTCAGATATATGTTATAAAGTTTTATCTGACTTTTCCACTTTATCGTTCATCAACACGTAGTTTCCTGCAGTCAAATGACCAAATCGTCCTCTAGTGGCCTCATGGGTGGAATATTGTTAATATTTTTCATAATTTCATATATAATAAACATTATTATATTTATTTTTTTGAAAATTCTGTGTTTCTATGTCAAACTGTTTTGCTATAATTCAGTCCTCTGTGATGTATATAAAGTGTAATATTGGGATGCAAACTCAAAATGGAGTACATTTAAACTCTATATCATGGTACGTGTCTTCTTTTTTTTAAAGTCCATAACCATGTGTGTTAGGAGTATTCTTTTGTTTCAAAGTAGATTTGTTTAAGACTACCAAGCAACACCCTGAGTGACCCTGATTTAGCCCACTGCAGTAAAAGGTTGATGCAGACAGGTATAATGCCAGTGTTTCCTTTATATTAATTTACCACCGGCGGGCCACCATTACTAAAACGTGTCCATTACTAAATATAATACTTTTTCGGATGGTACAACATTTTCAGTTTAAACTTAAACGACTAAAACCAGACATAAAGTATGTAGTAAAGGTAATAAGAGTTATATATTTTTAAATAAGATCATCTTTGAGAACTAACTACCACCAGAATAAAAACCCGACAGTCAGGGAGTATAAAAATGTCCCAAAATGTCAAGGGGCCCCCATTGATTGTCTTATAATATTTGAATCAGTCGGATAGCATAGAATTGCAGGAAATGTTCTTTAAAACTGATTATATTTTCTCAGCCCCATGACTAAATGTTTTGAATTGCAGGAAACTAGCTTTAAACTGTACAATTTTCTCTCCGCCCCATGGCAACATGTGTAGAATTGCAGGAAATTAGCTTTAAACAGCAAAAAAAAATGCCAGTATGTGCGGCCATGAGGAGGGTCTCTAAAATGTTTGGTCAGAAAACATGCCATTGGCCAAGCCCCACGCTATCTTTGCCAAAATTATAGGGGAAACACGGAATGCAATATGATGCCTCAATAATTATATGCACGTATGACCCCCTTATAAAGCAACTTCTCATAATGACCAAATAACAGCTCCTTTCAGTCTAGTCAGAATAGAAATACACTGAACAATAATATGAATGCAAATGGTAAAGTGTTGGCCCCAGATTCTCTCAAATTTTGTGCACAAATTTGTTTACATTCCTGTTAGTGAGCATTTCTCCTTTGCCAAGATAATCCATCCACCTGACAGGTGTGGCATAACAAGAAGCTGATTAAACAGCATGATCATTACACAGGTGCACCTTGTGCTGGGGACAATAAAAGACTACTCTAAAATGTGCAGTTTTGTCACACAACACAATGCCACAGATGTCTCAAGTTATGAGGTAGCGTGCAATTGTCATGCTGACTGCTGGAATGTCCACCAGAGCTGTTGCCAGATAATTGAATGTTAATTTCTCTACCATAAACCGCCTCCAATGTCGTTTTAGAGAATTTGGCAGTACGTCCAACTGGCCTCACAACCGCAGACCACATGTAACCACGCCAGCCCAGGACCTCCACATCCGGCTTCTTCACCTGCGGGATCGTCTGAGACCAGCCACCCAAACAGCTGATGAAACTGCTGTGGGTTTGCACAATCAAATAATTTCTGCACAAACTGTCAGAAACCGTCTCAGGGAAGCTCATCTTTGTGCTCGTCGTCCTCACCAGGGTCTTGACCTGACTGCAGCTCGGCGTCGTAACCAACTTCAGTGGGCAAATGCTTACCTTCGATGGCCAATGACACACTTGAGAAGTGTGCTCTTCATGGATGAATCCTGGTTTCAACTGTACCAGGCAGATGGCAGACAGCGTGTATGGTGTTGTGTGGGCAAGCGGTTTGCTGATGTCAACGTTGTGAACCCCATGGTGGCGGTGGGGTTATGGTTCTTCCATGGCCTGTATACTCACCAGACATGTCACCCATTGAGCATGTTTGGGATGCTCTGGATAGGCGTGTACGACAGCGTGTTCCAGGTCCCACCAATATCCAGCAACTTCGGCACAGCCATTGAAGAGGAGTGAGACAACATTCCACAGGCCACAATCAACAGCCTGATCAACTCTATGCGAAGGAGATGTGTCGCGCTGCATGAGGCAAATGGTGGTCACACCAGATACTGACTGGTTTTCTGATCCACGCCCCTACATTTTTTTGACTGATTTCCTTATATGAACTGTAACTCAGTAAAATCTTTGTAATTGTTGCATGCTGCGTTTATATTTTTGTTCAGTATACATAACACAGTTCCTATGCCTAGAGTTTAAGACATAATAAAACCTCATATATGCTTATGACAAGTAATAAAACATTATATATTTTGGCGTTTCCATACTCACTTCTCCAGAGCTTGATACATGTTCTGAGGGTCTTCCAGCACCATGATGTCCACCATCTTGTCCTCGAATGCCGCCTCTTCTTTGGTCGTCTCGCTCATGTTGCATACTGCATACTCAGGGTCTGAATCACCTCGCTTTTTCTTTGGGAATGACAGACATACAAAGAGAAATAGCAACAATCTCTGTACTGTGGACTGTTTACTGTGGACTGTTTTCAAATAGAACAAAAAAAATCGTAGTCAATGAACAAGAGGAGAAAAATCTTTAAAATAATCTTTAAAATGAAATACAAAAGAGAGTCAATTTGTTCACTTTTTATTGGTTTCATTGTTGTTTTTTGCCACGGCTGTGTGGCTAACAAGCAGCCATATCTGTTTGTGCTGTCTTGCCTACTCCATTGCTGTCATTGTCACACAGCAATGGAGTTGGCAGGACATCACAAACAGATCTGGGACTCAGGCTAGCTAATAGTGGTGAGGTTATAATAACAACGTCTTACCCTTCGCTCCAGGGAGTATTTCCTGGCTCGGGCACATATCAGGTTCATGGCCAGAAATCCCAGGGACAGCAGCAACAAGGACAGAAAGAATCCACCAACAAACCCAGCAAAATGGACACAGTGATTGGGGTAAATCTGAAAGTGTATAGTGAGATTAGGTCATATTCATCAATATTCCCTTAATATTTGAAATAGAGAAAGAAATTACTATCAGGGGCATGGACAATATTGTAATCTGATTACTGTGATGAAATGTATGTAAGGTTTAGCATTGTAAACGCAGCAGTATTTTGAGCATGATTATCAACCAACATCACATTGATAAACTAAGCAATGAAGGCTTCAAGGTTACCTTGTCCGTGGAGTTAACTCTCAGTGTCAAATTAGCCACCACCGGACCAAACATATTGACGTCATTCTGTGGAGCGAGAGTAACAGTATAAATTACCCTAGAATAATGCCTATGTACAGCAATGTTGCTGCTTTGGCAATACAAACAGAGCAAGCGAAAAAGGGACAAGGTGTTTGCGGTACCAGTGAAGCATTGGAGAAGGTTAGGAAGGCAGGAAGGTCCAGAATTTCACTCTTGTGAACCTTGATGAGGGCAGTATACGTCACAACGTACTGAGATCCTGCTGCAGAAACATAACCAAAACAACAATGATATTAACTATGGTTGGAAATATTGAGTAAAAAGCTAATACAATAATTTTAACAATGGTCATAATAACTCAAATTGGATAAGTTCAGGTGCCACAGCCTCTGTTCTGTCGCATGGAGCCTGGGTCATGTTCAGTGGCGTACACCGTAGCAAAACAAACTGAAAATCAGTGCTTCTTATTCAGTTCAGGCAGTATCTCCCTGTTTCAAATGTAGGCTATTTTCTCATTTTGTGCATACTGAACACAACCCTGGTGATCTTACTGCCTTCCTGACTGATTGACGGACAGACTGACTGCCTTCCTGTCAGACTGACTGACGGACAGACTGATGAGACAAATTTCTCATGACTCTTGTGTACCTGACAGTGAGTCGATTGTGAAGGTCTGGAAGCCTTTCTCCACCACCATCCCCCCACTCTGCAGGGGTGCTATCCCAGAGACCGAGTCTCTGATGGCCAGCTGGGAAAGGTTGGTGCCCCATGGAGGCCCAATGTTGTGGATGAGCAGGAAGAACGTCAGATGGGGGAACTCGGTACCTGCATCCACCTGTGTCCCAAAGGAGCATATAGAACACATGGTATATGAGGGCACATTGTACTGTATATGAGGACATGAGACACATGCCGCATTGGGAAAACCTATACACTACTAGATATCAAGTCTATCCGAACAGTAGAGAGCAATGCAAGACCATCCTCTACAGAATCTACATGACTTACTTGGGCACATTTGTGAAATTTGAGTCCAAAAGCTGATGGCTCTGCAGCACTTTGAATCTGAAAGAAAATACAAAGTAAACACGTTTTTCTGTTTCACAAAAGCATGGGATGGAAAATTGTCCCATTATGTTCTATTAGGACTTTTGACCGACTCCCCTGGACTATGTCTCTGTGTGTGTGTGTGTGTGTGTGTGTGTGTGTGTGTGTCCATGCGTGTGTACCTACCTGAGGCAGAGTGTGACCAGTGATGTATCTGGTGAGACTGCTCCTGCGGCTCCGGGCCCTATGCTGCATGATGTTGGCCAGGTGGCTTAAGGAGGCGTAGAGGGACTGGCCCCCAGGGCCGGCTGGGGCCACAGAACGAAGAGGACCCTCTTCAGCACAGAAAGCCAAGGGCCCACATGGCCCTGGTTGCCCTGTGAAGTAACATTGGCTAACATACAATAGTGTACAGTAACAGTACAGTACACATAGTTCTGATGACACAGTGGGTTAGAGCAAATGTAACAGTGTAACCGGTGGAATTACTGTCATAGGCTACTTGCGGTTGAGAAGGCCATGTCACTTTTGATGTTATACCCTTATTGTTACCCTAGGGATGATACAAATGTTGCTGAATACATAAAATAACAAACCATCCATCTTCTTCAAACTCGGCTCTGCTGATTTTCCACCAGGGTCATGTTGAAATGGTCTAGGAGAGTCCTGTTGAAGGGGAAATATAGTGAAAAACAAAACCTGGTCAACGACTGCATAGCAGGCAGACAGATATAGATGTACAACCCTTGCAATAGGACAGGCACAGAAATAAGGGAATTGGACTCACTCTTGGTCGACCATTTCCAAACGCGTTCTGTCGAGTTCCCGATGACAGTAGAGAGATGTAACAGAACGCGGAATGTACGTTGTTGCTGTCCCCCATGATAGCGGAATGGTATGGATTTTCATGATGGCTTACATTATGGAACCCATACGAATGAAAAGGGCAGTGTTGTAGACACTGTATCCAAAATATAGGCCTATATTCTAGTTGAAAATAGAAGAAAATAGTGCATACAGTGACTACCTTCACGAGGAAATGTACCTGAAGCATTCGTTTGTTCTAAAACTTTCACTACATTCCCGAAATCCGTTACATTTTGCATCCTCTTGCTACTGTATTAGACAATGGAAACATTGTCATTGTTCACTGATAACACGAAATTGTGTTACAACATATCTAAAAAGGTGGCATGCAAAAGAGAAAAAAATAGCAGGCGAAACAGTTTCTCGACTGTAAAAACATAGGTCATGGAAATGGGTCATCCAAACTTCCTTGAAGACTTTCCCAAAACTATGAAGAAAGGGGCAAGCTCCACCCCTAAATGTCTTGCGTTTCGTCAAATCTGTTCAATGATTGGTTCAATACTCCATCTGTAAAACATCGAATCTAACTGCTACAAAAAAAGTGTTTTGTTAGTTACGGTGTCATACCTCAAGTAATTACTTTTCCTACCATACATTACTTTTTTTAAAGTAACTTTTGGGGTTGTTTTCTGTAGATCAATGGTTTGCGGTCTTTGTCCATGACCAGTCTGAGTTGTTGTCCTGATTCTTTCTTTCAGACGTAGCCTAAAATAGTTTTTTTTAAATGAAGAAATGCGCATTTTTCGTCTATTTTCTTCCTTTGCACCCGGGAATTATCCAAAATGAACGACCACGACACGATTACTGAATGCTCAAATGATGTCTTTGTTCACTTTGCAGAATCTCTGCACATATTTACAGGATTATTGACAGTTGCCACTGTATGCGGGGTTTTTTCTGGAATAATAGCTGCAGCCCTTCTGTATGTGTTTTGCCTGAAGCCTATGCTTCTAACTCGACAAGTAAGTTTGTAAAGGTGTTTATTATAGGTTTGTATTAGTTTGTGTTATAACTCGTTGGTTGGATAGCCAAATAGCCTAGCCTACTGCATGACTGCATTGGCAATAATTTTACATTTTAGTCATTTAGCAGACGCTCTTATCCAGAGCGACTTACAGTTAGTGAGTGCATACATTTTCATACTGGCCCCCCGTGGGAATCGAACCGACAACCCTGGCGTTGCAAACGCCATGCTCTACCAACTGAGCTACACGGGACTATAATAACAGCAATAATCAATAACACTGCAGTCATAAGCTCACTATTTGGCAAGCATCAGCATAACATTAACACTATTTATAACTGTTTAATAACTGAAGTCTGTAGTCCTTTTGAATAAACCCAGTTCAAAATGATCCCATTCAAAAGGACTAGCTGTCTTCCATTCCTTTCCACCAGGGCTATGATGCCAGAAGACTGTTTGAGGGAGACGACCAGGATAGGGAGAACAACCAAAGTGACTGTGTCAGCAACAGCAAGAAGGGTGTCCAAAGTGCCACTACCAATGAAAAAGTAAATATTATGTATTTTAGTTATAGATATGGAATATTTGAGCACTATAAATATGCTTTAGTGTGATAGATATATTGCAAGGTAGATACACTTCGAAAAAATAGTTCCAAAAGGGTTCTTCGGCTGTCCCCAAGTATAACCCTTTTTGGTTCCAGTTAGAACTCTTTTGGGTTCCATGTAGAACCCTCTGGGGAAAGGGTTCTACCAGGAACCAAAAAGGGTTATCATATGGGGACAGCCGAATAACTCTTTTAGGTTCTAGATAGCACCTTTTTTCTAAGAGTGTACAGTATGTGTAAAGAAAAGCTGAGTTGGCTTTCATTAACATTCACCCAACTTCATTAACATTTTCCCTAAAAATTCACTGTGTTTATTCATTTACCAGGAAAAGAAGCAGCCACCCGTGAACAGCGATGTGGCTGCTTTTGCATCACGGGCAAAGGTGGTGTACCCCATCAACCAGAAATACAGAGTAAGATCATCTATCTGTTTATATTACAGCCTTCATACCACATGTAACCAAATCTATCCAAATTGGAACACTAATTGCAATGTAATTTTGCCTTTATTCTGAGAGGATGGGATAGGGTTAAAGGGATAGTAAAGCACAAATACATATTTAGATATTTGTTCTGTACCCTTTAAAAGCTGTCTATCGCTGAACTATCCCTTTAAAGATCTAATCTGCATTAACAGTGCCACTGTTCGCACCAAAGCCTTTGTTATTGTGTTTGTTTTATTGACGAAACAGAGGTGAGCGTCCAGCAGTGTGTTAAAAAAATGTGCACTACATATTCTGCAGATATATCGTGCATGCAATGATGTCCAAGGGGGAAAAAAACATGTTTGTTGTTTGCAGTAACATCTTTGTTGTAATACCCCAAATGGACGTGGCAGTTTCACCATTAAGGACTCCAGCTTTAAAGACCACATTTTAGGTATAGAAACATCTAGCAAACTTTGACTTTGAGGTGAACTGTCCCTTTAACGTTACATCCCAACGTCAGCCCTTAGCGGATGGAGCCTCCAACCCCTCACTGCATGAGCACTCCAAGCTGCCTGTCCTCCCCAATGGAGAGTCCTCGTCGGGCTCCAGCGGGGATTCACTGAGCCAGGACCAGGACAACGACGACAGCAGCCAGTACATCTCCTCCTCACTGGTCCCCAAGAGTATGCAGAACGAGAGCTTCACCAGGGTGGCCCTCTACCCCCACACACTCTCTCAAACAGGGTGAGCTGATGGGGAACATATATTTCAGTTAATTAAAGTGCTTGCTTCACCAGGAACACTACTATTATTTGGCAGTGTATGAGGATGTCATATTGCTGAGTCTCCCTTTACCGTTCTGTACTGTAAATGCTTATTTTCTAATGTAATTTTGTTACCACTGTAGTTTTGAGGGCAGGATCAGCCTGTACTGTCTGGCCCTGCAGGACGTGCAGATACACTGTTCACAGGTCCTGGAAGAGAAATGTGTGGTGGGTGACCTCTTTCTTTCATCACACAGTAGCAAACAATTAGGTAACACTTTCTATGAGCCAATTAATGCATTATGAATGCACTTATAGTGCCTATTATCTCCTTATATTGCATTATAAGACTTGTTTTTAAGTGCATTTCCATTGATAATATGACAACAGTACTAGTTTGCTAAAATGTTGTGTAAAATGTTGGTGGGTCCAAATCTCAAGAAGATATCTCCCTTACCTCTCCCATTTCCTTGTTGTAGCTCTTTCTCCAAATTCTCAGAATTATACTCAGTGGTCGTTTTCCCAAGGATAAAAAGGATTCAGGTTTTTACACCAATGTTCTTCTCCTGCAAGAAAAGGTACAATCTTAATCCAAATCTTAGCATGAGATGTGCATGCGTAACATGATTTCTCACAAACCTGCTTTTAAATTCTGAAGTAAGGATTCTGATCTTTATTGATTTTCTCATCTCTTTGTAGGAACTGGGTTTATTAAAGAAAGAACTGTCAGCCAGCCTGTTTGCCTGTGAAAGAAACAAAGATTTAAGTTCAGATCCTTGTACCCTGGAGGAGATCGAAAGAACTCAGAAAGATCTACTGGAGCAGGCGCTTCAAATGGTAACCAAGTCAACTAGATCAAAGCACGACCAAATCTTTGAACCGCATAGTGTGTAATTCACATTATACCAATTGAACCACCAACATGGAACCACATTGTCTGCTCTAGCAAAGTAAAATATTATTTCACTGACAATGCAATTGCCAGTTTGATGACAAAAATCTTGGAAGTTTATGGAGGAACATTTTCTTTAAAAACTTGGAAGTTTGTGGGCAAACTTTATGTATGTCTATCTCCACAGACCAAGGGCTTTAGCAAGCAGGTGGAGGCCTTCTGCCAGAGCCTCCTTGGCAGGTCCAGTGTTCTTCCCAGAGAAGAGGCCCAGGATGTCATCCACACCCTTATCCACTGTCTCCTATTGGTTGAAAACCAGCTAACTGAGACTCAGGCCGCAGACATGAAGGTGAGATATAAGAACAATAAACATTTAAAGATACAGGCCATAGAAGTTGTTTTTGACATAAAAGTAAGGCATTTTCAGAACTGCATTTGCACCGAAAGCTTTGTACCTTTAATGAGGTTGCATGCATGGCCACTGTTCTACATGGATGCATTACATGTAAAAAAAAAAAAACTACAAAAAAAAAACTACAACAACAACACAGAAAATACGTAAAAATGTAACACACATAAAACAATTATAGTAGGATTTCTTGTCATACTTCTTACACTTATCTAGTCTTCATGGCCTATAGGGTCTATTTATTGATGAGGGCCTGCATCCATCTCTCTTTCCCCTGGCTCTCTCCCAGAGGACCCAGGAGAAGCTGTTGTGGTGGGAGGAACTGAGGGTTGTGCTGCAGGCCAAGCCGGCCCTGCTCCGGCAGGAGGCGTCCCTCAGACAGGACCTGGTGGCCCGAAGCCTGGAGCAGCTGACCAGTGACGGCCACCTGACCTTCGCCACCATGGAGAAGACCCTGGCCGAGCTGCAGGCAGCCCTGACCGAGGGGCTGCAGCACTGCAGCGAAGGTGAGTGATGCTGCAGACGCACATGCATGCACGCACGAGCATGGACATACACAGATGCATGCCCACACACATGCACCCATGCACCTACGCACACACACACACCACCTACATTCTTTGATAATCTATAAGTAGTGTTCCCTTATATTCATAAATCGTTACCGCCACTTAATAAAATATAATACAAAATAAATAATATTTATATAATTTTTAGTAAAACGTTTTCAGTATAAACTTAAATGACTAAAACCAGATATAAAGTATGTAGTAAAGGTAATAGAGTTATATATTTTTAAATAAGATCATCTTTGAGAACTAACAATCACCAAAATAAAAACTAGACAGTCAGGGAGAATCTAAAATGTCAAATATGTCATGGAATGGGGCCCCCATTGATTTTGTTATAATATTTGAGTCACCCAGATAGCATAAGAACACGACATAAGCTAGTTGCAAAATGTGTAGAATTGAAGGGAATTAGCTTTAAAACTGCACATTTTCTCTCAGCCCCATGGCAAAATGTGTAGAATTGCAGGAAACTAGATTTAAACTGTAACATTTTCTCTACGCCCCAAGTCAAAATGTGTAGAATTGCAGGAAGTTTGCTTTAAAACAGCAAAATGTTGTCTCTGCGGCCAATACGAGGGCCAGAGATCGCGCCATTGGCCTGACATACATTATTGTTGCCGCGCGCCACCAACTCCAAGTAGCCAACCGTTGAAGCGAAGAATCTGGTGTGTGTTCAACAAAAGAGTGACCTCAATGAATTCAATATCAGGTAAAAACATAGACATTAGGAGTGAGTTCTTAAATTTGCCCCCAGTGCGTTCTGGGACGTTCTTAAATTAAGAGCATTGTAAGAGCATTCAGAGCGTTTCTCTTTCGGGGCGAGGAGTAGGGTTGATCCAAGCTTTCTGACCTCACAACGACAGTCAAGCTAACTAGCTAATGTTGGTTAGCTTGCTAGCTACTTCCAGACACAAATGAGAGAACACCTCACTCTGACCATTTTACTAACAGAGCTGGTTATACTGTTTTCATGTTATCTAGAGGGTTAATGACTGGACTGGCAACAATTAAATTTAGTTTTTTATCCGATGTTTACTGACACCTGTCATAACAACCGGGTGCTAGGTCTCAAACCAGAGTGCTCTGATATCGGAGTAGATTGCCAGGGTGAATTTACAAATGCAACCTAGATTAACGTTCTAATTTATGTGAAATCATTACCCAGAGGGCAAAATTTGGCACATGACGTCTTTGTAACCAGTTGTGCCCACTGGGCAGTTGTGTAATTCTCTAGTACCCTACTGAACTTCCCTCCTGAGGAATATGGTGGTAATCTTTCAGTATTATGTGGCCTAGTTCCTCATCTTAAATTAACTGGCTTCTTAAAATGTTCAGTGCCCCTTCTCCATTGCTAAAAAGAGTGTCAATCAAACAAATGAATAGTGATTATTCTTTGAGTGCACTGTTATAACCAATGCAAACCACACTGTAGTGACAATAAAATATAATTGTATGGTTATACCATTTTGATATAAGTATATTGTGTAGTAATGTAGTTTACTACACAACTCTAAATGATATGTGCGGAATGATACACAGAATAATGAAGTGAATTGTGTTAAAAGGAAACTGGTCAAATTATGTGCCAAATCAGCAACTTAGTGTAGTAACATTGTAATTTACATATAATGATGTCAATAAATCAAAACTACATGTAATGAAATTTTTTTATACAGAATGCAGGCTAAAGACCAAGGAGCTTGTGTATGAAAAGTGCAAGAAGATCGACTCCAAGAAGAAGAAACTCCTGAGGACTCACGCAAAGGAGAGAAGCCGTGTCCTGGATTCTGCACAGACGCACAGCGACCTACAGGAATTTGTAAAGGTCATTATCTCTCTTTTAGTTCCTTGTCATGTGTCCAGTGCCACAACAATAGTAGTAGTAACGGTACTGCTAAACTACTTCTCTATTCACTCACTTCACTATAAAGTCTACTTCGGATAAGTACAAACTCTGTGGATTATTGTTTTCGAGTTCCATTACATTACATTGTTAATTGCTCCTTGTAACTGTATGCTCCGGTTTAACAGTTCAATTCTCTTCTCCAGGTGTATCAGGAGCTGCTTCTGAAACAGAGGAAGCAGAGCAGTGACTTGGAACTGCAGCAGGATGGGAGAGTGGCAGAGGCAGTGTGTGATCTTTGGAGGGTAGGTCGTAATTACGGCATTTCACCAAAAACTTTATGGACCAAATAATGATGATCCACACTTCTTTGACAATATATATAATACAGTATCAACCCTGCAAGCAATACAATACTCTATTATTATGGTGGGAGATTATAATACTGTATTAAATCACACTACAAGCTATCACCCTCATGCTCTTGAGGAAATCGTGAATGTCATGGATACATTAGAACTAGTAGATATATGGAGGCTTAAATATCCTGACCTAGTGAGATATACATGGCGAAGACTCAATCAAGCTAGTCGTCTTGACTTCTTTCTTATGTCATTGTCGTTGGAATCAAAAGTTTAAAAAGTGTTGATAGGGGACAGAATGCGGTCAGAACATCATATAATTGGCATATACATTACTCTTACTGAATTTACACGTGGGCGAGGATATTGGAAATTTAATCAAAGCCTATTAGATGTTAACTTGTTTTTAACTAGGACAGAGGAATTTATAACTGATTTCTTCCAACATAACATAGGTACAGCAAATCCCCTTATTGTATGGGACACTTTTAAATGTGCCTTTAGAGGCCATGCAATTCAGTACTCATCTCAAAAAAACAAAAGCAATTTAGGTCAAAAGAGTCCATACCAACAAAGGAAATAGAAGGTCTAACAGAACAGATAGATAGCAATAAAAACTGTAACATAGAGGCTCAGAATAAATTAGAGGAAAAACAAAAAGGAATGGAGAAACTTATTCAAGAAAGATCAAGTGTAATATATTATAACAAATAAATAGAATGGAATATGGGAAAAATGCACCAAATTATTTTTTTATCTTCAACATAGAAATGCTATCAAAAATTATTTACTGAAACTAGTTACAAATGACGGAGTCAACCATGATTCACCAAATTATATTTTGAAGGAGGAAGCGAAGTACTTTAAGGATATGTTTTCGTTTCAGTCGCTTCCATCTCCTCTAACTGAAGCTAATTGTAGAGATTTTTTTTCTATTGATAATGTAAAATTAACAGCCATACAAAAAGACTCATGTGAAGGTGAAATTACAGAGGAGGAACTTCTGGATGCAATAAAAAACTTTAAGTCCAGGAAAACTCCAGGGTTGGATGTCATACCAATCGAGGTATACCAAACCTTTTTTGAAATACTCAGAGAACTGTTATTAGCATGTTTTAACCACTCCTATGTAAATGGTAGATTATCAGACACTCAAGAAGAAGGTCTGATTTCATTATTACTGAAACAGGATACAAGTGGAAAATATAAAGATCCAGTCCATTTAAAAATTGGAGGCCCTTTACACTTCAGTGTTATGATGCAAAAACTTTTGCAAAATGTGTAGTGCATAGAATTAAAAAGGTATTGTCTGACA
The DNA here is from genome assembly GCF_964263955.1 of Coregonus lavaretus. Lineage (NCBI taxonomy): Eukaryota > Metazoa > Chordata > Actinopteri > Salmoniformes > Salmonidae > Coregonus > Coregonus lavaretus. Next base: position 48,088,750 of record NC_139999.1, read on the forward strand.
TTATTCATTCTAATCAGACAGGTGTTTTACATGGACGATACATTGGAGATAATATAAGGCAAGTACTGGAAACAATAGAACACTATGAAAAATCTGGGAAACTAGGCCTGCTATTCATAGCAGACTTTGAAAAGGTATTTGATAAAGTACGACTGGAGTTTATATATAAATGCCTGGAGCGTTTCAATTTTGGAGAATCTCTTATAAAATGGGTTAAAATCATGTATAGTAACCCTAGGTGTAAAATAGTAAAAATGGCTATTTCTCTGAAAGTTTTAAACCGTCAAGAGGAGTGAAACAAGGTTGTCCACTATCGGCATATCTATTTATTATGGCCATCGAAATGTTTGTGTCACGATCGTTACATGATGAAGCGGACCAAGGCGCAGCGTGATAGGCGTACATACTTTATTTAGTGTACACAACACGAACCAAAACAACAAACCAAACGATACGTGAAGTCCTAGGTCATAACACAAACCTTTCGGATCAAGATCCCACAAATAACTAGTGCCAACAGGCTGCCTAAGTATGGTTCCCAATCAGATATAAATGATCTAGAACAAAACATAGAAAACTATAACATAGAACCTACACACCCTGGCTCAACATTAAAGAGTCCCCAGAGCCAGGGCGTGACAGTACCCCCCCCCCCCCCCCCCCCCCAAAGGCGCGGACTGCAACCGTGCCACACAAACACAAGAGGGTAGGGGCCGGGTGGGCATTCCGCCTCGGAGGCGGATCCGGCTCCTGGCGTGACCACCACCCTTTCTCCACCTCCCCGTTGCGCCCCTGGTCTGGTCTGGCTCCGCTGGCCAGAGCTGGACTGGACACCGGTGGAGCGGATTGCTCTGGCTCCGGTGTGGAGCAGCTGACCGGTGCCGGACCAGGCACCGGTGGAACAGGCACGGACCGTGCCGGACTGACGACGCGCACCACTGGCTTGGTGCGGGGAGCAGGAACGGGCCGGACCGTGCTGACGACGCGCACCACTGGCTTGGTGCGGGGAGCAGGAACGGGCCGGACCGTGCTGACGACGCGCACCACTGGCTTGGTGCGGGGAGCAGGAACGGGCCGGACCGGGCTGACGACGCGCACCACTGGCTTGGTGCGGGGAGCAGGAACAGGCCGGACCGGGCTGGCGACGCGCACTACTGGCTTGGTGCGGGGAGCAGGAACGGGCCGGACCGGGCTGGCGACGCGCATCACAGGCTTGGTGCGAGGGACAGGAACAGGCCGGGCTGGACTGTGGAGGCGGACTGGAGGTCTGGAGCGGAGAGCTGACACAACCCGTCCTGGCTGAATGCCTATCTCCACACAATATGTGTGAGGCATCAGCACAGGACGCACAGGGCTGTGCACTCGTACTGACGCTACAGCACGTGGCACTGGCGCAGGATATCCGGGACCGAGGAGGGGTACTGGAGGCCACGAGCGTTGAGCCGGCACACTCCGTCCTGGCTGCATGCCCACCTTAGCACGACACGTGCGTGGTGCTAGCATAGGACGTACAGGACTGTGCCGGAACACTCGCGGCACAGTACGTGGCTCCGCATAACACGGAGCCTGCCCAGTCTCACGCTCCCTAGCCTGAGTATGGGGAGTTGGCTCTGTTCTACCTCTAGGCTCCGCCAACCACCCTTCCAGCCCCCCAAACCTGGTGGCCTCCTCTCCTAGTCCGCCGATTCGCCCTGTAGCTGCCGACGACGGCGTGTCCGTCGTCGGCATGGTTGGCGCCGTTTCTCCTCTCCTGCCTGGGCATTAACTTTTGCCCATGGCCCTCTGCCCGCGAATATGTCCTCCCAAGACCACCATTGGCCCACCTGCGACATCGCAATCTTCTCCTCCTGGGCACGCTGCTTGGTCCTCCTTTGGTGGGATCTTCTGTCACGATCGTTACATGATGAAGCGGACCAAGGCGCAGCGTGATAGGCGTACATACTTTATTTAGTGTACACAACACGAACCAAAACATAGAACCTACACACCCTGGCTCAACATTAAAGAGTCCCCAGAGCCAGGGCGTGACAGTTTGCTATTAAAATCAGATCCAACAATAATATAAAGGAATTAGAAATCCAGGGCTTAAAAACAAAGGTGTTATTGTACGCTGATGATTTATGTTCTTTTAAATCCACAACTTGAATCCCTCCACAGCCTCATAGAGGATCTAGATACATTTCTAACCTCTCTGGATTACAACCAAATTACAGTGAGGGAAAAAAGTATTTGATCCCCTGTTGATTTTGTAAGTTTGCCCACTGACAAAGAAATGGTCAGTCTATAATTTTAATGGTAGGTTTATTTGAACAGTGAGAGACAGAATAACAACAAAGAAATCCAGAAAAATGCATGTCAAAAATGTTATAAATTGATTTGCTTTTTAATGAGGGAAATAAGTATTTGACCCCCTCTCAATCAGAAAGATTTCTGGCTCCCAGGTGTCTTTTATACAGGTAACGAGCTGAGATTAGGAGCACACTCTTAAAGGGAGTGCTCCTAATCTCAGCTTGTTACCTGTATAAAAGACACCTGTCCACAGAAGCAATCAATCAATCAATCAGATTCCAAACTCTCCACCATGGCCAAGACCAAAGAGCTCTCCAAGGATGTCAGGGACAAGATTGTAGACCTACACAAGGCTGGAATGAGCTACAAGACCATCGCTAAGCAGCTTGGTGAGAAGGTGACAACAGTTGGTGCGATTATTCGCAAATGGAAGAAACATAAAAGAACTGTCAATCTCCCTCGGCCTGGGGCCCATGCAAGATCTCACCTCGTGGAGTTGCAATGATCATGAGAATGGTGAGGAATCAGCCCAGAACTACACGGGAGGATCTTGTCAATGATCGCAAGGCAGCTGGGACCATAGTCACCAAGAAAACAATTGGTAACACACTTTGCCGTAAAGGACTGAAATCCTGCAGCGCCCGCAAGGTCCCCCTGCTCAAGAAAGCACATATACATGCCTGTCTGAAGTTTGCCAATGAACATCTGAATGATTCAGAGGAGAACTGGGTGAAAGTGTTGTGGTCAGATGAGACCAAAATGGAGCTCTTTGGCATCAACTCAACTCGCCGTGTTTGGAGGAGGAGGAATGCTGCCTATGACCCCAAGAACACCATCCCCACCGTCAAACATGGAGGTGGAAACATTATGCTTTGGGGGTGTTTTTCTGCTAAGGGGACAGGACAACTTCACCGCATCAAAGGGACGATGGACGGGGCCATGTACCGTCAAATCTTGGGTGAGAACCTCCTTCCCTCACCCAGGGCATTGAAAATGGGTCGTGGATGGGTATTACAGCATGACAATGACCCAAAACACACGGCCAAGGCAACAAAGGAGTGGCTCAAGAAGAAGCACATTAAGTTCCTGGAGTCTCCAGACCTTAATCCCATTGAAAATCTGTGGAGGGAGCTGAAGGTTCGAGTTGCCAAACATCAGCCTCGAAACCTTAATGACTTGGAGAAGATCTGCAAAGAGGAGTGGGACAAAATCCCTCATGAGATGTGTGCAAGCCTGGTGGCTAACTACAAGAAACGTCTGACCTCTGTGGTTGCCAACAAGGGTTTTGCCGCCAAGTACTAAGTCATGTTTTGCAGAGGGGTCAAATACTTATTTCCCTCATTAAAATGCAAATCAATTTATAACATTTTTGACATGTCTACACTGTATTTCTGATCAATTTGATGTTATCAAATTGCTTTCTTTCGAAAACAAGGACATTTCTAAGTGACCCCAAACTTTTGAATGGTAGTGTATACAGTGGGGAGAACAAGTATTTGATACACTGCCGATTTTGCAGGTTTTCCTACTTACAAAGCATGTAGAGGTCTGTCATTTTTATCATAGGTACACTTCAACTGTGAGAGACGGAATCTAAAACAAAAATCCAGAAAATCACATTGTATGATTTTTTAATAATTAATTTGCTTTTTATTGCATGACATAAGTATTTGATACATCAGAAAAGCAGAACTTAAAATTTGGTACAGAAACCTTTGTTTGCAATTACAGAGATCATACGTTTCCTGTAGGTCTTGACCAGATTTGCACACACTGCAGCAGGGCCCACTCCTCCATACAGACCTTCTCCAGATCCTTCAGGTTTCGGGGCTGTCGCTGGGCAATACGGACTTTCAGCTCCCTCCAAAGATGTTCTATTGGGTTCAGGTCTGGAGACTGGCTAGGCCACTCCAGGACCTTGAGATGCTTCTTACGGAGACACTCCTTAGTTGCCCTGGCTGTGTGTTTCGGGTCTTTTGTCATGCAGGAAGACCCAGCCACGACCCATCTTCAATGCTCTTACTGAGGGAAGGAGGTTGTTGGCCAAGATCTCACGATACAAGGCCCCATCCATCCTCCCCTCAATACGGTGCAGTCGTCCTGTCCCCTTTGCAGAAAAGCATCCCCAAAGAATGATGTTTCCACCTCCATGCTTCACGGTTGGGATGGTGTTCTTGGGGTTGTACTCATCCTTCTTCTTCCTCCAAACACAGCGAGTGGAGTTTAGACCAAAAAGCTATATTTTTGTCTCATCAGACCACATGACCTTCTCCCATTCCTCCTCTGGATCATCCAGATGGTCATTGGCAAACTTCAGACGGGCCTGGACATGCGCTGGCTTGAGCAGGGGGACCTTGCGTGCACTGCAGGATTTTAATCCATGACGGCGTAGTGTGTTACTAATGGTTTTCTTTGAGACTGTGGTCCCAGCTCTCTTCAGGTCATTGACCAGGTCCTGCCGTGTAGTTCTGGGCTGATCCTTCACCTTCCTCATGATCATTGATGCCCCACGAGGTGAGATCTTGCATGGAGCCCCAGACCGAGGGTGATTGACCATTATCTTGAACTTCTTCCATTTTCTAATAATTGCGCCAACAGTTGTTGCCTTCTCACCAAGCTGCTTGCCTATTGTCCTGTAGCCCATCCCAGCCTTGTGCAGGTCTACAATTTTATCCCTGATGTCCTTACACAGCTCTCTGGTCTTGGCCATTGTGGAGAGGTTGGAGTCTGTTTGATTGAGTGTGTGGACAGGTGTCTTTTATACAGGTAACGAGTTCAAACAGGTGCAGTTAATACAGGTAATGAGTGGAGAACAGGAGGGCTTCTTAAAGAAAAACGAATAGGTCTGTGAGAGCCGGAATTCTTACTGGTTGGTAGGTGATCAAATACTTATGTCATGCAATAACATGCAAATTAATTACTTAAAAATCATACAATGTGATTTTCTGGATTTTATCTGAGTTTCTCACAGTAGAAGTGTACCTCTGATAAAAATTACAGACCTCTACATGCTTTGTAAGTAGGAAAACCTGCAAAATCGGCAGTGTATCAAATACTTGTTCTCCCCACTGTATATATATTTGCAAGAAAAAAACATATGGGGGATTGGAAGTGATGCAGACAATTACATGGATGGAAGTTACAATCTATCTGCAATATTAAAGCTGATATACCCCCTAAAGAAAAAAAAATAATCATAATCTGTGTAGTGCTAATTCAACTTATTTCTAATGGAAAATAACCCATGCTTTTGTATCTCCAGAGGCATCATGCCACCTGGTCCAAGAAGCTGGGAGAGCTGGCCAAAGACATCTTCCTATCTGCTCTCCCTGCTCAGCCCCAGTTGTCCACAGACCAAGGCCAGAGGCTATGGCTGGATCTAGATGGTGACCTGGTTGCACTGCTGCAGCAGGCAGAGTCCAATACCAAACGGCAACTGGAGGGTGTACATGCTCAATTGGAGCAAGATGGACAGGTACTGCTGGACCCAGAAATGTAATGAATAGAGCTGACTCGATTCCCTATTCTACATGACAGACATCATATCTGTTCTACTCAATGCATCTCTATCTGGACCTTATGTAACGTTGCACTCTTCTGGACAGGCGCCAGGTTACACTCCTGGGTCATATTCGTTAGGCACTAAATGGAAGAAAACGTAATGAAATGGGGAGGTACTACTACTAGATCTGGTCCAGTTACAACAGCTTGTTTTTGCTTTCCGCTTTAAAATGTTTTGCTATTGTGTGCCCTAATGAATATGCCCGTTTTTAATATTGTATTTCTGTATGTTTGTCTCTAGGTATGGTGTGAAGAAGCAGCCCTGGTGCTGGCCTGCCTCAGACACCTAGGTGAACAGCAGCTGAAGATCCTTAGAGGCATGGTGGTCAGACAGAGCTATGTGCTTAACAGGTGAAGCAGGGGGACCTCTGGTGGGTGGAAATGCATTTAAAACAATTCAGTATTTAAATATGATCTGAAATCTATTTGATTTTCAATCGTAAACATTTTATACACTCTAGCACATCTGACAAGCAAAAGCATGGTTTAAAGTAGCAAATTGGTGCTGGTACTAAATCATGCCTGGTACTGGAAAAATAGAATGTGCAGGCTTTTGTTCCAGCCCAGAACTAACACACCTGACTCAACTGTGGTCCTCTGTAGCTCAGCTGGTAGAGCACGGCGCTTGTAACGCCAAGGTAGTGGGTTCGATCCCCGGGACCACCAATACACAAAAATGTATGCACGCATGACTGTAAGTCGCTTTGGATAAAAGCGTCTGCTAAATGGCATATTATTATTATTATTATCAACCAATGACCAATCCCTATTCTATCCCAGCCATGTGGGGATGTTGATTGAGAAGAAACAGCACCTCCTGCTGGTGGCGGTGCAGAGGCACTTTGTGGCCAGACACTTCTGTCTGAGGGTCTTGAAGGAGATGAGGTTGTCCAAGCTCAAGGTGCTGTCTCAGAGTGACTTCAGGGCCCTGCTGTCTCTAGAGGACCACACCCAGACCACAGTCAGACCAATGCTCCCCAAAGCCCAGCATCAGGTCCAGTCACACATTCACTAACATTACATTATAATACATTCTACAAAGTGAGAAGATGATGGCTTGTTTTGACTAGTGTTTCTCAATGCATTCCTGGAGAGGGATGCACATATTTGTTCCAGCCCAGTGCAAACACACCTGATTCAACTGATCAACTAATCACCAAACCCTTGATTAGTTGAATCAAGTGTGTTTGTGCAGGGCTAGAACAAAAAAGTGCACACTGTGATTCCCCCTAGGAATGAATTGAGAAACTGCTTTAGAGGCATACAGTATAGAGACCCCTACCTGTCCTTCTTGCTCCATCTACAGCTCTTTTTTAGACTATCAATATGTCACTGTCACCTTGTCACTGTGGTCTGTCAATCACCTCCCTCTGTGTCTTGGACTCCCCACAGGAATCCAGTGCCAGTGTTGCCGAGAGGCACCTGGGTCCGGAGACGCAGCTGATTGGCCACAGCTTCCAGCAGGAGTTCCTGTCGGAGCTGGAGACCGGGGCGGAGCTCCTGCAGGCCAACGCCCAGCAGCTGGTGGGCCACGCCCTCAGCCAGAGCCTCTGGCAGCAGATGGACCAGGCCCCTCCCGCTAGGCCCCAGCCTGACCGCGGAAGGAAGGTACTAGAGCATCTGGCCTCACCCATGAACAACCTCTAGGCCCTACCCCCTAGGACAGACATGGGCAAACTAGGGCCCATGTGACAATTTTAGATTAAAGTTTTAAGTTAACGACTAAAACCAAGTATAAATGATGATGGACCTAGGCCAGTGGAGTCGGCTGAGGGGAGGACAGCTCATAGTAATGGCTGGAATGGAGTGAATGGAATGGTGTCAACCACATGAAAACCATGTTTGATACCATTCCATTGACTCCATTCCAGAGATTATTATGAGCCGTCCTCCCCTCAGCAGCCTCCACTGACCTAGGCCTATGTATTATTTTTAAATAGCCCCCCCCCCACCCCCCACTCATTTTTAATCTATTTTCTATCTATTCTAATTGTTATTTCTTTGCGTATGAGTAGAGTCAGTTGACGGAGGTAGCGTCGGAGAGTGTGTACGTGACCCGGGATTCCCTCAGTGCTCTGGTCACCAGCTACTACTCTCAGATCCAGGACATCACCAAGGGCCTTCAGCAGCAACACCCTAACAGGGCCAAAGGTGAAATGAACAGGTGGACGTGCATACATAAGACATTTTGGTCTGTTAGGGCTCATTCTGTAGGAAAACTACAGATACTATGAATTTGTGAAGGGCCTTACAATCTGTTCACAGAAAAACTACACTAGAAAGTCCTTTCATTGGTTCTACCGGCAGAATCATGGGCTGTGTATGTGCAATGTTGCAATTCATTGGTGTATTGTTTTTTGCAGTGAGCTGTGTGCTAACTCAAACTTTCACATAATCTTCATTTGATTGAATTGGGGGCCTAAGTTAATGCAACTATCACTGTGTTGTTGTGTCTGTCCCCTCCCCAGAGGAGTGTGAACGACGAGAGAGCAGCTCTCAGATGAACAAGGCCCTGCTAAAGGAGCTGGCCAACTGGGGGAGGAAGCCCATGTCCACCGAGTTTCATCAGAGGTACTGTTTACTTTCTCTACTAACTAATTGACTGTTATTTATACTATACATTTTATTCCCTGCCATTCTCTCCTATGACTTGGCATGGCAACTAATGAACACGGCATAAAGTTGTCTAAAGCAAATTCTGTATGTACAAACCTGGGTTCAAATTGAGCGTTTAATTGAGCCTGCCTGGAGTGCCAGATGGATGGGTTTTGCACTTTTGTGACTATTTCATTGGTTTTGTTGAGCCAGGCAGGCTCAATCAAGTGCTGCTAAAGTATGAAAGAAAACAAATACTATATGAACCCATGTCTAATATTGTAACAATATTATACAGAGAAGGGCTCACTCTTTTTCATTATACACTACCCACCATGCTAATAGGGTTGAACTGCAGAAGAAAAGGATGTTGGAACAGTATGAATTGGAGCAGGAGGTTGCATGTGAGACTCTGAGGAGAAGGAAGTTAGCCCAGGAACAAACCATGGAGCGAATCAAAGGACAGTTACAGGTAACAACCACCTTGTAAATGCTAAATCACAATGGTTCATCATTATGGTAATTTTGACGTGAACGCAAAGAATAGTTCCGTTTTAACTTCCATTAATCCATGGGAGAGTTGGCAAACATTTCTTTAGTCTTCTTATGTGTAAATAATATTACATAATCTGTTCAGCTAAAATAAGTAAATACATGGATAATGTCTGTTGTTCATGATTTATATATTAAAGACTGTTTTAATAAATATTTTATCAAATTAAAATACAAGTTTAATTAATTTGGTATATTGTATTTCTGTGTTTGCTCCATCAGGAGGCAGAAGAGGCCTTCATAGCTAAACTGTCTGCCTTAGCTCGGATCCCACTATCCTGCAAAGAGCTCAACACTGAGGATGACATCATAGGTAAGGATTTTCAAGGGCTGCATATGAAATGGCACACTAGCAGTATTAGTAGTAATAGTACTAGTGACCAGGGCTTTGAAATCACACCCTTTTCCCTGTATTATGCATCTGAAATGGCACACTAGCAGTATTAGTAGTAATAGTACTAGTGACCAGGGCTTTGAAATCACACCCTTTTCCCTGTATTATGCATTCCTTTTGACCAGAGCCAAAGTAGTGCAATATATAGGGAATAGGGTACCATTTCGGATGCGTACTTGGTATACAGCACACTATATTTGCTACTGAAAATAGAAGCTATCACACAGTTTTCTTGTTTATTTTATGATTCTGGATATCCTACTGTAGTCTTCAAATAAGAGTGTTTGCGAATATGAATTGCATTATCAATGTCACATTTTTACAGGGGAGGAGAGTCCAACATTGAATCCAACATTGTGGAAGAGGCGAGAGAGGCGGGAGCGTGAAACTCTGCTCACCAATCCAACACTTTTATTTTCATGACAGGGAGTGTGCAAGTGCACACTTTAGGAGAAGGCTAGATAATTGGAACACAACTATGTTTATTACCACCTGATGGGGGGGGGTTGTACTGGCCATTTTTGCTGTTTTCACATAATATGTAATATAACCCTTTTTAATACACTTTATGTTAATTTCTAATATAGTTTATATATATATATATATATATATATATATATATATATATATATATATATATATAACAATCAAAATGATCTCTATATCATCTCCTATGTAATGCTACCATTTTGTGGTGAATGTAAATAAAACAGAAAAAATAACTATATTACTTGATCTGTATCACTGCATGTAGTTAGATGATTTACATTTGTGGAAATGGTTGATATCTTTATAGTGGTCTATGGGGTTAGTAAATATACTGAAATACACTTTTAAATGATTAACAATTTGTATTTATTTAACCTTTATTTAACCAGGTAAGCCAGTTGAGAACAAGTTCTCATTTACAACTGCGACCTGGCCAAGATAAAGCAAAGCAGTGCGATAAAAACAACAACACAGAGTTACATATGGGGTAAAACAAAACATAAAGTCAAAAATACAACAGAAAATATATATACAGTGTGTGCAAATGTAGCAAGTTATGGAGGTAAGGCAATACATAGGCTTAAGTGCAAAATAATTACAATTAGTATTAACACTGGAATGATAGATGTGCAAGAGATGATGTGCAAATAGAGATAGAGATACTGGGGTGCAAATGAGCAAAATAAATAACAATATGGGGATGAGGTAGTTGGGTGGGCTAATTACAGATGGGCTGTGTACAGGTGCAGTGATCGGTAAGGTGCTCTGACAACTGATGCTTAAAGTTAGTGAGGGAGATAAGAGTCTCCAGCTTCAGAGATTTTTGCAATTCGTTCCAGTCATTGGCAGCAGAGAACTGGAAGGAATGGCGGCCAAAGGAGGTGTTGGCTTTGGGGATGACCAGTGAGATATACCTGCTGGAGCGCATACTACGGGTGGGTGTTGCTATGGTGACCAATGAGCTAAGATAAGGCGGGGATTTGCTTAGCAGTGATTTATAGATGGCCTGGAGCCAGTGGGTTTGGCGATGAATATGTAGTGAGGACCAGCCAACAAGAGTGTACAGGTCACAGTGGTGGGTAGTATATGGGGCTTTGGTGACAAAACGGATGGCACTGTGATAGACTACATCCAATTTGCTGAGTAGAGTGTTGGAGGCTATTTTGTAAATGACATCGCCGAAGTCAAGGATCAGTAGGATAGTCCGTTTTACGAGGGCATGTTTGGCAGCATGAGTGAAGGAGGCTTTGTTGCGAAATAGGAAGCTGATTCTAGATTTAACTTTGGATTGGAGATTCTTAATGTGAGTCTGGAAGGAGAGTTTACAGTCTAACCAGACACCTAGGTATTTGTAGTTGTCCACATACTCTAGGTCAGACCCGTCGAGAGTAGTGACTCTAGTCGGGTGGGCGGGTGCCAGCAGCGTTCGATTGAAGAGCATGCATTTAGTTTTACTAGTGTTTAAGAGCAGTTGGAGGCTACTGAAGGAGTGTTGTATGGCATTGAAGCTCGTTTGGGGGTTTGTTAACACAGTGTCAAATGAAGGGCCAGATGTATACAAAATGGTGTCGTCTGCGTAGAGGTGGATCTGAGAGTCACCAGCAGCAAGAGCGACATCATTGATATACACAGAGAAAAGAGTCGGCCCAAGAATTGAACCCTGTGGCACCCCCATAGAGACTGCCATAGGTCCAGACAACAGGCCCTCCGATTTGACACATTGAACTCTATCTGAGAAGTAGTTGGTGAACAAGGCGAGGCAGTCATTTGAGAAACCAAGGCTATTTAGTCTGCCAATAAGAATGCAGTGGTTGACAGAGTCGAAAGCCTTGGCCAGGTCGATGAAGACAGCTGCACAGTACTGTCTATTATCGATCGCGGTTATAATATCGTTTAGGACCTTGAGCGTGGCTGAGGTGCACCCATGACCAGCTCGGAAACCGGATTGCATAGCGGAGAAGGTACGGTGGGATTCGAAATGGTCGGTAATCTGTTTGTTAACTTGGCTTTCAAATACTTTCGAAAGGCAGGGCAGGATGGATATAGGTCTGTAACAGTTTGGATCTAGAGTGTCACACCCTTTGAAGAGGGGGATGACCGTGGCAGCTTTCCAATCTCTGGGGATCTCACGTTACGAAAGAGAGGTTGAACAGGCTAGTAATAGGGAATAACCATCAAGCACTTACTTTGACATAGGTGACCAAAATACAATGAGAGCAGTCGACTGCAATCCAAAGTGACTTCACAGTTGCTTCACACAAATAAACTCTGTGCATTATAGTCACAACACCACTAAGGGACCTACAATGTGTGAAAGTCACTAGGACAGATGTCTAATATCAGTATGTCTATGAATTTGAGAGTTTACATTTCTTTAGCCCCATCCCTCAGCTGTTCACCAAAACAATCAAATCACAGACTGCCTCTTGAAGTATAATTATTTACTCTATTGAGGGTGTTGTAGCATTATTACCAAGTATCTACCCTAAAGACCAGTATCTAGTGTAAGTAGCTCTGGATAACAGCGTCTGCTAAATGACTAAAATGTAAGGTAGGCTATTCCATGATGACAGAATTGTGCATCGCAAATACTCAACCAAGGCTATTAAGTTTTTAAATACCTGGTTGGTTTGCATACCCATTATTGCCTTAGCATTTAGGCTACTGGTCGATATCTTAACTTGGAATATCTTTCCTACTGCTTTCCTACCCCTACCACCGTCGGTCTTCTATCCACCAACAACCAGCTGTTTGAGAGCTGCACACTCTCTGCCTGACAGATTATCTATGAGGCGCTGTAACTAGCTTGCTTACTATTTGTGATGAGTTGTACACCAGAAGTACATTCATTTACAATGAAATGCTGCGTTTGCCTTGCAGCATTGCGTTGCAGAGGCAGTTGTATTATGTCAAATCCGATTCAAAAGTTAAACGCGCACGAGATTGCGCGCGCGATCAAGATGAAACGTCATTGCTCGACAGAGAAGAAATGTGGCAGAGTGAGCAGAGGACGGGGTTCTCGATTGTACAGGCAAGTCTAGAGCGAGCGGAAATTAAACGTGAGTTTGCAAGTGTGATTTTGACAAAGTAGAACATAATTGTCACTGACCAAAAATAAAAATGTCTTAAACAGTAGGCCTACATATAGAACTGTAGGCAAAGAAACGTGATTCAAACGTGTATTTTATTTTATTTGAACCAGCAATAGTCACGTCACTCTCAAGTTTTCGCTCTCAATTTCTCAGATTGCTCTCTCTCAAATCTTGCCACCTTAGAGTTTGGATTTCAGGCTGATGGGGGCGGGCTTAAAGGCGTGTTTAGAAACCATAGATTGGTCACTTTCACTGGAGTGATGGACAAACTAACAAATTCATGCCATTGGCCAGTCCAACGTTTTACAGTTTTTTCTGAATGCTTAAGCGCTAATCGTGATTCTTGTAGCACAATTTCTAAAGCTATTAATACGTATAGCAAAACCACTCACTGAGTTTGCAAAACTAAAAGCACAAACACTGCTTTGCACTCAGTTTACAATTTTGTAACACACACTTTGCAAAACTGTAGGCACAATTCACTGCACAACACTCTTTTTGCAGAACTTTAAACACAACTCACTGCTTACACTCAATTACCAAATTTCCAACACACTCCTAGCAAAATTATACACATGTATGGCTATCATTAACACTATTTTGTCAACTGTCTGGCACACTTGCACATGTGAAAACTGTTGTAGATAATTAGTTCACTTTGCAATCAGCCTAAGCACTATAAATAAGCCACAGGTAAGCTGTCTGTGTGGAGTACAATGGAAGGAGCAGTAAGAGGGAGAAGAGTGAGAATCAGAGGAGGCCGAGGAGGCGGAGGGAGAGGACGTGGAGTTGAAGAAGTTGGAGGAAGAGGACGTGGAGTTGAAGAAGCGAGAGGGTTAGAGGAAGTTAGAGGAAGAGGACAAGGAGGAGCAAGAAGAGGACGAGGAGGGGAAAGAGGAAGGGTAAGAAGAGTAAGAAATAGAATAACTGATGACATCAGAGCTACAATAGTGGACCATGTCATCAACCATGGGATGACCCTGAGGGAAGCTGGCCAACGGGTTCAGCCTAATTTGAGCCGCTACACTGTGGCAAGCATCATTAGGACATTTCGAAATGAGAATCGGTAACTACTTTGTAGCACTGCCATACTCTAATGAGAAACACAACAGTACCATACATGCAAAAATACTGAAATTGTTACTTTACAGAATTGCTAGACGTCCAGATGTTGGGGGCAGAGGAAGAATGTTCACTCCAGAGCAAGAGACCCATATAGTGAACATGGTGATTGCCAATAATGCAATAAGACTGCGCGAAATACAGCAGCGCATAATTGATAATGACACCATCTTTCAAAATATACACAGTGTAAGTATTTCTGCACTAAGTCGTGTACTTGCGCGCCACAGAATAAGAATGAAGCAAATTTACAGAGTTCCTTTCGAGAGAAACGCAGAACATGTAAAGCAACTGCGATATGACTATGTGGAGGTAAGCTATAGTGTCATTGGTTCTGAATTTGGAAGTGCATACTGTAGTGCTGTGCATGGGCCTGATGTGTTGCATTTGTTTTTTCTTGTCCAGAGAGTGATGGAACTAGAAGCAGATGCCATGGGACATGAGCTACTTTTTGTAGATGAGGCCGGTTTTAACCTCAGTAAAACCAGGAGACGTGGCAGGAACATTATTGGACACCGTGCCATCATCAATGTCCCAGGACAACGTGGTGGTAACATAACCATGTGTGCAGCTATAAGCCAAAATGGTGTTGTTCACCATCATGCAACCTTAGGCCCATACAACACTGCACACATTATTGCATTCCTGGACACCTTACATGACATGCTCACTGTTCAGAGACCAGAGCATACCCGATATGTCATCATATGGGACAATGTTAGTTTCCATAGGGCTGCTTTGGTCCGCAACTGGTTTACAGACCACCCATTCTTCATGGCACTCAACCTCCCTCCATACTCTCCATTCTTAAATCCCATCGAGGAGTTCTTCTCTGCCTGGCGCTGGAAAGTGTACGACCGTCATCCTCATCAACAGGTAGCCCTTTTACAGGCAATGGAGGAGGCATGTGGAGATATTGACCAGGCATCATGTCAGGCCTGGATACGGCATTCAAGGAGATATTTTCCCCGGTGCCTTGGACTGGAGGATATCGCATGCGATGTGGACGAAATTTTGTGGCCGGACCCAGAAAGACGACATGATGTAGGCTTATTGTTTTTCTTTTTTTTGTGAAATTACTATTTTGTGTTCTGACTTTGTCTTGGTTTTGATGAGTGTGAATAAACACCAATACTTGAAGTTTGGATCCTTGTATGTTTACATGACACTATGACAAAAGTATGACCTCAAATTGACATCTGTACACAGAGAAAGCAAAAGCCAGATGTGTTTTGTATTCATACCATCAGTGTGTAGTTGGCACATTGTGTGCTTAGTAGATGATGGCTTGTGTTTACTGTTTGATACGAAAACACCATTTTTAAGAAGGTGTGAAGAGTTAATCTAGCTGTGTTCGCTTTTGCAAGAGAACTACAATGTTTTGATAATTGGGTGAAAGGTTTTCTTATTTGTGTGTAGAGTTTTGCAAAAATAGCCAATAGTTACAAAAAATGTGCTTAACCAATCAGAAAAAACTGTTATTACTACTACAGGCCATCTGTTCGCAATGCACTGCAGCGCCTTCTATTTAGCTAGCAAGCCGGCTTGAGTAGTAATTGCGGAACGACTGGGGAAATCGAGCAGCTTGATAACCACATGAATTGGGAAATATATTCTAATAGGTATACTATACCTTGAGTCGAGTGGAATCCACTTGCTAAAGTTAGCTAGCTAATTACTTGTTAGCCAGCAACGTTAGTCTGTAAAACGAAAAGCAGACAGTAAGCTCTAGCAAACACCATAAAACAAGTCCACTAATATCAAGAAGGAGACAATATTTAGCGTATTAAGCCTAAGGACACACACACAGCACATGGGGATTTTTTATTATATGTAGACACAAAGTGGAGAATCTGCTACAGTTCATCCAGTACATAACCAGTCCCAAATAATAGATTATAAACTGGGTGGTTCGAGCCCTGAATGCTGATTGGCTGACAGCCGTGGTATATCAGACCGTTGTGGGGATCTAGATGTGATGACTAGCTTAGAAGGAATGCATTAATGATTAAACATAATGGGTTTGTACTGTACTGATATAAATTGTTTCACATAACAAGCTGTGATTCATGTGAGGAACGTTAGGGGGTAGGATGAGATAAGAAGTTGTGATTCTCACAGACACGAACACTGCCTCTTTGTGATCTGTGAACCGTCCAAGGACGTAGGTACAAAGAGTACAGGGGAACAGTGTCTATGGGTTCTGACTCTACAGGTTGTGATGATAACAAACTTATGCCTGGCAACAGTGTGCAACAGTGGAGCGCCAAGGGGCTGGGACCAGCCTGTGCGCCAACGGATAGGCTGAGTAAGTCTAAACCACGCTCAGTCTCTACTCTGATTGGCCAGCAGGGAGCGGGAACTATCTCTGTCAGAGTATTTGAAGAAGAACTTAGAACAATGGATCAGTTCTCTGAGTGCCCTGTGAGGTATTTCAGTGGACCCGTATATACGAACATCATATTTACCATTGAAGCGTTTTGCATTAATTAAAATACTAGTCTATTTTAGAAGACGTGTATTGACCTCTTTTGTTCCTAATACCAGATTTGAATTGACGCAACTTAACACCGTATACCACAGGTATGACAAAACATTTATTTTTACTGCTCTAATTACGTTGGTAACCAGTTTATAATAGCAATAAGGCACCTCGGGGTTTGTGGTATATGGCCAATATACCACAGCTAAGGGCTGTATCCAGGCACTCCGCTTTACGTCGTGCCTAAGAACAGCCCTTAGCCTTGGTATATTGGCCATATACCACACCTCCTCCTGCATTATTGCTTAATTATACAACGGGTGGTTCTAATCCTGAATGCTGATTGGTTAAAACCGCATTCCAGCCGGTGTCTATTCCACTAGTTACCACTGGCTAAATCTATGGTGTTAATATGCCTATTTACTCTGTTCCATCTGACTGCGCAATCCACTGTCTCATCAGCTCAGCCAGGCAATTTAGAAACTTGATCTCCACTATAAAAAGCATCTAGACATTATCTCATTTCTTTTAGACTAACAGTTTTCAACAGCGGTGATTTGTATAAACCTTTCTGTCTGTCACTCCGACATTTGTAACAAATTCGGTCTCTAGCTGTCCCATAGTAATGAGACAGACAGGCAGGCAGCGTTTCTCAGCCAGTCGAAATCATGAATCAGCTGGCATCATTTTTATGGATATATACAAAGAAATGTCAATTGAAAAAGTTAGTTTGCAGTCTTTCCAGCTTCAGTTTGAAGTGATTGTGTTAGCTGTGTTGTTGGCTAGCTCCTCTGAATGACAGTGTCCTGACGAGAGAGCAAATTTTCTATGCCAGGCAAAATCGCGCCTAATTAGCTCATTGTTATGGATGTATCCAAATAAATGTAACTAGACAACAGCTTATGCAAATGCACTACTGTTGTTATTCTGGCTGCACTGTTTGACGTGACTGTAAATTAGCCGTAGTTGGCTACCTAGCAAGCAAGCGATAAGAACGTTGCCAGCCAGTATGACAATGGAACACTTAGAACTTACGACAAATGGTATGCACCTGTGCCAATATATCCTCCAAACACCGGCTTCTCAGGCATTATCACTTAAATGTAAACTGACATATGATAAACCAGCTACTCAGGTTAACATGTCAGAATCAGCTTTATTCGCCAAATACATTTGCATGTACAGGAATTTGACTCTGTGAAATGGTGCTGCCACAATAAACAGAATATTCAGACGATAAACAGAATATACAGACAAAAAATATATAGATGCAGGATTTCCACAGATCCACATTCAGTATGTACAGTATGAACACTATAAGCTACATTATAAATTATGCATGTAAGAGATGTGCAAAGAGCGATGTGTAGTTCTGGGATGATAGTGCACGGTGCATAGTCTGTGGATGAATAGTGCAGAGTGCAAAGTCCATGGATGAGAGGATCATTGTGGACCAGGTGGCCGGTTGGTGAGGGCCACGGCACGGGGGAAGAAACGGTTCAGGTGGCGGGAGGTTTTGGTTGAGATTGACCTGAACCGTTTGCCAGATGGGAGTCTTTGGAAGAGGGGGTGGAAGGAGTCAGCGATGATCTTTCCTGCGCGCTTCCTTGCCCTGGAGTCGTGCAGGACCTCGATGGAGGGCAGGTGGCAGCCAATGACCCTCTCAGCAGACCGGACAAACCGTTGCAGTGATGGAGGTGGTGTGGATGGACTTGATGATGGTCGTTTATAACTAAAAGCAGTACACACAGCATTCAAAGATGGGCTGAGGACAAAACAATACCTTGCATTCACCAAACATTGCACTGAGGAAAATATATTTGTTTAATAGCAATTGTCTGATTGGGAACTACCATTGTATATCAATTACAGAATCCGAAATGATTTCAATTTGGCATTGGAAGTTTTATTGAATACAGTAGGTAACACAGGAGTCAACTCGCATAGGGAGTCTCATCAGATAAGATGTTATCAGCAAGCCAGAGCCATCGGTGGAAAGACAACAAGTAGAACAAAGATATATAAGTGCAAACAGAATAAATGTATCATTCAACATAAGATTCCACCTAAAACAATGACATGAGTTCTGTCCCAGTTCACCTCTGTTCAACTCCTCACTTCCTCTCTACTCGCATCCTTCTCAAAACCCATTGGAGGAGGTCTGAGGCGAGGAACCTTGGGTCGTCTCCTCCAATTAGGTTTTAGAAAGCGGTGCGATGGTCAGTCCTTGCATCCATAGCTCTGTCTATGAATTTGAGAGTGGTTACATTTCCCAAGCCCCATCCCTCAGCTTTTTATCGAAACAGGGGTGTGGAGTATGCTTTGTTATTGTTTCAACTGCTGATTGCCACTTTAAAAAACACATAAATGAGCATACAAGTACATTACCAGTCAAAAGTTTGGACACACCTACTCATTCCAGGGTTTTTCTTTATTTTTTATGATTTTCTACATTGTAGAATAATAGTGAAGACATAAAAACTATGAAATAACATATGGAATCATGTAGTAACCAAAAAAGTGTTCAACAAATCAAAATATATTTTACATTTGAGATTCTTCAAAGTAGCCACCCCTTGATGACAGTTTTGCACACTCTTGGCATTCTCCCAACCAGCTTAATGAGGTAGTCACCTGGAATGCATTTCAATTAACAGGTGTGCTTTTTTAAAAGTTAATTTGTGGAATTTCTTTCCTTCTTAATGCGATTGAGCCAATCAGTTGTGTTGTGACAAGGTAGGGGTGGTATACAGAAGATAGCCCTATTTGGTAAAATACCAAGTCCATATTATGGCAAGAACAGTTCAAATAAGCAAAGAGAAACAACAGTCCATCATTACTTTAAGACATGAAGGTCAGTCAATGCGGAACATTTCAAGAACTTTGAAAGTTTCTTCAAGTGCAGTCACAAAAACCATCAAGCGCTATGATGAAACTGGCTCTCATGAGGACCACCACAGGAAAGGAAGACCCAGAGATACCTCTGCTGCAGAAGATAAGTTCATTAGAGTTACCAGCCTCAGAAATTGCAGCCCAAATAAATGCTTCACAGAGTTCAAGTAACAGACACATCTCAACATCAACTGTTCAGAGGAGACTGCGTGAATCAGGCCTTCATGGTCGAATTACTGCCAAGAAACCACTACTAAAGGACACCAATAATAAGAAGAGACTTGCTTGGGCCAAGAAACAAAAGCAATAGACATTAGACTTGTGGACATCTGTCCTTTGGTCTGATGAGTCCAAATTTGAGATTTTTGGTTTCAACCGCCATGTCTTTGTGAGACGCAGAGCAGGTGAACGGATGATCTCTGCATGTGTGGTTCCCACCGTGAAGCATGGAGGAGGAGGTGTGATGGTGCTTTGCTGGTGACACTGTCAGTGATTTATTTAGAATTCAAGGCACACTTAACCAGCATGGCTACCACAGCATTCTGCAGTGATACGCCATCCCATCTGGTTTGCGCTTAGTGGGACTATCATTTGTTTTTCAAAAGGAGAATGACCCAAAACACCTCCAGGCTGTGTAAGGGCTATTTGACCAAGAAGGAGAGTGATGGAGTGCTGCATCAGATGACCTGGCCTCCACAATCACAAGACCTCAACCCAATTGAGATGGTTTGGGATGAGTTGGACCGTAGAGTGAAGGAAAAGCAGCCAACAAGTGCTCAGCATATGTGGGAACTCCTTCAAGACTGTTGGAAAATCATTCCTCATGAAGCTGGTTGTGAGAATGCCAACAGTGTGCAAAGCTGTCATCAAGGCAAAGGTTGGGTACTTTGAAGAATCTAAAATCTGAAATATATTTTGATTTGTTTAACACTTTTTTGGTTACTACATGATTCCATTTGTGTTATTTCATAGTTTTGATGTCTTCACTATTATTCTACAATGTAGAAAATAGTAAAAATAAAGAAAAACCCTTGAATGAGTAGGTGTGTCCAAACTTTTGACTGATACTTTTGACTGATACTGTATGTTAACGTTAGGTAGTAAGTAGCTACTGTGCTCGAAATGTAGCTAGCTTGTTGCTACCTGGATAGCTACTAAACAATAGCTGGAACGACCTAGCGAACAGACGCGAACTGGCTGAGTCAATTCAGTGGCTAGCTTTGCACTTGGCTAGCTAACAGTAGCTGCTAGGGGTAAGTTATAACCTACATTTGTGTTTTGTTTTTACATACTGGTAGCCAGAGTCGTTCAAGGGAATTCGGGACATGGGTGACTAATTAACGTTAGCTTGGCTCTCTCTGTGTGTTCGTGCCGTGGGAGGACGGGTTTCTTCATTGGCAGAAAGCAATGGCTAGCTAGTATGCTAACTATTCTAGCTAACTAAGTGGCTGAATAAGTTGACGACGGACTCGCTCAAGCTGTCGGGACTAACCCACAACGTTAGACACGGACACGAATGATCTCCTTGGCGTGTTGACACACTGGTGGTTTGTTGTGGCCGAGTATTGGTGCTAAACCGCGTTGTTGGAGGCCGGCATGCTAGTTGGCTGTGGCGTCATATGACTAGGTGCCCTGGACGGTTTTCACGGAAGAATACTGTACCAAGTTAGCTAGCTGAATAAACTAAGTTAGTCTATTCCTAGAAAACATTGAACCACTGTAGTTTACAACAATTATAGTTTCTGAGGTGGAAGTTGGGAGAGATATATTTGGGTGTTTCAGTGAAAAGTAAGTGAGGGAGGCCCCGCTCTCTCGCTTTCCCAGATGTTTAGTTCATTTCATTCCGATCTCCTTTGCATTATTGTAGCCATTTTCTGTAGCCTGTCAACTATGCCTCTGTCTATCCCTGTTCTCTCCTCTCCGCACAGGCTATACAAACGCCTCACACCGCGTGGCTGCTGCCTCTCTAACCTGGTGGTCCCTGCACGCACGACCCACGTGGAGTTCCAGGTCTCCGGCAGCCTCTGGAACTGCCGTTCTGCGGCCAACAAGGCAGAGTTGATCTCAGCCTATGCTACTCTCCAGTCCCTCGACTTCTTGGCGCTGACGGAAACATGGATTACCACTGAAAACACTGCTACTCCTACTGCTCTCTCCTCGTCTGACCATGTGTTCTCGCATACCCCGAGAGCATCTGGTCAGCGGGGTGGTGGCACAGGAATCCTCATTTCTCCCAAGTGGACATTCTCTCTTTTTCCCCTGACCCATCTGTCTATCTCCTCATTTGAATTCCATGCTGTCACAGTCACTAGCCCATTCAAGCTTAACATCCTTGTCATTTATCGCCCTCCAGGTTCCCTTGGAGAGTTCATCAATGAGCTTGATGCCTTGATAAGTTCCTTTCCTGAGGATGGCTCACCCCTCACAGTTCTGGGTGACTTTAACCTCCCTACGTCTACCTTTGACTCATTTCTCTCTGCCTCCTTCTTTCCACTCCTCTCCTCTTTTGACCTCACCCTCTCACCGTCCCCCCCCTACTCACAAGGCAGGCAATACGCTTGACCTCATCTTTACTAGATGCTGTTCTTCTACTAATCTCACTGCAACTCCCATCCATGTCTCCGACCACTACTTTGTATCCTTTTCTCTCTCGCTCTCCTCCAACACTACTCACTCTGCCCCTACTCAGATGGTAATGCGCCGTCGCAACCTTCGCTCTCTCTCTCTCCTCTTCCATCCTATCATCTCTTCCCTCTGCTCAATTCTTCTCCCTCCAATCTCCTGATTCTGCCTCCTCAACCCTCCTCTCCTCCCTTTCTGCATCCTTTGACTCTCTATGTCCCCTATCCTCCCGGGCCGGCTCGGTCCTCCCCTCCTGCTCCGTGGCTTGACGACTCATTGCGAGCTCACAGAACAGGGCTCCGGGCAGCCGAGCGGAAATGGAGGAAAACTAGACTCCCTGCGGACCTGGCATCTTTTCACTCCTCTCTACATTTTCTTCCTCTGTTTCTGCTGCTAAAGCCACTTTCTACCACTCTAAATTCCAAGCATCTGCCTCTAACCCTAGGAAGCTCTTTGCCACCTTCTCCTCCCTGCTGAATCCCCCCCCCCCCCCCCCCCCCTCCCTCTCTGTGGATGACTTCGTCAACCATTTTGAAAAGAAGGTTGACGACATCCGATCCTCGTTTGTTAAGTCAAATGACACTGCTGGTCCTGCTCACACTGCCCTACCCTATGCTTTGACTTCTTTCTCCCCTCTCTCTCCAGATGAAATCTTGCGACTTGTGACGGCCGGCCGCCCAACAACCTGCCCGCTTGACCCTATCCCCTCCTCTCTTCTCCAGACCATATCTGGTGACCTTCTCCCTTACCTCACCTCGCTCATCAACTCATCCTTGACCGCTGGCTATGTCCCTTCCGTCTTCAAGAGAGCGAGAGTTGCACCCCTTCTCAAAAAACCTACACTCGATCCCTCCGATGTCAACAACTACAGACCAGTATCCCTTCTTTCTTTTCTCTCCAAAACTCTTGAGCGTGCCATCTTTAGCCAACTCTCTTGCTATCTCTCTCAGAATGACCTTCTTGATCCAAACCAGTCAGGTTTCAAGACTGGTCATTCAACTGAGACTGCTCTTCTCTGTGTCACGGAGGCTCTCCGCACTGCTAAAGCTAACTCTCTCTCCTCGGCTCTTGTCCTTCTAGACCTGTCTGCTGCCTTTGATACTGTGAACCATCGGATCCTCCTCTCCACCCTCTCCGAGTTGGGCATCTCCGGCGCGGCTCACTCTTGGATTGCGTCCTACCTGACCGGTCGCTCATACCAAGTGGCGTGGTGAGAATCTGTCTCCGCACCACGTGCTCTCACCACTGGTGTCCCCCAGGGCTCAGTTCTAGGCCCTCTCCTATTCTCGCTATACACCAAGTCACTTGGCTCTGTCATATCCTCACATGGCCTCTCCTATCATTGCTACGCAGACGACACACAACTAATCTTCTCCTTTCCCCCTTCTGATAACCAGGTGGCGAATCGCATCTCTGCATGTCTGGCAGACATATCAGTGTGGATGACGGATCACCACCTCAAGCTGAACCTCGGCAAGACGGAGCTGCTCTTCCTCCCGGGGAAGGACTGCCCATTCCATGATCTCGCCATCACGGTTGACAACTCCGTTGTGTCCTCCTCCCAGAGTGCGAAGAACCTTAGCGTGACCCTGGACAACACCCTGTCGTTCTCCGCTAACATCAAGGCAGTGACCCGATCCTGTAGGTTCATGCTCTACAACATTCGGAGAGTACGACCCTGCCTTACACAGGAAGTGGCACAGGTCCTAATCCAGGCACTTGTCATCTCCCGTCTGGATTACTGCAACTCGCTGTTGGCTGGGCTCCCTGCCTGTGCCATTAAACCCCTACAACTCATCCAGAATGCCGCAGCCCGTCTGGTGTTCAACCTTCCCAAGTTCTCTCACGTCACCCCGCTCCTCCGCACACTCCACTGGCTTCCAGTTGAAGCTCGCATCTGCTACAAGACCATGGTGCTTGCCTACGGAGCTGTGAGGGGAACGGCACCTCCGTACCTTCAGGCTCTGATCAGTCCCTACACCCAAACGAGGGCATTGCGTTCATCCACCTCTGGCCTGCTGGCCCCCCTACCTCTGCGGAAGCACAGTTCCCGCTCAGCCCAGTCAAAACTGTTCGCTGCTCTGGCACCCCAATGGTGGAACAAGCTCCCTCACGACGCCAGGACAGCGGAGTCACTCACCACCTTCCGGAGACACTTGAAACCCCACCTCTTTAAGGAATACCTGGGATAGGATAAAGTAATCCTTCTACCCCCCCTTACCCCACCCCAAAGAAAGAAAAACAAACATATTGTAAAGTGGTTATCCCACTGGCTATAAGGTGAATGCACCAATTTGTAAGTCGCTCTGGATAAGTAAATGTAAATGTAAATGTTTAAGCATACATGACTGTTGGGGGTGTGGTGCCTTAGCTTTAGTTCCCAGGTGCAGCCGAGCTGACACCACTAAAGATGATGTTGCAGCAGATGTCTTGACCACCCTCTGGCTGTTCTCCAGACTGCGTTAGCGCTGAAGGTGTCCCAGGCACTGTTTGTGGCCACGTCACCTCCCTCAAAACCAGTGAACCTGGTTCTTACAGTGGGGCATCAGCATAATCTAAAGAGCATTTGAGGTTGGTTGGAGGATCTATAGGAAGACGGGCTCATTGTAATGGCTGGAATGGAATTCATGGACCAGTATCAAACGTACGAAAATCACATGTTTGACTCCGTTCCATTTATTCCATTCCACTATAGAGAGGGCAGAACAATACAGGAGATGGAATTAGATTTAGTATGGAGTCGAAGTCCCAATTTAAAATCCTTGTACAACCCATAGACATTGGTAAAAAGGTAAACAAAAGTAGGGCACTGGAGTTTGAAGAAAGTGGAACAATACAAACAGTGCATTCGGAAAGTATTCCTTCCCTTTTTCGACATTTTGTTACGTTACAGCCATATTCTAAAATGGATTAAATAAACAATTTAACTCATCAATCTACACACAATACCCCATAATGACAAAGTGAAAAAAGGTTTTTAGAAATGTTTGCTAATTTATAAAAATAAAGAAAATACCTTATTTACATAAGTATTCAGACCCTTTGCTATGAGACTCTAAATTGAGCTCAGGTGCATCCTGTTTCCATTGATCATCCTTGAGATGTTTCTACAACTTGATTGGAGTCCACCTGTGGTAAGTTCAATTGATTGGACAGGATTTGGAAATGCACACACCTGTCTATATAAGGTCCCACAGTTGACAGTGCATGTCAGAGTAAAAACCAAGCCATGAGGTTGAAGGAATTGTCTGTAGAGCTCCGAGACAGGATTGTGTCGAGGCACAGATCTGTGGACGGGTACCAAAACATTTCTGCAGCATTGAAGGTCCCCAAGAACACAGTGGCCTCCATCATTCTTAAATGGAAGAAGTTTGTAACCACCAAAACTCTTCCTAGAGCTGGCCGCCCGGCCAAACTGAGCAATCGGGGGAGAAGGGCCGTGGTCAGGGAGGTGACGGTCACTCTGACAGCGCTCCAGAGTTCATCTGTGGAGATGGGAGTACCTTCCAGAAGGAGAACCATCTCTGCAGCACTCCACCAATCAGGCCTTTATGGTAGAGTGGCCAGACAGAAGCCCCTCCTCAGTAGAAGGCACATGACAGCCCGCTTGGAGTCCTAAAGGACTCTCAGACCATGAGAAACAAGATTCTCTGGTCTGATGAAACCAAGATTGAACTCTTTGGCCTGAATGTCAAGTGTCACGCCTGGAGGAAACATGGCACCATCCCTACTCTGAAGCATGGTGGCGGCAGCATCATGCTGTGGGGCTGTTTTTCAGCGGATCGATGATCCAGAGCGCTCAGGACCTCAGGCTGGGGCGAAGGTTCACCTTCCATCAGGATAACGACCCTAAGCACACAACCAAGACAACGCAGGAGTGGCTTCAGGACAAGTCTCTGAATGTTCTTGAGTGGCCCAGCCAGAGCCCGGACTTGAACCCGATCGAACATCTCTGGAGAGACCTGAAAATAGCTGTGCAGCAATGCTCCCCATCCAACCTGACAGAGCTTGAGAGGATCTGCAGCGAAGAATGGGAGTATCTCCCCAAATACAGGTGTGCCAAGCTTGTAGCGTCATACCCAAGAATACTCAAGGCTGTAATTGCTGCCAAAGGTGCTTCAACAAAGTACTGAGTAAGGGTCTGAATACTTATGCAAAAGGGATATTTCAGTTTGGAATTTTTTAAACATTTACAAAAAAAATATCTAAAAACCTTTGTCATTATGGGATATTTTGTGTAGATTGATGAGGGAAATAAACAATTTAATCCATTTTAGAATAAGGCTGTAACGTAACAAAATGTGGAAAAAGTCAAGGGGTCTGAATACTTTCCGAATGCACTGTATGTGCTGAGTTGTATAAGGCATAAAATTAGTTGGTGACTCACTGGTCCAAACTAGGTGTCCTCTGCCTCGTTGGTGTAGTGGTCCAGGGCGATGAATTAGAAGCCTGACTCCACCTGGTCAAACGTGTTCTCACTTCAAACACTGACCTGTCTCCTCAGAACAACTGAAGAGAGAGAGAGAAGAAAATAAGATGTCAAGAAATATCACAGACAGAGTTGGAGTTTAAATGTTTTAACATTGTGAGGGAAATGTTGTCTGAAGAGTTAGCCTTTCGAGTGTCCATGTGTTGAATTTCCACAACAAAATCTTAATGTTGCATTCAAGGTAACAGTCCATTTTAAGACTGATGTGGCTGTATCAAAAGAGGCAATAACAAATAAGAGATAACGCATGTTGTGGGACTGAGCCGAGCTGTATGGCAATACCACGCCACAGAGTGATGCTGACACTCAGATTTTTCACTTTATAATGTATGTTAAAAAAAACAATGATTTCAATCTAAGTGAAACAAACCATACAACTGTATGCACAAAGACTACTTTAAACAATTTGCAATCATTGATTTGTTTGACATACACTGTGAAAAATCTGAGACTCAGCATCACTCGGTTACTGTGGAATTGCCCTGTACCAAGCCACGCCACTCGTCAGTCAGCATGGCTCAGTATTGAACAGCCTGCTGTCAATTCATGCCCAACCCACCTTATGGAGAGCTATCCTCCTATAGGTTTTCACTTCTTCCCTTACCTACACTACTCATATTGTTTAGCAATGACTATCACATACATTCAGTATAGAACCATCTTTCTAACCAATAGCCAGCATCTGGTCATCATCCACTCTACGTGACAAATGTCCTATGCACAATGCCTTCATACAGCGTCAAAGAAATAAGAGGAACTCTCAGTACCACAAATGATTAAGTTACGGGGGTGATTGGTGGATAACATGGTTACCTGCAGGAAGTCCCCAGAGGGCTGTGCATAGAGGAGAGCCAAGGTAACCTACTTGGAACAGAATGGACTCCTGTATCTCCTGTCTCTGTCAGCTGAGCAGAGAACAACTTCACCACCACATATTAAAAATGATTTTGCATCTTCAATGTGGTTGGCATGTTGTGTAAATCAAATGATACAAACCCCCCAAAAATCTAATTTAATTCCAGGTTGTAAGGCAACAAAATAGGAAAAATTCCAAGGGGGGTGAATACTTTCGCAAGCCTCTGTAATAAAGCAGTTGGTGGCTCCTGACCTGGTTGAGTATCTACATGTAAAACTTTGCAGCTGGCCCATCTAGCGAAAATTGCACCTGGGCAATTGCCTTACGCTCTTCAAACCTTGTAGAAACAATTGCCAGAAATTAGCTGTTATTTCTAGGTAAATACATACACAGTAATTTATGTAATGTAAAATAAAAATCCTACCTAAAAACAGTTTTCTATACCATCCATTCATTTTATGGATTGGAAGAGATTCCATCCTCTTCATATGATGGATGAATTCCTTTATAGCTGACAGGTGAAACCAGGGGCGGACTGGGACCAGAAATCAGCCAATTTTTTTCCTTGAGGCCCCACACTGGCCCATTTTCCCCCTAAGGTCCTCATTTAATTACATGCAATTCTACTAGTTTTGCCATGGAGCGGAGAGAAAGAAATATCAGTTTTACAGCTAATTTCCTGCAATTCTACACATTTTGCACTTATGCTATGTTAATATGATATCTGAGTTAGACTGACTAACAAAATAAATGGGGGCCCTCTGGAGGTCAGTGCCCTGTCGGTAATTACAATATATAGCTGGGTAGACTAGATTACCAATCCAGAAAATGTTGCTTGGGCTAATTGACTGACTGTCAGTGAATGATATAGCAACACTTGCCTAGTTAAATAAACTTATTTTTTTTTATTCTCAAAAAATAAAGAGGAAAACTGCTGATAAACAACCAAATGTAGAAATTGCGTGTATTGTACTATTCCTTTTTTTGGGGTCGGGGCCCCCTTGCGGCCGGGTGCCCTATGTCACTTATGCCCAGGGCCGGCCTTCCACCATTATTAGCCAGAAAATTATCATTTTGTGCAAAAAAAGCTGTTTGACTGCCCCACTGGGCAAAAAATGGGCCCTTCCATCTGGCATTTGCCCGAAATGCCAGATGTTCAGTCCGCCCCGGGGTGAAACCATCCAATATGTTGGGTTTGATTCTGGTCAAAGTGCAACTACTCAGAGATGAAAGCTTTCTTCTTTCCCCAGTCTAATGGGGTTTTAAGTATGGGCCTTTATGGATGCTAATGTTCGGTAATGGTGACAGGTCCACAAGGACTGACCGGCAGGTGTGTGTGTGTGTGTGTGCACGCTAGCAGGTCCTCCAGGCCTTATGGTTTACTGTCAAGCTAGATGTTGTTGAGGAGCTTCAATTATGAAAGCATTAATTTTTTATCAATTTTCTCCTTTACACATAAACACTTTTGTTATCTGACACACTGAAAAACCACTCCAACACACACATATTTATACATGTGATATCACAATAACATATTTATTGTGCCAACTGGTATGTCTTTATTATAGACTAGTTAATGATTCATTGGATTAGCTAATATGTAGCCTCTAGTTTATATTGACATTTCAGGTGTCATGCAGCTATTCCATTTGGAGAGATAATGCTTAGTTCAATGGTTGCTTTTTTGAGGTCCCCTTGGGGACTGGATGGACCAGTGAGAGGATGACCTGGTTTCAAATGCTCTCCTCTCTGCCTTGTCGGTAGCTACCCATTTTAACAGAGCCCATCCGAGCAGATGAGAATCAACTGTGCGGGTCGATTGGATCTTTCTTTCTTTCTTTACTAAGGAATATCGTCATTTTATTCATCTACAGATAATGAGGTATACCTGAGGTCGTTTCTAACGGACGCAGGTGCGGCTGTGGAAATCCAACGATTCTCTGCCCAGAGATAACAAGTAAGTCACCTACTTTGTGTGGCCGTAGGCTACAGTAACCTTACAACAAGTGCGAGTGACAATGATTTATGGCAGAGATTTGCCACTGAATGGAACGAATGTGATTCATTGTATTCTGTCCTCCGATTCTCAAAGTTTTAGTGCTTCTGAGAAGGCTTAATAAAATGACTAAATGATCAGCTACAAATAGAGTAAAGGATACCATATGTCATATCTAATTTATTTAAAAACACAGCTACTTGAGTTCGGCTTTTCATTTGGCCTAAATCTGGTTCAATTAATGGTTTTACATTTGGTTCAATTAATGTGCCTGTTCAGTAACGCACCGCTGTATTACCCATTTCAGACAGAAGATGTGATATATTACCTGTAAAAAAATATAAGGCAATATGACCCCATTTCAAACAGCCCCTCATTTACAATTTTCATGCAGGTTTACCCCTTTTTATACACATCAGTGGGTAACTGGCAAATTGGGAGGGGAGGGAGTGGGCAGTTTTGTTAAATCATGGGAGCTGTTTACATTTCAAATTAGGGAGGTATTAAATAATGGAAGTGTTAATGAATTTACCGGCAAAAAAGCAGAGAACCATTCACAAAGACCCGATACCTGTATTTTGGTTACAGGGTATGTGAAAATGCAGGAATAATGACTACACTCTTAGAAAAAAAGGTGCTATCTAGAACCTAAAAGGGTTATTCAACTGTCCCCATAGGAGAACCCTTTGAATAACCCTTTATGGTTCCAGGTAGAACTCTTTTGGGTTCCTTGTGGAACCATTTCCACAGAAGGGTATACATGAAACCCAAAAGGGTTCTACCTGGAACCAAAAAGGGTTCTCCTATGGGGAAGCAGAAGAACCATTTTGGAACCCTTTTTTCTAAGGGTGTAGGTCTTTTGTTGGCTTTTAATTTGCTATGTTGTTTACCCCTTTCAGATTTACCAAAAAGCAGGTAAAAAGAAACAGAAACATGCTGGCCCATGTTGATTCCAATGCTTCCCACAGTTGTGCCAAGTTGGCTGGATGTCCTTTTGGTGGTGGACCATTCTTGATACTCATGGGAAACTGTTCTATGTCATGGAAAGAGCAGGTGTTCATAATGTTTTGTACACTCGTGTATACAGTGCCTTCAGAAAGTGTTCACACCCCTTGACTTTTTCCACATTTTGTTGTGTTACAGCCTGAATTTTAAATTGATTCAATTGAGATTTTTTGTCACTGGCCTACACACAATACCCCATAACGCCAAAGTGGAATTATGTTTTTCGAAATGTTTACAAAATTAATAAAAAATGAAAAGCTGAAATGTCTTGGGTCAATAAGAATTCAACCCCTTTGTTATGACAAGACTAAATAAGTTCAGGAGTAAAAATGTGCTTAAGTCACATAATAAGTTGCATGGACTCTGTGTGCAATAATAGTGTTTAACATGCTTTTTTGAATGACTACCTCATCTCTGTACTCCACACAGACAATTATCTGTAAGGTCCCTCAGTCGAGCAGTGAATTTTAAACACAAAGACCAGGGAGGTTTTCCAATGCCTCGCAAAGAAGTGCACCTGTAGGTAGATGGCAACAACAACAAGAATGCAGACATGAAATAACCCTTTGAGCATGGTGAAGTTATTAATTACACTTCGGATGGTGTATCAATACACCCAGTCACTACAAAGATATAGGAGTCCTTCCTAACTCAGTTGCCGGAGAGGAAGGAAACCGCTCAGGGATTTCACCATGAGTTCAATGGTGACTTTTAAACAGTTACAGAGTTTAATGGCTGTGATAGGAGAAAACTGAGGATGGATCAACAACATTGTAGTTACTCCACAATACTAACCTAATTGACAGAGTGAAAAGAAGGAAGCCTGTACAGAATAAAAAAATATTCCAAAACATGCATCCTGTTTGCAACAAGGCACTAAAGTAATACTGCAAAAAATTGCCTTCATGCCTTTGTGCAGATTGCCATTTCTCATTTTCAATTAATTGAAAATGAAACCTTGTTCAAAGTATCTCTCTTTTTCAAACAAACAATGCAGAGTTAGTTACAATTAAAATGTCATCCCCCAGAAAAGATAGAACAAATATTACAACAAATATTATGGTTGAACTCAAACGTACTGGTTGATAAAATACCTGTATTCATAAAAAATATGTTTGAGAAGGGTATTTTGTTTTTAAATTATATTGTAAATTGGAATGGTAGAGTTATGTCTTTCATGGAGCTATAGCAAATGTATGGGAAGGTCTGCTCAATCCAAGATTACAAACAATTGATTACAGCACTACCCAAAAAATGGAGGAGGCAGGTGGCATCGGGAGGATGTAGGGAACTGGTCTGTCTACCCAATATAAAGGATCAAAACTGACGGAGGAACAAAAATAACATAAACAGGAAAGTATACCAGTTTCATTTGAGGACCAGGTTGTTGACAGCTGTGCCATACAGATTGCAAAAAAGCTGGGAAGACATTTTTGATGTACCGATTCCTTGGCATAGGGTGTATGAGTTGATATATAAAACAATGCAAAATTCAACACTTCGTGATTTTCAGCTAAAATTATTGTACAGAATTCTTGCCACCAACAAAATGTTGAAAACAACCATCGCAGCTCTGCAGATTTTGTTGCGAGGATACAGAATCAATAGACCATTTGTTCTGGTATTGGCCTCAGGTAGCCTGTTTCTGGTCTCAGGTTCAGGAAGCTGAAAAAGCATATCATTAATCTAAAATGGACCCTAGAAATAGCATTGTTGGGAGACTTGGAGAGACCTGGTCAGTCAATTACTAATATACTCAGGGGCGCAACTTTCACTGGAGACGGGGGGACATGTCCCCCCCCCCCCCACATTCTGAAACTGAATTTTTCTCCCCCGCAGTTTTATCATTGGAATGTGATACAAAACGAGGCAACGATGTGCTTTAGGACCATGCGGACGACTCCGAGCAGTCGGGAAGGCTGTTTGGAGTGTTTATCAGACCTGATTTTTTTTTTTTTTATACAAAAAATATATGTCCCCCCACTTCTAAAACCAAAGTTGAGCCCCTGAATATACTAATACTCTTAGTAAAAGTATTTATCTTCAACTCACAATCTGTGGATTCTATTCGATTAGATGGATTCAAATTGTATGTTAAACATCACAGCATAGTTGAAAGATATATGGCGCGTAGAAATCCGAAAAGGGTGGCCAGCAGAGATAGGTACGATGGGCTGAAGGAAACCGAGGGTTGGGATGTGGAAGGGAAGTTGTTGGGCGGGAGGTAGAATGACGGTCAAAGATACAAGTAAAAAATAAAGTCAAAATTAACAACAAATACAAAAAGTTTAAATTTCACTAAAAAGGAACGTCTGTACACATGCACACACTCGCATTCAAAACACACGTAAATAGTGGCACACATGCACATACAGTTGGCCTTGCTGTTTTGATTCTTGTTGTCGTTGATGTGTTTTATTTTTGAATAGTTGTTGTCTTTTTTGTCTTTTGCATCGGGTGGGTGGTGGTTTTGGTTGGGTTGGACAGGGATGGTGGCTTGGGGGGAGGGGGGTGGAGATGGGGGGGGGGGGGGGGGGGGGTTGGGACATGAAATTAATTTTTTTACATTACATTTTAGTCATTTAGCAGACGCTCTTATCCAGACCGACTTACAGTTAGTGAGTGCATACATTTTCATACTGGCCCCCCGTGGGAAATCAGTCAAAACACCTCAAAACAAGACATGGTATCAAGAACAAGATTAAACGAGCTGAAAAGAGTCACATATAATTCCCCACATGGCAGTTTATTGTCATTGTTGCTAGCTATCTGAACATCCAGAATCACAACAACTCACTGACTTCTGCCCCATTGAAGCGTGTGCATCGTTTTCATGGGTCAGCTAACCCATTTATACATTTGCACCATATTCAGTAGTAGACTATATAAGGCACGGAAAGGCAAGCATTGTCATATTTAATCCAAGTTGCTATTTCCAAAGCACATCTCTGCTATTTCTTTTTTTTTAAATGCATCATAGCAAATCCAGAGCTCCAATCACAATACATTTTCTGTAAAGATGGAAACGTAGGCCAATCTTTGCTAAAAAAAATATTTTTACTTATTTAACAGAAATTAAAAGTTGCACACCCTCAATACCCCTGCCGGCCCTGTTTGTAACGGACGATGGATGCGATGGGTGCAGATCGGATCGTCAGTGCAGTCCCTCGCAGTCCAGACCTAATGTGGTGGTAATGTTGGTCTGTGATGCACTCCAAACTGTCAATGCATAAATCATGAATCAAAATTGTGTGGATATTGCAAGAAAATATTGTCATTTCACATAACCATACCACAAGGTAGCTACTCTGCCTGCTTCATTCATGATGAGAAAACTAACTGGAACAAGCTAGCTAGCTAGCCAAGTTTCTACTTACATAGCTAGCTATGTTAGTTAACTAGCTAGATTATATTAAATCAGTAATAGAAAATATGCCTAAACGTTTTAAAACGTTAGCTGTCTTCTTGAGGCTTGATAGGGGGTAAAAATGTTTTTCACTGAAGTTAGCTAGCTAGGCTACAAGTTAGCTTTTACCCCCCTATCAAGCCTAGCTAGCTAGCTCGTCCTACTGGCTGCTGGCCAAATTAGCTATCGTTCTTGATTCTAATTACTAAGATAAATAAAACATCTCAAATTAGCTACTCACTTTAACGTTAACTTCTTTTAGGTATTTTCTGAATAGATTCTCACTTTGTTTCTCCAGTTGTCAGTTTGACCACACACACCATTTACACACTAATTTGTGGCGCCCAAATAAAAAAATGACAGCAGAAAATACGTGATTCTAGCTAGGCGCTACTAGTTACAGTGATTTTAGCTTGCAGTTTGCACGCGCCTTAATCCAGAGGGAATACAAAAAGTATAGCTAGTGTCTGAAAGAATGATATGGATTTAATATTTGTCAAATTATTGAGCATGTCTTCAAAACTCAAATAAGCATCAGAAATTGTCCTTATTTAGCATATCAAAATGCATATCAAGATCCTGATATGGACCTCAGTCAAGAGCATATGAATTGAATGTGCTGAGAAAATATAATATGTAGGCCTACTGTCAGTATTTGTCATCATATAGAGAAAATAAAATGTCCACCAAGGCCTATCTCAAGATATCTAATGAGTCAATATCCGGCCATACCATGTATGATATCCGGAGGGAATCCAAAAATGATTTCTGCATGAAAGAAAAATATGGATTTCATATTTGTCCAATTATTAAGCATGTGCTGAAAACTCAGAAATGCATCAGAAATCTTTTCAGCATATCAAAAAGCATATCAAGATCTGGATATGGACCTCAGCCAAGAGTCACATATCTGTAATCAATATACTGTAGCTTCATATCTTGAATGTGCTGAGAAAACACAAAGATGTGATGTATACAGTCAGTATCAACATGAAGAGAGAAAATAGGATGTTGTATATCTTAGGATATTGAATGAGTCCATATCCGGCCATAGGAAATGTCCATGTGTGATATTCGGAATAATCCCAATATCATATGTCTAAAAGACATCTGGATTCAGAATTTGTCAGGATATGGCGCATATCCACAAAACTCAAAATATGCATTGGAAATGGTCTGTATTCTCTTGAATATCAAAAACGTGCCATGTAAAGATATCCCCTGATATGGAACCTTTTCGCCCAGTGTAATTTCAAGCATAGTGGTGGCTGCATCATGTTATGGGTATGCTTGTAATCTTTAAAGACTGGTGAGTTTTTCAGGATAAAAAAAGAAACGGAATAGAGCTAAGCACAGGCACAATCCGAGAGGAAAACCTGGTTCAGTCTGCTTTCCACCAGACACTGGGCCAAATCTACACTGGAGTTGCTTACCCCCCTAAGGTCGATGTCTGCGCCCCCGCGGAAATCGAATGAGCAGAATACAAAATTCCCCATAAAAATCTGTCAGTTTAAGCTAAAGATATCCGGATGCGTCTCAATCCACCGCATCCGCCTATGTCGCACTTCCGCATCTGCGATGAAAGGTGACAGAGCTAGAGCAGTGTTTGTCAGACCATGAGACATCCCGAAGATCGGTCCTTCTCACAACATTTTCTGTAGCGTCCGAACGGTTTGGCCTAAAAACTATTATGGAAAGCTGAGACTGTCACGAACTCACTGGTGTTCTCCGTTTTGCGTCTTGGGACTCGTCTAAAGTCAGTACAGCCGATCTGCCAACTTCTGTCTGTAGCATCCGAACAGTTTAGGATACACACTAATATGACCCCTCTGCGAAAAGGTGAGACTCTCACAAACACCTACATGATGGTTGTTTCGCTCTAGGACGTCCACAGGCCTCAAAAGACTTGTCGAAGGTCCCCAATATGGGATTATAAAGTCAGAACTACGTGAGTTTGTATTTTGAATTTCGTGGTCGCACATTCAAATTCATGGTTGAAAGTACGATTCACAAATTGTATTAATTTCGCAAGCTTGTAGCATTATGTGTGAAAGATTTTACAATGGTTGAAAACTCGTAACTTGACATTTGAATACATTCAATAAGATTTGCAAACATATATTTTCAGAATATTGTCATGACTCTCCCTGGGTGAGGATCAAAGGCCTCATATCGGCTTGGTAAATGGCCGACAACAACCAGACCCTCTTACCTACAGGAGGGAGGGGGCTGTGCCGGTCTTGACACCTTAATACTGCCATAAATTAGAGATAGGAGAAGCTATCTCTGGCCCTCTAATATGGTGAAAGGAATGTCTTTTGTTTTCAACATCCAACAATGAACATTGGGACAATATATTTCAACATCCAAACGTTGGGAATGATGAGAAATGGAATATGGAAAATTAATGTATATTTTGTGATGTCATAAAAAATTGTATAAAGGCGTTATTATGAAAACCTTGTGACTTGAAGAGGATTTACATCCTTTACGTTGTGTAGAAAATATCAAGGAGGAAGACAATGTTTTTGTGAAGATAGGAATGTGATTTTAGCTTTCTAACAAAATCATAGTGATAATAATACTTTTGCCTCAGAACTAGCCACGCCCGAGGGAGCTCAGAAAGTGTGTCAGTATGACGGAAACGCCCTTCTTTACCAGAGTGCATAAAAGACTGAGATAAGAATTATCAGATCAGACGGACCTCAAGCTGCAGCTTTTGTCCATATTGGTCCCGACCCTAAAAATCAACACGAGGTGAAGACGACAAAGTTGCCTCCACTAACAATCAATGTTACGGCTGAGTAGCTGTTCTAAGTACTGTATCTAAGAAGGTGAATTTAAGTGGGACCATCCTGTTACTCTCTTCAAACCATTGTCTACTACACTGCTCTCATCACACCACAGGGGCTCATCGACGTGGCTGATTAGCCGTCCTCAGAAGACCACTTCCAGAACGAGTGAAAGTAAACAGACGACCAAGAAGAAGGACATTGTGACGTCTTGTGGACAATCTGAGCCTTACATCTGAGCCTTACATCTAAAAGGCCATCCGAAAAGAGAAGGCCCAATCGACCCTTCCCACGAAGGCCTGGGTCCAACAGAGACGAAGACAAACACGTAAATACATGCATTACTTCTTAACAAACGGGCAGCAGTTCTTGGCAAATTAATAGGATTACTATGAGCGTAGGTCCATGTGTATCCAAATGTTTTCTCTCGCTCTCTCCCTTTTTAAATTGCCATCTTTTGTAACAAGTGTCATATTGTGTTAGTCCGCTAGGGACCCGTTTTCATTTTATTAAGTTTCTAATCCCTACCTATACCGTGTATGTATCCTGTGTTATCATTTTTAATTAGTTAGTAAATAAATAATTAAATCAATTTGTGTGGTACAGAATGATCAGTAAGACCCAGGTTCGTGCAGAGTTAAAGAGAATACGACTTTCAGAATGAGACTGATATGAGGTAAATGATTAATAAATTACTGTTAAATTATAAGAGATATCTAGATATCTTTAGAGTTAATTCGGGAAAAGGTAACTCATTAAACAACTTTTCCCGTGGTGCCCCAAATTCCTAATGAGTTAATTGTTACATGATTCATTTAATCTAGTAACAATTAAACATAGTAGGTAATTATTAGATAAATAATAGTCATCACAATAATGAAAGGCACGTCACGACATATTGGAGCCCCCGTGCGAGGAGTCTAAGATAGAACTAGGCCTTACTGTTGAATTCAGTCTATAGGAATTGTGTAGCAAGATACATTGCACACCAATAGCGCTGTAGGCAGGATTGTTGTTGAGAGTGGCGTGTGTGTGGTCCCTTTTCATCCAGACTAGTAGGGAGAGATTGACTCCGGTGTTGTATATCTGACGAAAAGTCAGTGTGTAGGGGATTACTGAATGCTACGAGACAGGACATATGGGCCGGCCGATTTAGCGATTCTGTGGAATATACTCGTTGCCCATAACGTGGTACTATATCTGTCTCTCTCAATTAAAGAAATTTGAGAAGATATAGTTGTTGGCCGAAGCAAAGTATTATCTCTCTGTCTATCGCACTTCAGTAGCGTGAGTAAGACCAACGGCAAGAACATTTATTTTATGTTTCCTCGTGTTCCGGTAAAACATTGCTAGCAAAAGAATCGCCGAAAGGGTTAACGTGAGACGTCATTAATAAACCCCTTCCCTTGTAAAAGGGGACCCTTTGTGTGCGTGGAAATTAGATTCCCTGTACAAGTAGGGTAGCTTTGCACTTGATGCTAAGCTAATGAAGGGAGAGCAGCCATTTTTGTTTATCCCTTTGTTCCAACGGAAGTTCCGCCCCTCGGGACTCCCGTTTGATTTCTGCGATCAGCGACCTCTGTTTTTTTTTAAACAATTAATGTGAGGGCACACACTTAACCCACTGTTACAACGGGTTACACTGTATGATATCAATCCAATCTCAACTGGTTGGTTATCATTGTCTCATTCGATTTATCCGGGAAGGTGAATCGCCAAACAAACCTTTTTCAGGGTTGGTCATTTGGATAAGGTCAAAATGTATTTGTTCAAACCAATGAGACATTTTAAACTTTCTCCACATTAACCTAGATACAGCAACGCTTTTTAGGTTAATTCAAGTTTAATTCCCAGATAGCCTTTACAGGTATGATTGATCATTATCATTGATTAATCCATTAAAATTGCTTTTGCAAGTTCGTTAAAAGCCAACTCCAACATTACTGATCCAGTATTGATGATTCATTGACGTCTGTAAACCGAATAAAATTGTTTTTGCAGCTTCCAACGACTCAAAACCCAAAATCTTACATAAGTTTAAACAACTAATAATCATCAAAATGAGCAAGCTATCAGAGGGGGTGCCATCCATTCCCCCGCTAATAAGTGAACCCTCACCCACAGAAAGATTGATCGCGGACCTCAGCAGCGATGCAAATCCAATGCCATAAGCGAAAAACTGCAGAAATCGCGACTGACGTCCTCCAAAATACGCCGGCAGGCACAGGCCTTGTAAAGGTTCTCTCCAGTTTAGCCCTGAACTATGCCCACCAGCAGAGATGGGCATTGGTCCAATACCGCTGTGCTCAGCAGAAGCACTAGTAAGAAACTATTGAGATGAAGGGACAGGTGGAGAGAACCAGGAAGCTAATGACAAAAGCTGACCAAGACAAGATGCTGCTAGCCGAGGAGCTGCATTTGAGAACTCATCAATTAAAAGATCTGGCAAACACTTATGATGAAGAACGAGCATAAAACTCTCGAACAAATCCGTTTTCTACAAGAACAATTCGATTTAGCCAACAGTAAATACGACGAAGTCCACGCAAAACTAGATGGATCTGTCGAGCTAGCTAAAAACAAGGGCGACCAACATGATGACCTGCAAGCAGTTTTAAATGACACCACTCAAAGCAATAATGTTCTATTCCAAAAGCTGCAGACCAAAGACAATCAGTTAATGAACACCTTGACCAGGTTGGATGACAAAACAGCGGAACTCATTGAAGTCGCTGACCGAATGAACGATGAGAGAACACAGGTGAGGAAGTTGGAAAACTTGACCTCTAAGCAAGTGGAGGGTATCTCATCACTGAATCTCTCGCTCCGCACTCGAGACCTCTCCCTGCAAACCATGACAGATAAGTATGAGGCCGAACGGAGCAACTGCGACTAAAATAAATACCCTCAGCTCCCAAGTGGTTTCTGCGATGCAGCAGAACACCACCCTTAGGTACCATCTGGAGGAACTCCAGAACAGCCACGTGCTACCGCGTGACTACCCAACCGAGCAACCAAGCTCGCAACCGGAGCCTGGGGAACGAAGGAGTGTAGACGCAGGAGGTTTCAGACTTCACCTCTCTTAGGGGTCCCTCAGTCTTTTCATCTTGGTCGTTCGGCCCAGAGTAACATGGCGCCTCTTCGCCAACAACATTTCAATTTGGCTCTTCGGTCAAAAATTTCCCACAGGAGGAAGCAGACGCTCCCCGCGCACTTGGCGTGGAACGCCTTGACAAACTCGTCAAAAACTTCTGCATCTTTGACCCCGTTCCAAGTAAGCCAAATGACACTGAGACATTCTTAGCAGACATAGAGGACGCCTTGGATAGCTACCCAAACACTACGAATACTGACAGGCTTTACCTGTTGAAGCGAATGTCCAACAGACACGTGACAAGGTTCATCCGTCTACAACAGCAACATGTGCAAAACGACTACGCTAAACTTGCCACAGCTTTGAAAATAGAATTCAGTGGTTCTGCCACTCGCAAACACGACAGCTCGCTGGCTAACACTGTCAAACAAGCTCGGAATTAACACCCACAAGCCTACTATCATAGGCTTCGTTCAACTTACTTTGGCATGCTCACTGAAACAGGAATGGAAGAGCTATTACCATTCAAACAAATGTTTCTGTCAAACATGGATCCCAACTTCATTAACTACTTGGGCCCTACTGCCCACGTTGGTTTACCAATCTAGGCACTCCGAGAGCTTGCGTGCACAGCTTTTGATGCATCCAAAACCTCGGTTTTCAAGATTGGGGGGGTGCAATCACTCGTCATCTTTTTCCGCTCCTGTCCCTGATGCCGCACCAAGTGGGCGGCTACCATGTACATACCACACCGATGACCACCGCAGTAACAATAGCTACAAAGAACGTACCCAACCAAACAGAACCCGCTGAGGTCGATCTGGCCACTACAGTCGTGGTGAAAAGTTTTGAAAAGTTTTGACAAAGTTTGATGCTTCAGTGTTTTTAGATATTTTTGTCAGATGTTACTATGGTATACAAGGGTAACAAGCGTAACAATTGTAACAAAATGACGAACAAAACGTAACCCAAAGCTCTCTAGAAGCTCTGATAAGAGATGTACTTCCGTGAAAGAAAATTGAGAAAGAGGGAAAAGATAAGTCACCATGACTAGGCGTGAAATTGCCAGAGAATGGGTCCCCCGAAATTAACACCATTTGCCAGGTTGGAAACGTTCACCTTAACCCCGCCCTCACTCAAATCCCAGTCCAGGGCCCTCTCAATCTAGACACAAGCCCAAGGGCTTTGTCTAGAGACCATGATATACAGTTGAAGTCGGAAGTTTACATACACTTCGGTTGGAGTCATTAAAACTCGTTTTTCAACCACTCCACACATTTCTTGTTAACAAACTATAGTTTTGGCAAGTCGGTTAGGACATCTACTTTGTGCATGACACAAGTAATTTTTCAAAAAATTGTTTACAGACAGATTATTTCACTTATAATTCACTGTATTGCAATTCCAGTGGGTCAGAAGATTACATACACTAAATTGACTGTGCCTTTAAACAGCTTGGAAAATTCCAGAAAATGATGTCATGGCTTTAGAAGCTTCTGATAGGCTAATTGACATCATTTGAGTCAATTAGAGGTGTACCTGTGGATGTATTTCAAGGCTTACCTTCAAACTCAGTGCCTCTTTGCTTGACATCATGGGAAATTCAAAAGAAATCAGCGAAGACCTCCACACGTCTGGTTCATCCTTGGGAGCAATTTCCAAACGCCTGAAGGTACCACATCCATCTGTACAAACAATAGTACGCAAGTATAAACACCATGGGACCACGCAGCCGTCATACCATTCAGGAAGGAGACGCGTTCTGTCCCTAGAGATGAACGTACTTTGGTGCGAAAAGTGCAAATCAATCCCAGAACAACAGCAAAGGACCTTGTGAAGATGCTGGAGGAAACAGGTACAAAAGTATCTATATCCACAGTAAAACAAGTCCTATATCGACATAACCTGAAAGGCCGCTCAGCATGGAAGAAGCCACTGCTCCAGACTACGGTTTGCAACTGCACATGGGGACAAAGATCTTACTTTTTGGAGAAATGTCCTCTGGTCTGATGAAACAAAAATAGAACTGTTTGGCCATAATGACCATCGTTATGTTTGGAGGAAAAAGGGGGTCCCTTGCATGCCGAAGAACACCATCCCAACCGTGAAGCACCGGGGTGGCAGCATCATGCTGTGGGGGTGCTTTGCTGCAGGAGCGACTGGTGCACTTCACAAAATAGATGGCATCATGAGGAAGGAAAATGATGTGGATATATTGAAGCAACATCTCAAGACATCAGTCAGGAAGTTAAAGCTTGGTCACAAATGGATCTTCCAAATGGACAATGACCCCAAGCAAACTTCCAAAGTTGTGGCAAAATGGCTTAAGGACAACAAAGTCAAGGTATTGAAGTGGCCATCACAAAACCCTGACCTCAATCCTATAGAACATTTGTGGGCAGAACTGAAAAAGCGTGTGCGAGCAATGAGGCCTACAAACCTGACTCAGTTACACCAGCTCTGTCAGGAGGAATGGGCCAACATTCACCCAATTTATTGTGGGAAGCTTGTGGAAGGCTACCCGAAACATTTGACCCAAGTTAAACAATTTAAAGGCAATGCTACCAAATACTATTTGAGTGTATGTAAACTTCTCACCCACTGGGAATGTGATGAGAGAAATAAATTATTACTACTCTCTACTATTATTCTGACATTTCACATTCTTAAAATAAAGTGGTGATCCTAACTGACCTAAGACAGTGCATTTTTACTAGGATTAAATGTCAGGAATTGTGAAAAACTGAGTTTAAATGTATTTGGCTAAGGTGTATGTAAACTTCCGACTTCAACTGTAG
Source organism: Coregonus lavaretus (assembly GCF_964263955.1). Taxonomy (NCBI): domain Eukaryota; kingdom Metazoa; phylum Chordata; class Actinopteri; order Salmoniformes; family Salmonidae; genus Coregonus; species Coregonus lavaretus. The sequence continues at coordinate 48,131,276 of NC_139999.1, forward strand.
ATGTTGCGACGCACAAGGTAATCTGTCTTAAAAATCGACACAGATAACTCACCACTCCATTCTGCCAACCCACTCCACTTTGTTGGCGATATGACAAGAAAAACCAACTCGAACAGGCCATACCTCAAAGCTGTCTTAGAGGACTATTTGACCTGTGATGCATTGATAGATTTGGGTTTGACTATTTCCCTCATATCTCAGACTTTGCTGGATGAACTCAAAACGGCAGTGGACCCAGCAAAACGTTGGTTAAAAACAGAACGATGCGACACTAAACTTTCACTCAGGCTAATTCGCCTCTTACCAAGCGTATCCTACTAAAACTAAACTTTAAAAGCATGTCACTTGTCCATCCTGTGTACGTGACTAGCATTGACACCAAGCAGATGCTGACTGGGATGGAGTTAATAGACCGTTTGGTACCACTGATGGATTGGAAATCCAACCAAATCTGGTCACAAATCGCAATAACTCCGTTGACACCACCGCCTTCATCGAAGGCTACATGCAATACGTTATGCGACGACGGCAGTTCGGCGTCATCAACTGACATACCCTCAGTGAACTTGGTAATGAGTCCGCAATTTGTGACAGATGACAGGGTGACTAGTTCAACTCGGAAACTAACCGAACATGAGGTTGTCCTATGTAGCTTGGGTGAATCACCAGCCGATACATACAGCCCTCCACTGATAGGCGGTGTGTGCCTAAACGGCACAATGGTGGATGATGCCATAATGGCAACCTGGTCCAAAAAATCTGCAATCTGTTTGGAAATGTTCAACAACATTTAAAAAGCGGCTAACTGCCACCTCCTGGTTCCGAAAACGTTCAGATTCCCACTGGGAACGACTCCCCAGATGACACTCACCGCTTGAGGGGTATGTGCGCTATCGATCCGCATTGGAAACATGGAAGTATTTCACTACTTACTGGTTGTCGAGAACCTTCCGCATACAGTCTATGTGGGAGCGGACATTTTGGTGAGATTGGGTGTAAACTTGTTACCATACACCAAGTTCTTTGGTCTCTGGCGCAGCCAGCTCAACATGCCTGTCTTTCGACCCTGTGCAAATGGCATCCGGGCAGACTATTCCTGAAGCTTGCAATGTAATAACTGAGTCCGCCGTGGTGATATCGGCAAGAACCACAGAGGTTTCTATAAGACTGAACCTGGCACCCGGATGGAAGCCACCACTGCGTTCTTCCAACCCTCGACGCAATTATTCGAATTGGGGCTAACTATCAATGGTAACCCGCTGTTGGAGCTAAACGCCAGATCCACTTACCTCTTGGTGCAGAATCTGACTCAAGCAGATATCTCCATTCCTCGGCACACTCAGCTAGGAACATTGATTGATTACTCATTCCATGATTTTGAACTTGTTGTTCCCGTGATTGGGCCTCTTCCTTCCTCCCTAGACCTATGTGGTGAGGAAGGGACGCTTTTTACTTGTCCGTCAAAGGCAATCGCAATAACTCCCGTAATTGCCACTAGACGACACATAAACTTTCAGGCTTGATGTCAATTCTGACAACGACCTGTTGATATACTCCATCGTCACGGAGGATGATACGGCATCTTCTTCTGCAAGTGAAGTACACACTGATGACGTAACAGCTAATGATTCCCCCACCATTGACAAGCTGTCATCACCTGATGAAGACCTGTACAATGCTGCTGAACCATATCCTGGTTTCCATGCACAGGTACTACAGCTACTGACGGAGGCAGACGCACTTGTCAATGACACTGAAAGACATCAGTTGCGGGACTTATTTAACAAACACAGAGAGATCTGCTCGACAGACTCGCTGGATTGTGGGGTTACGGGTATTCCCGTGGTGCGTATTCCTACGCCACCCGGAGCAGCTCCTACGTTTGTGAGAAAATACAAAATTCCTCTTGCAGCATACTCGGCGGTACAAGAGATTATCGACTGCCTATTAGCTAAATAGATAATCAGGGAATGTAACAGTACGTACAGCGCTCCCATGTGGCCTGTTTTGAAACCAATGGGTAAATGGCGTCTTACCATTGACTATAGACAACTCAACAAGCTGGTTCCGTTGTCTCGTTGGCCTATGACACAGCCCGACCAAGAGTTGCCAAAGGTGACAAACGCCAAATACTTCTCCACTGTCGACGTGACGAATGGTTTCTGGACCATGACAGTCAACCCGCGCGACCAACACAAGTTGGCTTTCTCTTCCTCGAACAAGCTCTTCACGTTCAATCGTTGCCCGTTTGGGTATTCGACCTCCCCCACAGAGTTCAACATCTTCCTGCACAAGGCAATGCCAGATACAGCCACCAGGGGAACGATAATCTATGTGGACGATGTTCTCATGAGGAGCGAGACTTGGTCACATCACCTCAACAAGATGGACCATGTTCTTAACCAACTAGGAATGGCAGGGGCTAAGCTGGCTATCCAAGCAGTCCGCAACATCAAAATGCCTGCTAACCTTCATGAGGTACGCATCTTCTTGGGAGCATGTAATTACTCCCGTCAATTCATAAAAAATTATGCCGACCCGCGGGAATCATCTTCGCACAAACATAATGTGTTGCTAACTCATTCATTCTTGAATGTTGACCTGGTAGCAATGCAACACCAAAATGAGTCCCTCGCCACTTTCATGTTTTTTTTGTCTGAACCTATCAATCACCTAGTGTCCGAGCTGGCTTTAGCAGGCTCACACAACTTGCGTTTGCTGTACGCAACTAACACTTGTAGATGACCTACTGGTTTATGTTTCAGAAACCGACGCCACACAAAGGTGGGAGGGGGATAATGATAGCTCATGCCCACGACGAGCCATGTGGGGGCCATAGGGGGGTCAAGGCTACATGTGAAACATTGCGACAGGTGGCCCACTGGCCTCACATGGAACAAGATGTGGCAAAATACGTGAGGGGGTGTCTAATTTGCTGCCAGTTTCAACCCTCCAAGCCACTTCACAGAGCACCCTTGCAGCGCAAGGGTGTGTCTTACCCTTGGAGCTCGATACCGATCGACTGGGTCGGCCCAGTTGCCAGGTCGGCAAGAGGCAACAAGTATCTCCTCACAGTGTCTTGCGCATTCACAAAGTGGTTGGAGTGCCTGCCCGCACCCAATGACACAGCGGAAACCACAGCCGTTCTTTTGCTCAACCACGTTTTCAGTCATTTCGGCCTACCAGGACTCCTTATAACCAACTGCACACACACAGAGGGTGTAAATCCGCCTAGATGCAGAGAACCTGTACCGCCAACACATTTCCCCTGCGGCACATATGAGTTGGGCCGGGGCTGACTGGATCACCCAGGCAGTTAAGCACGCTCAGCTAGACACTGCCCACATGTTGGCCCAACTCCAAAAGTTCAAAGTCACACAGTCAAAACTAGCAGAGCCCAGGCGAGAAAAACGATTCCTCGGGGCGCAACTCTCAATAGGTGCAGCCGTAGGGTCACTATTTGCTCTAGGTAGCACTGCCGTCAACGCAGTCAGTCTAGCCACGGTCAAAATAAATTTGAGGGAGATTACTGAAGAGATGCCACTTATCCAGCAACAGATCCAATCACAGGCACTCAGGTTGCAGCATGTGGGAAGGTCTCTCCAGGACACTATTCTGGTTGTAAACACACACGCTACTCTCCTGAACAAAACCCTCCTGTCGGTAGGCAAGCTAGTAGAGGTCATGAACCATGACTATGCCCATGTCCAATTGGTTCAATTGTTGTTGGAGGATTTTCTCCGTGAAGTTAGCTCTTCGATGGACCACTTGGCCATGAATAGAATCCCCTCATATCTAGTGTCCCTCTCAATGGTGCACAACATATTGACCATGATAACGCCATTACAGTCACACCTGGCCTATAGTTTGGGGTCTGCAAATCCAATACACGTTGATGTCAATCGAAATGAAGTGGGATTTTTACTGACGCTGCCAGTTGTTGAACTGGAGAATATCTATAGGTTGAAAACCGTTCTAAAACGTAGGATTTCTGCGTGATGACACCCATGTGAAAATCATCAAACCTCCAGTCATACAGTGAGGGAAAAAAGTATTTGATCCCCTGCTAATTTTGTACGTTTGCCCACTGACAAAGACATGATCAGTCTATAATTTTAATGGTAGGTTTATTTGAACCGTGAGAGACAGAATAACAACAACAAAATCCAGAAAAATGTATGTCAAAAATGTTATAAATTGATTTGCATTTTAATGAGGGAAATAAGTATTTGACCCCTCTGCTAAACATGACTTAGTACTTGGTGGCAAAACCCTTGTTGGCAATCACAGAGGTCAGACGTTTCTTGTAGTTGGTGTAGTATCTTAAACAGTCTAGAAATGCTGATTGTTGCAGAAAGTGTGATAGAGGGAACGTGGCCCTAAGATTTTGCTGATGTGGCAAAATGACTTAACTCTGTTCTACAGTGCTGGAAACATCTGGAAATCATTACTTATGGAAAGATGATATGGGGAGTAAGGTAGAAAAGACCAGGGATTGGTTGTTAGAATCACACCATAATACGTCATGCTCTGGCCATGTACGATATAATGCCATGTCTTGAACAGAGAGGAGATATAGCGAATTATTGATTTGGCTGTTGCTATCTCCAGACATCTGCAGGTGTTTGTCAAAATTCGATGCTGTAAACTCTTTGTTATAATAAACCTTTGTGAACAGAGTACAGTGTCGGCGGATCTTCTTATCATCACAAGCATGGACCAGCAAAAGTGTTTCTTTTAGTAACCACATTTAATGGCGACGAGGAATGGGGCGTCTTACATCTTCTCTCAGCGTTCCATTCATGGGCTACGAAGTGACTCCCGCTCAGGAAGCATGCAAAAAAGGTGAGCTTTCTCACAAACTTTGGGCGCTGGTCGGTTCGTGTGGCCGTGTGTGTGTGCGCTGGGGGGATGTACCGTCAAAGAACGTGTGTGTGCGTTTTGCTGTTTTTTTTTTTTTTTTTTTTTTTTGCTGTGTGATAGGAATTCCGTTCTAAATTCTCTAAATTAGTTTGCGTTGAGAACAACGCAAAAAGTGGGGAGTGTCTATAGGGCACACCGATTGGACACACATATTTTGGCTTGGAAAAAGTGTGAGAGAGTGTCCAAGGAAAAGCATGATGGAATAAGGTCAGGAAATAAGTAAATGAGTATACTTTTAGGGCGCCGTTAATTTAAGGAAGCCCTTGTAACACAAGGCGATCAATATGATGGGCCATAAATCCTAGGAGAGTTGTTAGATTGACTCTCGGGTCTGTTCTGGGAACAGTGAGTTTGTACGAGATATATTAAATTGTATGTTACCTCTTGGAATATGGTTGACGGATTGTATGTCCAATGTGACCTCTCATTTAATGTCGGCAACTTAAGGTAGCAGAAATTTAGCAAAAGGAATGTAAAAGAAATAGGAACGGCGATAAGCAAGCTTGCTCTGTATAAATGGATCCTGTATGTCTCTGTGTGTGTGTGAGAGAGAACGACAGCCAATTTCTCTGTGTCTGTCTGTGTGTGTGAAACAGAGAAAAAAAAAAGCGGGGGCTGCGTGCTTGATGAGTTCCAGATGTGTGTCGACTAAGGCTTTGACCAGAGTTTTTTAGTCTCTTGTAAATAAATGTGTTAGGTATTTTTTGTTTTCAAAAGTTAAGCCCCTAGAGTAAAAAGTTAAGCCCCTACAACACAGTTAAGGTTAAACATCTTATGAGTCTCTGTTTGTGAGAACGTTTGTAATTTTTAAACTATATAAACTATGAGCCCCCTGGAAGGACTATAAGTTTAAAGATCTTATGAGTCTCTATAGTTTACTAACGAATCATGAGCCTACAGGGAGGACTTTTTAAGAGTGTATAGAGATGTTTTGTAATTGATAACAGCATAACTATAAATCTGCAGATAAGTGAAAGATAACAAGCTTGGTAGTGGGTTTGTGTTCTGTGTTCTGTATGTTCTATGTGTTCAGTTTGTGAGCTCTGTTAAAGTCTTAAGTGTTATTGTCTATGGGAGAAGAGAACGGAGCAACAGTCTATAGCTCCTTACACTCTGAAATCACATTGGTGACTGAACTGCGCACGCGTAGGATTTATGACTTTAGCCACTCCCCTGCACTGAACTGATTGGGAGAGTCCACTTCAGTGCAGCCAAAAAAGACAACGGGAGGGGGAATTTTGCACACAAGTGAAATCTTCTTTTGAATTAACTATTGCTTGACTGTAAAACTGTTTGGTTGATAATCGGTTGAGTTGGTGAATGAGAGATATATTGACGGATTAAAAATAATAATACTAAAATAAATGAATAAAATAAAATGTTATTGAGCTATTTATAATATTCCTGAGTTAAGCTGTTTGCTTATTTCTTAGCGTGAATGTGGAAAGACTATAAACTAAACTCTTCTTTCTCCTTTTGTCCTTCTGTCATACGAGAGACGAGAAGGAGGAGACAGAGAGAGAGAGAGAGAGAGGAGGGGCTGACATCAACTGACATCAGAGACGGCAACCCAGTCCAAATTAAGGCCAGTGCTGTTATTATTCACAAATCTACTTTCCCTCACAGGATATAATTGATACATTGTGTTTACATAGAATATTTCATGTTGTGACCATTTCGCAAGAGCTTGGCAACAGACTGATGAATTTATGTAATTGATAATTGCACATTACAGTTTTTGTCAATGACTTGTTTTGATTAGAGTTGTGTTGGAATTCCAGCATTGAACTTATTCTGTAAAATTAAGGTAATTAATTGCTTATTAAGCAATTGGGTAGTGTTGCTGGTACAGGTATTTTATTTTTGAATTGCTCTGGAGTTGACTACTTTCCTTTACTCTTCCTCATCGGATGTGGTAAGATTGCCACTAATCAATAATTTGGTAAAATAAAATTCACAGAATAATTAGTAATTCATTATTTGATTTATTGATTTGATTTGTTGATTGATTGACTTAATTGGATTACTTAGTTGATTGATTGATTTGATTAGGTTAGTTGATTGATTTATTGATTTGATTTGTTGATTGATTGACTTAATTGGATTACTTAGTTGATTGATTGATTTGATTGGGTTGTTTGATTGATTTATTGATTTCATTTGTTGATTGATTGACTTAATTGGATTACTTAGTTGATTGATTGATTTGATTGGGTTAGTTGATTGATTTATTGATTTGATTTGTTGATTGATTGACTTGATTGGATTACTTAGTTGATTGTTTGATTTGATTAAGTTAGTTGATTGATTTATTGATTGATTGATTCATTTGATTAGTAATTGATTAGTTGATTGGTTGGATTGATTGATTGATTAAATTAGTTGATTGATTTATTGATTTGATTAGTTTATTGATTTGATTGGTTGCGTTGATTGATTTGATTGATTAGTAATTCATTGATTGATTTGATTGATTGGTAATCCATTGATTGATTTGATTGGTTAGTTTGTTGATTGGATTAATTGATTGATTGATTTCATTGGTAATTGATTGATTGATTGATTGATTGGTTCATTAGTTGATTGATTGATTAATTTGATTTATTGATTGATTGATTTGGTTAGTTCATTGGTTGGATTAATTGATTGATTGATTTCATTAGTAATTGATTGACTGATTGATTTGATTTCATTGATTGATTGAATTTATTGATTGATTGATTGATTGATTGAATTGGTTGATTGATGTATTGATTTGAATTGGTTAATTGATTGATTGGATTAATTGATTAATTATTTTTTAATTAAAAAAAAAAAAAAAAAAAAAAAAAAAAAGGGGGAAAACTAGAGGGTAACACATAACAAGTGCATTACAATGGGAAAAAAGGACATCAAAACTACAAAAGCAATTACTCCTCTTCATGTAGTACAGAATAGTAATCCACTAGTTAATGGTATAGCAAAATTATCTGAAAAATGGAATAAACGTTGGCCTGACATTGAACAACCATGGCCATTGGAAGGCACACTTAATCCAGACGTCATCAAGATAATGCAAGTGCTTGTATCCACGTATAAGACAGATCAAAAGAAGGGGAAGAAAGGAAAACTTCGTCAAGAAAAAAGACAAAGAGAGCTGGGTGTTCTTAAGCTTTTTGAAAATGAAGGACAAAAACTGATAAAAGACACAAAAGATAAGAGAGACAGAGGTGCAGAGAAAATGGCAAAAGAGGTGAAGGTGACAGAAAAACTGATTGCAGAAGTTAATACACCTTTCTCATATATGGATTCAGCAAAAACACCCCCACCTTATGAGAAAGAAGCCAAGTTTAAGGACGTTTATCCTCAGCTTCCAGTGATCATTCAGGAAGGTGATTATTGCATCAGAGATGAGGATGAACGAATAATAGAGAGGGGACAAGCAGAAACGACCATAAAGATGAATCCAAACTCCAAAGGCAGGAAGACAACGAGATCTCTGGAGACTAAGGGTAGAGTGAGATCAAGGAGGATGGAACTTGGTGATGACGATGATGATGAGGATGATCAGAGTGATTCAGAAGAGATCATGGGTGGATATGACCCTGTCATCAGACAGAGGTTGGCCAGAGCGGAAAGAAGGGGTGATGGAAGTTGGAAGAAGAAGAATACAAGCGATTCAAGCCCTGGTGAAAATGAAGATGGAGACAGCGATGAAGATTTGGAGACTAAAGGTGCTTCATGTTCAAGAGGATTTTATCCTCCAATGACTAACACAGAAGAAATAGAAGGTGATATAGACCGATGCGTATCATACCTGTATAAGGCCAATGATTTAGAAGAAGTAAAAGAACTGGAAGACCGACTCAAGAAGCTGCTGAGGAAAGAATCCCAAGAATCTGAAAAGAGATATACATTGAGGCCAAGGAAAGATGGCACTAGTAAGAGAATTATGCCGGTGATCATTCGAGGACAAAACCTAGAATATAAGCCTTTGCAGAACACCGATATGTCAGATATACTTGAGAAGCTGCCTACTCTTCAAGATGGAGCATATCCTTGGATTTCAAAGTTGGAAGAAATTACGGTGGGAACACAGTCTGCCATAGGAGACATTAAGAGACTTTTGGCTAATCTCCTTGGGATTCCAGGTATGGAAGAAATTTTTCAGAGAGCTGGACTTCATAGATATGTGGGGACTGCAGTGAACGACCCTGAATTGTTGGCTGCAAGTAGGAATCGGCTGTGGAGAGCACTGAGAGATACGTTTCCAACAAATGTGCATCCTGACAACATTTTGATTGACCCACTAGGACAACAAGAAAATCCGAGAGCCTACGTGTCAAGAGTTCATCAAGTGTGGAGAAATATTACCGGAAATGATCCAGATGTGAGTCAAATTGAGCAGTCAATCTTGAGAGCTAAACTACAGATGGGACTGCCCTTACCGGTAAGGAGCAAACTGGCAGAAGTGGTTGGACTTGGGAGCATGACAAAAGGTGTCTATACAGATCATATAGCCCATCAAGTGGATCTGTACCGGAAAAAAGAACACAACCAGAAAGAACAGGACCAAGAAACTCTCAGAAAACTCAATCAAATACAACTGGTTGAGAAGAAGAAGGAGAAGAGAAGCTTTGGTTATGCAGAATCAGTGTGAACCGAATCAACAATCACTGTTACAGTTTCAACTGAACTAGGTCAAATGCAACTGTACCAGCCACAACAAGTGGTATAAATTGTTTCATACCCATAGATAGTTTCTGGAAAGAAAGAACTTCAGAGGAAGATACAGGAGCAAGTGAAGATCACCTGTCCTCTAGGTGAACCCTATAAGGAGCAAGGACTCTAGAGGTGCCTAGAAGATCCGAAAGGAGTTTTCAACTGGTAGCATCAGGACCGGAAAAAGATCCAACAATTGAGGTAAAAGTAAACAAACGACCATTGGAAGTGATGGCGGATAGCGGAGCTGCTTTTACCTGTGTTCGGCCTGAAGATGCTACACATCTCCCTATGTCCAATCAACTAATTAGGACAATCGGATTTGAGGGAGTGAAACAGCTGATTCCTCTTACGGAACCAATTGAGCTCTGCTATGAAAATCAGAAAATTACAATACCCATACTAGTATCAGAACATACACCTATTGCATTGTTGGGAAGAGATGCATTGTGTAAGTTGAACTGTACAATAAAATGTACACCAGACGGCTGTCTGGTAGAGATGCCAAAGGAAAATGTTTACCAATTGTCGATGACAACTGAGATGGATTCTTCTTCAGTATTCTGGATTGGAAATCTCAGTGAAGATTTTTTGAAGCAGGCTAAGATATGGGAGAAATTCATTGTGACAAACATGCCAGATGCGAGGCTTCCGGAATATCCATCTCATTGTACGCTCAAGTATTTCAAGAATGCTACCCAATCGGACTCAGAGGAATGGCTGAGTCATCAACCAAAGAAAGTTCAACTCAGTTCATGTTGCATAATTTTAGGACCACAAGGAGCAGCTATGAAGATAAACACAGACGATTATCTGGATAAAGAATTTGAGATTGAGAAGAGTGTGCCACATGTGACCTTGTTGGTTTCTGAAGGCTATGAGCAGAAGCAAATAGGAGAAATGATGACAGAAGCAGAGAAAGCTGTTTTCAAACCGATGAAAGAGAATTTGGCGATTTGGAGGACTGAAGATCATCGATTCCTCAAAATCATGATTTCGGCTCAAGGACAAGGAGAGCCACAAGCTGTACGGATAACACACGAATCTATTTGCAGTGTGAAGATGGATTCAGACCCTATGAAAGAGGAGATGTTGCAACAAGTTCCAGAATTTTTGTGGTCTCAACACAGTACCGATATTGAACTTGTGAAATCAGCTCAATTGAGGTGAAAGTTGAACTTCGACCAGGAGGAAGACCTCCTTGGAAGAATCAGTATCCATTGAAAGATGAAGCAATCCAAGGAATTGAACCAGAAATTGAAGGACTTTCGAAAGCAAGTGTTTTGAAGACAATAGAAAAAATCGTTAGAGTAGCAATCAATTATTGTTTTGGAGAAACCATGATGATTTAGGAAGCTATGGGTTAGCTTATGTTGTAAAAGGGGAGTTTAGGATAAAAATCACAAAGGAGTAGAGTTTTTGGGAACCATATTTTCTTGAATAGATTGACTATGTCATAGGTAGGTGCATAATTTGTCCGAAAAATAATGTGTGACTGTTATTCTTGGTTACATTCATATACCAAGAGGTTCATAAGATGTTCAACTAAGCTAAAATATGCTCAGTCGGTTGCAAAGTTATTGTGTAAAGAAGTCATCAGCAGGTGGGAATTTCCCGATTTAATATACTCAGAAAATGGGAAAGAGTTTTGTGAATAAAACAGTCAAATGGTTTTTGAAAAATTAGAGAAAGAAAAAAAAAAATTGGAAAAAGTCAGACTAAAATGTTATGAAAACTAGGGTTGAAATAACTCTAGGAAATTTGGAATATCTGATTGTGGGATGATTATATTATTGTTATGAATCAAAGGGGGAAATGGAATGTGATTCATTTTATAAATAATTTTATATATCATTTTTAGTTGATATTGATGTTTTAATTTGCATGTGTTGTTTTGCAAAAGATACTGTTTGGTCTTTTCTTTTCTTCCAGAAGCATATGGGGGAATAAGTAGAGGGACTCAAATACTCAAACATGGACAATATGAATGGACTGGAGGAAGTGGAACAAGGAAGGAGTGGAAATGTTCCGATTCCATCATCAACGTCGCATTGAAAGACGACACTGTGGAGGAGATGAAGTGTAGTGGACTACATTCCAGTGTTATATTCTTTCTGTATTAATTTTTGAACAATTATGTTTTCTGTGTTGGGTACATGTGGGGACCTCAGATGTTTTTGTTTATTTCGTTGAAGTTTAGGGATATGGGGTCTAGGCAAGGACAGAGAGAATCCACAGGAGGGTCCGATGGGTCGACCAGCCTGAATGTGGACATTTTGATTGTATTTTGTTTGCTGGGGTTTTCATATGTATTCAATTGCATCATAGCTTAAAATGTATTCATGAAGATGTATGAATTGATCTGGAGTACTTAGGTGGTCGCCTAGGGCAGAGGGGCCGTGAGAGAATTTTCCTGTCTTGACTGACTGATGGATATTTGGAATGAAAGCTGCCAGACAGGTTTTTCGCTCTTACACTCCATGACAATTCACTTACACTCCATGACAATTCACTTACACTCCATGACAATTCACTTACACTCCATAACAATTTATTTACACTCCATAATAATGTATTTACACTACATACAAAAATGTGTCTATATAAACATGTGTTTAATCTCCATTAATTTTGGTTTATTGTTAAAGTTACTCAAGAGCAAGAATTGTTATTTGTCATAATCCTATTCTTTTTGTTTTCGAGACTTAATTAGTCTCGAAGGGGGGAATATGTAGTATCTTAAACAGTCTAGAAATGCTGATTGTTGCAGAAAGTGTGATAGAGGGAACGTGGCCCTAAGATTTTGCTGATGTGGCAAAATGACTTAACTCTGTTCTACAGTGCTGGAAACATCTGGAAATCATTACTTATGGAAAGATGATATGGGGAGTAAGGTAGAAAAGACCAGGGATTGGTTGTTAGAATCACACCATAATACGTCATGCTCTGGCCATGTACGATATAATGCCATGTCTTGAACAGAGAGGAGATATAGCGAATTATTGATTTGGCTGTTGCTATCTCCAGACATCTGCAGGTGTTTGTCAAAATTCGATGCTGTAAACTCTTTGTTATAATAAACCTTTGTGAACAGAGTACAGTGTCGGCGGATCTTCTTATCATCACAAGCATGGACCAGCAAAAGTGTTTCTTTTAGTAACCACATTGGCCACCAGGTTTGCACACATCTAAGGAGGGATTTTGTTCCACTCCTCTTTGCAGATCTTCTCCAAATCATTAAGGTTTCGAGACTGACGTTTGGCAACTCGAACCTTCAGCTCCCTCCACAGATGTTCTATGGGATTAAGGTCTGGAGACTGGCTAGGCCACTCCAGGACCTTAATGTGCTGCTTCTTGAGCCACTCCTTTGTTACCTTGGCCGTGTGTTTTGGGTCATTGTAATGCTGGAATACCCATCCACGACCCATTTTCATCGTATTAAGTTTCTAATCCCTACCTATACCGTGTATGTGTTTGTATCTTGTGTTGTCATTTTAAATTAGTTAGTAAATAAATAATTAAATCAATTTGTGTGGTACGGAATGATCAGTAAGACCCGGGTTCGTGCAGACTTAAAGAGCCTACAACTTTCAGAATGAGACTGATATGAGGTAAATGATTAATAACTGATTGTTAAAAATGATAAGAGATATCTAGATATCTTTAGAATTAATTCGGGAAACGGTAACTCGTTAAACAACTTTTCCCGTGGTGCCCCAAATTTCTAATGAGTTAATTGTTACATGATTAATTTAATCTAGTAACAATTAAACATAGTAGGTAATTATACAATAAATAATAGTTATCACAATAATGAAAGGCACGTCACGACAATATTCTGTTATGATTCAAAAATACACTTACAGATTTTGAATCTGCGCGCGCTCTGAGTTCTGTCACTGTTGTCACGTTGTAGAAAGTTTGTAAATTTTTAGGCAGAGATTTGCAAGTCAAATCTTGATTTGCACTCTGGGGGCAGGACCTTTTACTCCTGACTAATCAGTTCCCTCTGCCAAAACCACAGCCGCCTAACCGTTGACTGGATTGTTCCATCAATCAAATATCAGGAAGTAGTTACCCACATGAGCAAGAGAGGATGAGGTAAAGAAAAACAAAATGATATACTTGAAGATAATTGTCTCCTATCTGTCTACATCGATTTTTGGGGGGTGAAAATGCAGTTTGCTTATCATCTTAAATTTTATGGTACATTTCAGACGAACTCCAGACCAGCCATTACATTAACAGACGCTGTTGAGTTAGCTATCTGGCCTGTGACATTCATCCTAGCTTTACCATCAACTGGCTAACTTTATCAGGCAGCTTTAGATATGAGGGGAAAATTAATATATTTGCTAGTTAACCATCTGTGTCACGCCCTGACTTATAGGACTCTTATATGTTGAGTCAGGGTGTGGTGTTCTATGTTGTGTTTTCTATGTTTCAGTCTAGGTGTTGTAGTTCTGTGTTTGGCCGGGTGTGATTCCCAATCAGAGACAGCTGTCGCTCGTTGTCTCTGATTGGGGATCATACTTAGGCAGCCTATTGGCACTCGTTAGTTGTGGGATCTTGTTCTGGTTTGAGGCTTGTATTGTGTTTAGCCTTAGGACTTCACATTTCGTTTGTTTGTTGTTTTGTTCGTGTGTTTATTGTTTAAATAAACATGTACGCATTTCACGCTGCGCCTTGGTCTGACCCGTTCTTCAACGACCGTGACAGAAGATCCCACCAAACACGGACCAAGCAGCGTGCCCAGGAGCAAACACCCTGGACACAGGTGGGGAAGATGTGGTCTTGGGAGGAGATCTTTGCGGGGAAAGGACCATGGGCGAAGGTAGATGCAAAGGCAGGAGAGGAGCAACGGCAACACAGAGGACGCCGGTCGAGGAGGAAGGCCGAGAAGCAGCCCCAATAAAAAAAAAATTGGGGGGCACACGGGGTGGTTAGCGGAGCCTAGTTTCAGAGCAGAGCCAACTCCCCGTACTCACGCGAGGAAGCGTGTGACTGGGCAGGCTCCGTGTTATGCGGAGCGACGTACTGTGTCGCCAGTGCGCCGGCACAGTCCTGTACGTCCGGTGCTAGCACCACGCACGTATCGTGCGAAGATGGGCATCCAGCCAGGACGGGGTGTGCCGGCTCAACGCTCCTGGTCTCCAGTACGCCTCCTCGGTCCCGCATATCCTGCGCCGGTTCTACGTACTGTATCGCCAGTGCGCGTGCACAGCCCAGTGTGTCCTGTGCTAATGCCACACACGTACTGTGCGGAAGTAGGCATTCAGCCAGGACGGGTTGTGCCAGCTCTCCGCTCCAGACCTCCAGTCCGCCACCACAGTCTGGCCCGGCCCGTTCCTGCTCCCCGCACCAAGTCAGGGGTGCGTGTTCCCAGTCCGGCCCGGCCTGTTCCTGCTCCTCGCACCAAGCCATTGGTGCGGGTTCCCAGTCCGGCCCGGCCTGTTCCTCGCACCAAGCCAGTGGTGCATGTCGCCAGCCCGGTACGTCCCGTACCTGCTCCCCGCACCAAGCTAGTGGTGCGTGTTCCCAGTCTGGCCCGGCCTGTTCCTGCTCCTCGCACCAGCCAGTGGTGCGTGTCACCAGTCCGGCCCGGCCCGTTCCTGCTCCTCGCACCAAGCCAGTGGTGCGTGTCGCTAGCCCGGTACGCCCCGTACCTGCTCCCCGCACCAAGCCAGTGGTGCGTGTTCCCAGTCTGGTACGGCCCGTTCCTGCTCCCCGCACCAAGCCAGTGGTGCATGTCGCTAGCCCGGCCCGGCCCGTTCCTGCTCCACGCACCAAGGCAGTGGTGCGTGTTCCGAGTCCGGCCCGGCCCGTTCCTGCTCCTTGCACCAAGCCAGTGGTGCGTGTTCCTAGTCCGGTTCGGCCCGTGCCTGCTCCTCGCACCAGACCAGTGGTGCGTGTGTCCAGTCCGACACGACCCGTGCCCGTTCCACCGGTGCTTGGTCCGGCACCGGTCAGCAGCTCCAGTCCGGAGCCAGAGCAGCCGCTCCACCGGTGCCTGATCCAGTTCCGGTCAGCTGCTCCAGTCCGGAGCCAGAGCAGCCACTCCACCGGTGCCTGATCCAGTTCCGGTCAGCTGCTCCACTCCGGAGCTGGAGTAGTCCGCTCCACCGGTGCCAAGTCCAGCTCCGGTCAGCGGATCCACTCCGGAATCAGAGCAGTCCGCTCCACCGGGGTCCAGTCCAGCTCCGGTCAGCGAATCCACTCCGGAGCCAGAGTAGTCCGTTCCACCGGTGCCCAGTCCAGCTCCGGTCAGCGGCTCCAGTCCAGACCCAGACCTCAGCCCCTCTCCAGGTTCGGGGTCTCCCACACCAGGGTCCAGACAGGGCTTGGTACTTCGTGGGAGGAAGGAGAGGGGAAGCAGCGCGCCGAGGTCCAGACCAGACAAGGGGCGCAACAGGGAGGCGGAGAGTATGTGGTCGTCACGCCCGGAGCCGGATCCGCCTCCGAGGCGGAATGCCCACCCGGCCCCTACCCTGTTATGTAAAGTTTGTGCGGTCGGAGTCCGCACCTTTGGAGGGGGGGGGGGCACTGTCACGCCCTGACTTATGGGACTCTTATATGTTGAGTCAGGGTGTGGTGTTCTATGTTGTGTTTTCTATGTTTCAGTCTAGGTGTTGTAGTTCTGTGTTTGGCCGGGTGTGATTCCCAATCAGAGACAGCTGTCGCTCGTTGTCTCTGATTGGGGATCATACTTAGGCAGCCTATTGGCACTCGTTAGTTGTGGGATCTTGTTCCGGTTTGAGGCTTGTATTGTGTTTAGCCTTAGGACTTTGTTTGTTGTTTTGTTCATGTGTTTATAGTTTAAATAAACATGTACGCATTTTACGCTGCGCCTTGGTCTGACCCGTTCTTCAACGACCGTGACAATCTGATTGATAGTTTATATAAAGTGCCATTAAACGTTAGCAAGATAGCTAGCTAAATTGAAACAGCTGGGGGAAAGGTAGCTAGCTAACTCCCACCATCATCATTGCAGTGTAGCTAATGTTAGCTAGGTTTCTTGAAAATAAAAACTATTAACTATAGTTATATTTGCTAGCTATATTTTAAAGACTTGAACACTTTTTGTCAAATTACCTCATTCCACTGCCTGTTTATTTATTAATTGGTGACAGTTAGAGTATGATCGTGTTAAGTATGAAAAGGAATTGGAATTTAAACAGGATTTGCAGCGTGCTAAAATCAAGCTGCAACAAGAGCGGTTAGAATTGGTTAGGGAAGGAAAGCCCTCGGGAGTTTGCTCTGGGAAGGTGACCCTGATTTACCTAGGGGTCGCTCCTCTCTCGGTCATACCCCAGACACATTTGATATTGTTGGAAACTTACGGCTGTTGCCAAATTTAATGAGAAGGACCCTGAGACGTTATTTTCATTGTTTGAGCGTGTTGCTGACGCTAGGAATTTAATGTTGCAGTGTGTGTTGACTGGTAAAGCGCAGAAAGCATATTAATCTCTTGGTGTAGCCGACAGTGTCAGCTATGATAAGGTTAAAATGGCTGTGTTACAGATTTATGAATTGGTTCCTGAGGCTTACCGCCAATGATTTAGAACTTTAAAAAGGGCTGACAGACTCATGTTGGGTTTGCGTGAGAGTTAACTTCACAGTTTAATCGCTGGTGTTCCGCCTCTGCGGTTACAACTTTCCAGTGGCTGTGTAATCTGATTATGCTAGAGCAATTTAAGGACACAATCCCTGATCGAATAGCCACGTACATTAATGAACAAAAAGTGAAGACTGTCTCTGAAGCTGCGGTTTTGGCGGACGAGTATGTTTTGACTCACAAAACTGGCTTTGCAGATCCCCGTATTCGGAGTGAGTGGGGATGTTCGGAAAGATTTGGGTCTCGCCCAAGATACTCTGGTTCACGGGCAAAGTTTCATTAGTCTAGGGTTGAGCCTGGCTCCCGTGGTAAAGCTGACTTCGGTCAAGTGTGTCACTATTGTCAGGGTTCAGGTCATTGGAAAAATGAATGTCCTGTTCTCAGGGCTAAGGGTAAATTCAGTACTCGTGCTAACGTTAAACCTAGGCCTACGGCGTTAGCAGCACCTGTCCCACATCAGTTCACTCCTGTCACTCCGTCTCATGCCCAGGTGCATGTGAAAGTCCCAATTGACCCAGATTATTTACCTTTCATTACGGACGGTTTTGTGTCTGTTAGGAAGTAATGACCTAGTGCCAGTGAAGATCTTAAGGGACACAGGTGCCTCTGAGTCATTTGTGTTAGGCTGTGTTACCCTTGTCTGCTGAGACAGATTCAGGGAATAGTGTTTTTAATTAGGGGAATCGGTTTGAACACTGTCAGTTCCATTGCATAAACTGATGTTGGATTCTGAACTGGTGAAAGGCGAGGTTGTTGTAGGGGTGCGTCCTTCGTTGCCTATTGAGGATATCAACGTTATCCTTGGGAATAACTTGGCTGGTGCATGTGTATGGCCTGTCGCGTCTCCATCTCTAGTGGTTTCCTGTAAGCCGTAATTTGTAGGGATTCCCGATGAGCGCGTGCAGAGTTTCCCAGAGGTGTTCTCTGCGTGCGCGGTGACGCATTCCATAAGCCGTGGCGACCTGGTCACAGCGCCGGCTAATGATGAGGGTACAAAGAAATCTGTCACTACGTTCCCTGTTATCCCGTTATCTGTGCCCCGCTCTGATCTAATCAAAGAGCAATGGGCTGACCCCACATTAGGAGAGTTGCGTGACAAAATTGTGCCTGTGGAACAGTTGGAAGATGTCGCCCATGGCTATTTTCTCCAAGATGATGTCCTGATGAGAAAATGGGTGCCTCGTGGTAGTAGTTTTGTGGGGGAGGCAATTAGTCAGGTAGTGGTACCAGTTAAGCTTTGTGAGTTGGTGAGTTCATCAAAACCTGTCACCTGTCAATTAACGGGTAAACCTAATCAAGCTATTAAACCGGTACCGCTGTTTCCTATTCCCGTACTCAGCCAACCTTTTGAGTATCTGATTATTGACTGTGTTGGCCCTCTGCCTCGCTCTAAGAATGGTAGTAGTTACCTGTTCACTGTGATGTGTCAGACCACTAGGTTTCCTGCTGCCTATCCTCTCCGGTCTATCATTCAGAGTGATCAAGGTTCTAATTTCACTTCTAATCTGTTTGGTCAGGTTCTCCAACAGCTCCATATTAAACATAATTTGGCTAGTGCCTATCACGCGCAGAGTCAAGGAGCGCTGGAACGTTTCCATCAAACACGTAAGTCTTTATTGAGAGCTTATTGTACGGAGATGGATAAGGATTGGGAGGAGGGGTTGCCTTGGTTACTGTTAGCCGCCAGGGAGGTTTCCCAGGAGAGCACGGGTTTCAGTCCAAATGACCTAGCGTTCGGACATAGTGTTCATGGACTTCTAGCGGTGCTCCAGGATGACTGGAAGTCTCCTAGGCCACCTCAGTCTCTTATCTTATGTATGTGATTTCCGGTGACGCCTGTATGCTGCTGGTGAGAGGGCTAAAGAGAAGCTATCATCTTCACAAGGGAGGATGACCGGCATATTTGATCGGCGAGCTGTGCCTCGTCACTTTAGTCCAGATGACCAGGTTCTTGTTCTGCTGCTAATTGTTGGTTCTCCTTTTCACACCAAGTTTCAAGGTCCATTTCCGGTTGTGTGCCAGTGCACTGAGCAAAACTATCTAGTTGCCACTCCGGAACGGAGGAAAGTGCATCAACTGTGCCTGGTAAAACCCTATTACGCACGTTCCTCTGGGGCCGAAGAGTGTGAGTCCGCAGAGGACGGTAAATCTGTTGTTTTGGCCGGTACTGTTACATCGCTGGGTTCTTCTTTTTGTCATGCTAGGTCCGTGCATGGTGAGGAGGATGTCCCTGGTCCCGATGATTGCGTACTGCAGGGTAGATTGAAAAATTCAGAGACACTGGATGTTTTGGATAGCCTTCTAGTTCATCTACCTGCTGATAGGCGAGACAAGTTGGTTGGTCTGCTTCTGAGTTTTCCAGCTTGTTTTCTGATACACCTACTCGTACAAACTTAATAGAACACAATATTGACATTGGGGATGCTGACCCCATCCATCAGCGGTTCTATCGAGTTTCTTCAGAGAAACGGCGTTGTCTGGATGCTGAGAAGGCCTTCCATCTCAATGTGCAGCACATCAGGGGGACTGATAATGTTGCTGAAGTGCTCTCTCATGCGCCCTGGTCCTGAACGAATCTGATCCTATTGATCGGTGGACATGTTTTCTCATACGCGTGGTCCCCGAGTGTATGCGTGTCGTCCACGTGACTTACTGTTTATTTTGTGTTGTCCTGTTGCTCCTGTTTTCTGTTCCCTGCTGTTCTCGTTTTCTTCTTTCCTCTTAAAGGTTGCTTCTTGTGCTCAAAGGTTGCTGAGGTCTGGGGAGGACGAGGTTGGCTGGGGCAGTGGGATAGGGCTAACCAGGGCAGTATTTTGTTTGTGTGGTATGGTGTTCCGGGGTCCTTGGTGGTCCCCGGTTTTATTGGAGGGGGGAATGACGACCCTCCCACTCTGTCTGCCAAATTCTCTCTTTGTTCTTGTTTTCCTTAATAGGCTGTCAGTGAGCGGAGCCGGGAGTGTTGTCAGAGAAATGGGACACACCTGGGCTCGGGTGTGTCCCAGGGATAAATACACCTTTCCCCCATTCATCGTAGAGACTCTCTCCATGCAGACACACTGTTGGATTTTGGTTGTGGCTGTATTGTGTATTTGCTTTGGCACCTTTCAACACTCCTCATCATAACATCTACAGTGCCTTGCAAAAGTATTCATCCCCCTTGGCATTTTTCCTATTTTGTTGCATTACAACCTGTAATTTAAATGGATTTCATGTAATGGACATACACAAATTAGTTCAAATTGGTGAAGTGAAATGAAAAAAAATACTTGTTTCAACAAATTCAAAAATATAAATAACGGAAAAGTGGTGCGTGCATATATATTCACCCCCTTTGCTATGAAGCCCCTAAATAAGATCTGGTGCAACCAATTACCTTCAGAAGTCACATAATTAGTTAAATAAAGTCCACCTGTGTGCAATCTAAGTGTCACATGATCTGTCACATGATCTCAGTATATATACACACCTGTTCTGAAAGGCCCCAGAGTCTACAACACCACTAAGCAAAGGGCACCACCAAGCAAGCGGCACCATGAAGACCAAGGAGCTCTCCAAACAGGTCAGGGACAAATTTGTGGAGAAGTACAGATCAGGGTTGGGTTCTAAAAAGAAAATCTGAAACTTTGAACATCGCACAGAGCACCATTAAATCCATTATTTAAAAAATTGAAAGAATATGGCGAGAGGGCAAAACTCAACGGACCAGGCAAGGAGGGCATTAATCAGAGAGGCAACAAAGACACCAAAGATAACACTGAAGGAGCTGCAAAGCTCCACAGCGGAGATTAAAGGAAAAAATAATCAAACACGTTTGGTGTTCGCCAAAAGGCATGTGGGAGACTCCCCAAACATATGGAAGAAGGTACTCTGGTCAGATGAGACTAAAATTGAGCTTTTTGGCAATCAAGGAAAACGCTATGTCTGGCGCAAACACAACACCTCTCATCACCCCGAGAACACCGTCCCCACAGTGAAGCATGGTGGTGGCAGCATCATGCTGTGCGGATGTTTTGAATCAGCAGGGAATGGGAAACTGGTCAGAATTGAAGGAATGATGGATGGCGCTAAATACAGAGAAATTCTTGGGGGAAACTTGTTTCAGTCTTCCAGAGATTTGAGACTGGGACGGAGGTTCACCTTCCAGCAGGACAATGACCCTAAGCATACTGCTAAAGCAACACTCGAGTGGTTTAAGGGGAAAGATTTAAATGTATTGGAATGGCCTAGTCAAAGCCCAGACCTAAATCCAATTGAGAATCTGTGGTATAACTTAAAGATTGCTGTACACCAGAGGAACCAATCCAACTTGAAGGAGCTGGAGCAGTTTTGCCTTGAAGAATGGGCAAAAATCCCAGTGTGCCAAACTTATGGAGACATATCCCAAGAGACTTGCAGCTGTAATTGCTGCAAAAGGTGGATCTACAAAGCATTGACTTTGGGGGGGTGAATAGTTATGCACGCTCAAGTTCTGTTTTTTTTGTCTTATTTCTTGTTTGTTTCACAATAAAAAATATTTTGCATCTTCAAAGTGGTAGGCATTTTGTGTAAATCAAATGATACAAACCCCCCAAAAATAAATTTTAATTGCAGGTTGTAAGGCAACAAAATAGGAAAAATGCCAAGGGGGGTGAATACTTTCACAAGCCACTGTAGGCACGTATCCACTCACACTACTGATTACTGACTACACATACCATTGTTAATTGTATATTGTTTGCTTTAGTTAATAAATATATTTGGTATTCCTTATCTCCATGTTGTCTCCCTATTTGTTACGAGCTACGAGCCGGTTCGTGACAGTATATTACCACCAGCAGAGCTTACTTCTCTGTGCTCTGGAGAGATCACAGGTAGTTGATCTGAAGGCTCTGGAGGTCCTTGGAATATTGTCTCTGCAGCACCTGTAGAGAGATGGATAACGGTAATGAATGCTCTCGAAAGAGAAAGCAAGCGTTAACATTTACATTGTTGATTGAGGACTATACAGGTCCAGTAAAATGGCAACTCAGTGGGTTTCAATGGGGGGGAGGGGGGGGGGGGGGGGGTTGCAAAGACTATCCATTAACCAATTAAAAATGTGTTTTTCCACACCGAACTGCCTCTTTGGACCTGCATTTCATGCATTTTGGTTTGTAGGTGTGGTTGTATTATTCTCTGGTTCTTCATGTCTGAAATTTCACTCTCACTCCCTCTGAACCCTAAGCACTCACCCCTGACTAGGGCTGTTACGGTGACCATGTTACCGCCACACCGGCGGTCACGAGTCATGAAATTTCAATCCTCTGCCTCTAACCCTAGGAAGCTCTTTGCCACCTTCTCCTCCCTGCTGAATCCTCCTCCTCCTCCCCCTCCCTCTCTGTGGATGACTTCGTCAACCATTTTGAAAAGAAGGTTGATGACATCCGATCCTCATTTATCAAGTCAAATGACACCGCTGGTCCTGCTCACACTGACCTACCCTATGCTTTGACATCTTTCTCCCCTCTCTCTCCAGATGAAATCTTGTCCAGAACGCCGCAGCCCGTCTGGTGTTCAACCTTCCCAAGTTCTCTCATGTCACCCCACTCCTCCACACACTCCACTGGCTTCCAGTTGAGGCTTCTACTACAAGACCATGGTGCTTGCCTACAGAGCTGTGAGGGGAACGGCACCTCCTTACCTTCAGGCTCTGATCAGACCCTACACCCAAACGAGTGCACTATGTTCATCCACCTCTGGCCTGCTAGCTCCCCTACCTCTACAGAAGCACAGTTCCCGCTCAGCCCAGTCAAAGCTATTCGCTGCCATGGCACCCCAATGGTGGAACAAGCTCCCCCACGACGCCAGGACAGCGGAGTCACTGACCACCTTCCGGAGACTTGAAACCCTACCTCTTTAAGGAATACCTGGAATAGTATAAAGTAATCCTTCTACCCCCCCCCCCCCCCCCCCCCCCCCATAAAAAAAAGAAGAAAAAAAGTGGTTGTCCCACTGGCTATCATAAGTTGAATGCACCAATTTGTAAGTCGCTCTGGATAAGAGCGTCTGCTAAATTATGTAAATGTAAATGATGGCAGTCAAAATCCATGTGACCGTTTAGTCACGGTAATTAGGTTTCTCCAAGCTCTTATGCTGCTGATGGTCATTAGTAGCCTACCAAACTTGCTAACTGCCTGGTACTCAGCACTCTATTATCCCTCTAATCACTCTGACATCAATGGAAATGTAATCAAAAATCTAATCAAACACCTCGAGTGCCCATGAGCTCATGTTGCGCTACATTTCTATAGGCTATGCAATTGCGTGAGAACAGAGTTTTGATGGCCTCTATTAAAAAGAAGAGGATCCTATCAGCTTTCTATAGGCTAGGCCTATTACATTTTATTAATCAACTTTCCTAATATTAAGCACATTGCTTCTCATTACAACAGGTGTATAGCCTACCTGACTGGCATGAAAATGAACAATGGGAAAAGCGTCCTCCATTTGCTATTTAAGTGCATAGATGACGTATTTTTTTCCCCATGCCCCTGTTCCGAGACAGGTGCATGATAATGGTCCATTCTAAATCAAAACTCATTTCACACATATTATTGAGTATATGTAAAGACAACATTAAATTAAGAATAGTCTGATGGGGTAACAATATTAGCCTATCACTTGTGAATGATGTATTATCACTTGTGAATGATGCCCAGCTTGTGCATTAATGCAAGAAACAGCGCATACCTTTTTTTTAAGCTACTTTTTCCAATCATAGTCACACCTCATGTATCCTAGCCCATAGGTCTATATGTTTTGATGAGGTTTTTCTCACAACTAAAGTGGCCAAGTAACTTAAAATTAAGCACATTAATCAGCTTTATAACCAGTGTAGAGCCTAACTGCGCGTGAGTTTCAAGTTTGGGGAAGATAATTTTCACCATAAAAAAAGTATTACATGCGTAATCGCATTTGCGGTCACTTTTGAGAACAGTGTTTTTCCCGCTAATTGACTGCATTTTGGAACATTTGCGCTTATAGCCTACTGCCGTGTGCGCATTGCAGGGCTTATAATGTGAAAAAAATAGTATAATAGTTTATCAACATTTTAAGCTAAACGATCAGCCTCATTGCTTTTGAAAGGTTTTTTGATGAGAGTGGTTGTATTAATTTGGGATCTATCGCATCCCACAACTGTCCCAGAGTATGTTTGGAATATTTATTTATTGCACAGAAGGACAAGTTGACCAATAGAATAGGTCAACTTTTGTACTATGGGGGATAGTAGAATGACACATCTTCAATATGCGCCTCTGAATTCGATGAGGGATGCGCAGTTGTGTCCCCGATGTCTCTTTCTTCATTCACTTGTAGCCTACTACTTAGCTGAAATGCCTGTGAGAAGGTCCCGATCACGTGACGGGCATTGGCTACATCTGAGAGAGCCATGTGAGTGAGAGGTCCTTCGGAGCACGGCAGCCAGGAGAAGGGAATTATAATTAGCCTATTATATTCAGCCCAAGGGCACAATGGCCACTTTGACTGCAAAAGCATGTATTCTTTAGGGGGCATTACGGCCACACAAGGGAGATGCCGCCAGGAAATTCAAGGCCTGGTGAGAATATTATCAAGTGCTTGTCAAATTGTGAATGAGAGACTGATGAAGTGTGTGAAGCTTGCGACTTTTTTAAAATAATCATTTGGGTCCCATCATGCAGCCTTACAATGTATAAAAAATCAAAACATATAAGCATATAGGACCAGTTTCTTTGTTAACCGCTCAACACAGAATAGCTGCATGTGAGCACTTCCTTTGAAATCGTTGTTCAATTGTATTCTTCATACTATAAAATAATGTACAAAATAATGCCATGGAATTCAAAGTAAATCTTGTCTGCTAAATGAACTAGTGTAGCCCTCAGCCATATGGCATACCCATATCATGGCCGAACATAAGGACAACTCAGAGTATGCTATTCTGTTCTTCTGAAAGACTACATTTTCTTCATAAGTTTCTTTAGACCGGTCTAAAATAAATAATGGATTTATTGTGATAGTGTAGGATATTAAATTGATTTATTAGACTATTTAAAATGTAGATGGTGATGCTAAACGTGTTTATGCTAATTGCGGGTCAATTACCATGAGACCGGCAGTTATTTGCTTGACAATCACCTGCTGACAATTTCATGACCGCCACAGCTTTACTCCTGACCTTCCATTGGCCCAGGGTGTCACGGTTTCGGCCGAGGCTGCTCCTCTTCCTTGTTCGGGCAGGCTTCGGCGGTCGTCGTCTCCGGAGTACTAGCTGCCACCGTTCTATGTTTCATGTTCATTTGGTTTTGTCTGTTCATAACACCTGTCCCTTATTTGTGTCTTAATTGTTTCCCTATTTAGTTTCGTGTGTTTGGGTCAGGTGTTATGCGTGATTGTTTTGTTGTCAGCTGTTGCTCGATATATTTGAGTCTCTCGTATGTGTTACGAGAGTTCGCACTGCGTGCGCTTTTTCTTGTTTTCTCCGCACAGTGTTTTGTGCGTAATCTGTTTGCGCCACCCGGTTGGGTTGACGTTTATGGTCGTGTCAGACTTGACTAAAGTTCTGTTAAAGTCCTCCTGGTTTCCTGCGCTTGATTCCTTCCTCATCTACACACACCACTCTGACAGAATCACGCATCATATCCATGGAATCAGCAGGAGCGACCGCGCCGACAGCCGAGATGGCTGAACGTCTTCGTGGCCAGGAGGACCGCATCAACCAGGTCTGTCATGCCCTGGAGGGGGTGATGAATACACTGCACCGATGGGAGACCAGCGGGGTTCCCACACCTCCACGAACCGAACCAGCCCCATCGGTCAGCCCTCCTGTCTCATCTCCGGAACCTAGTGGGATTCGGCTCTCGCTCCCGAGGGCGTACGACGGCTCCACTGCCGGGTGTCAAGGGTTCCTGCTGCAGGTGGAGCTCTACCTCGCCACCGTACACCCGGCGCCCTCGGGACACGAGAGCGTCTCAGCCCTCATCTCCTGTCTCACCGGCAAGGCGTTGGAGTGGGCCAACGCCGAGTGGAGGAGAATGGACGCCGCTACCACGAACTATGCGGAGTTCTCCCGCCGCTTCCGTGCTGTGTTCGACCATCCACCAGAGGGGAAGGCGGCGGGGGAGCGTCTATTCTACCTCCGACAGGGGATGAGGAGCGCCCAGGACTTTGCCTTGGAGTTTCGGACCCTAGCGGCTGATGCAGGGTGGAATGAGCGGGCCCATATCGACCATTTCCGCTGCAGCCTCCGGGAGGACGTCCAGCGAGAGTTGGCGTGCAGGGACACGTCGTTGACTTTCGACCAGCTTGTCGACATGGCCATCCGGCTGGATACCCTGCTCGCCACCCGTGGACGTTCCGGGAGGGGGTTGCCCATTCCACTCTCCAGCACCTCCGAGCCGAGCCCTATGGAGCTCGGAGGTGCTGGCGCTAGGGAACGGAGGAGGAGGAGCCCGAGGGGACCCGGCCCTTGCACCAACTGTGGTCGTGGAGGGCACACCGCGGCTAGGTGTTGGGGCGGGTCCTCCAGGGAGGTAGAAGGCAGGTCACGCATTGGGGGGTCCACCCAGGTGAGTAGGCGCCCTGCTTACCCAGAGCTTTCTGTCGTGCACCTAACCTTGCCTGTTTGCTTCCCACAGGTTGCACCTCGTTCCCAGCATAAGGCGCTGGTAGATTCAGGCGCAGCTGGGAATTTTATAGATCGCCAGTTCTGTATAGAGTTAGGGATTCCCCTCCTTCCTGTGGATAAGCCTTTCCCCGTCCATGCCCTAGATAGCCGTCCGTTAGGGTCTGGGTTGATTAGGGAGGTCACAGCACCCCTTCAGATGATGGCGCAGGAGGGTCATGAGGAGAGAATTCAGCTCTATCTGATTGACTCTCCTGCGTATCCGGTAGTGCTGGGTCTTCCCTGGTTGATGACTCATGACCCTATTATTAAGTGGCGAGAGAAAGCTCTTAAAGGGTGGTCTGCTCAATGTGAGGGGCGGTGTCTGGGTGTTTCCATAGGGGCGACCTCGGTGGAGAGTCCGAATCTAATGCCAGCACTGCAGATTCCCCCCGAGTATGAGGATTTGGCACTGGCGTTCAGTAAGACTCGGGCGGCGCAGCTGCCTCCTCATAGGCGGGGGGATTGTGCGATAGATCTCCAGTCAGGAGCAGCTCTCCCGCGGAGCCATGTGTATCCCTTGTCTCAAGAGGAGAGAAAGGCTATGGAGACGTACATCTCTGAGTCTCTTAGACAGGGATACATACGGCCCTCCGTTTCACCCGCTTCCTCAAGTTTCTTTTTTGTAAAGAAAAAGGATGGAGGTCTGCGCCCGTGTATTGATTACCGCGGTCTCAATCAGATCACAGTGAAGTACAGCTATCCACTTCCTCTGATTGCGACTATGACGGAGTCACTGCACGGTGCGCAGTTCTTTACAAAATTGGATCTTAGGAGCGCATATAACTTGGTGCGCATTAGAGAGGGCGATGAATGGAAGACAGCGTTTAGCACGACTTCCGGACACTACGAGTATCTAGTCATGCCATATGGGTTGATGAATGCTCCCTCAGTCTTCCAATCCTTCGTCGATGAGATTTTCCGGGACATGCAGGGACAGGGAGTAGTGGTGTACATCGACGACATTCTGGTGTATAGCCCTACCCGTGCTGAGCATGTAGCCCTGGTGCGCCGAGTATTGAGGAGACTGTTGGAGCATGACCTATATGTCAAGGCAGAGAAATGTCTGTTTTTCCAGAAGTCGGTCTCCTTTCTGGGTTACCAGTTGTCTGCGTCAGGGGTGAAGATGGAGGTAGACCGGGTGTCAGCTGTGCGTAATTGGCAGACCCCAACCACTGTGAAGGAGGTGCAACGGTTCTTGGGTTTTGCGAATTATTACCGGAGGTTTATCCGGGGTTTTGGACAGGTGGCAGCTCCCATAACGTCTCTGTTAAAGGGAGGTCCGGTGCGCTTGCGGTGGTCAGCTGAGGCGGACAGGGCTTTTGGGAGACTGAAGGACCTGTTTACCTCGGCGCCGGTGTTGGCGCATCCGGATCCCTCTTTACCGTTCCAAGTAGAGGTGGACGCGTCAGAGGCCGGGATAGGGGCCGTTCTTTCCCAGCGTTCTGGCACTCCACCTAAACTCCGTCCCTGTGCGTTTTACAGTAAGAAGCTCAGTCCGGCGGAGCGGAATTATGACGTAGGAGACAGGGAGCTGTTAGCCGTGGTACAGGCCCTAAAGGTGTGGCGGCATTGGCTCGAGGGGGCTCAACACCCTTTCCTCATTCTAACTGACCATCGTAACCTGGAGTACATCCGGGCAGCTAGGAGATTGAATCCTCGCCAGGCTCGCTGGACTATGTTTCTAGCCCGGTTTGTGTTTAAAATCACATACATCCCTGGGTCCCAGAACGGGAAGGCAGATGCTCTGTCTCGGCGATATGACACAGAGGAGAGGTCAGTTGAGTCCACGCCCATACTACCGGAGTCTTGTCTGGTTGCACCGGTGGTGTGGGAGGTTGATGGTGAGATCGAGCGGGCGTTACGCACCGACCCGAGTCCTCCACAGTGTCCTGTGGGTCGGACGTACGTTCCGCTCGAGGTACGCGATCGCCTCATTTGTTGGGCTCATACGTCCCCCTCCTCTGGCCATCCGGGTATCGGCCGGACAGTGCACTGCCTTAGCACGAAGTACTGGTGGCCAACGTTAGCTAGGGATGTGAGGATTTATGTCTCCTCCTGTTCGGTGTGTGCCCAGTGTAAGGCGCCCAGACATTTGCCCAGGGGTAAGTTACAACCCCTGCCTATTCCACAACGACCCTGGTCCCACCTCTCGGTGGATTTTGTCACCGACCTTCCCCCCTCACAGGGGAATACTACCATCCTGGTCGTTGTGGATCGGTTCTCTAAGGCCTGTCGTCTCCTTCCCATGCCGGGTCTACCCACTGCCCTACAGACCGCAGAGGCTCTGTTCACCCATGTCTTCCGGCATTACGGGGTACCCGAGGATATAGTGTCTGACCGAGGCCCCCAGTTCACCTCTAGAGTGTGGAGAGCATTTATGGAACGGTTGGGGGTTTCGGTAAGCCTTACCTCGGGTTACCACCCGGAGAGTAATGGGCAGGTTGAACGGGTCAACCAGGATGTGGGCAGGTTTCTGAGGTCATACTGTCAGGGCCGGCCGGAGGAGTGGGCGAGATATGTGCCCTGGGCCGAGATGGCACAGAACTCTCTTCGCCACTCCTCCACCCAACTAACCCCTTTTCAGTGTGTATTAGGGTACCAGCCGGTTCTGGCACCATGGCATGAGAGCCAGATCGAGGCCCCCGCTGTGGATGAGTGGGTGCGGCGCTCGGAGGAGACGTGGGACGCTGCACACGTCCATCTGCAGCGTGCCATACGTCGACAGAAGACGAGCGCCGACCTACACCGCAGTGAGGGGCCAGTATACACACCTGGAGATCGAGTCTGGCTCTCAACCAGAAACCTGCCCCTCCGCCTGCCCTGCCGGAAGCTGGGTCGGCGGTTTGTGGGGCCATTTAAAGTCCTGAGGAGATTGAACGAGGTGAGTTATAGGTTAGAACTACCTGTTGATTACAAAAATATTAACCCCTCGTTCCATGTGTCTCTCCTCAGGCCGGTGGTAGCTGGTCCACTCCAGGACTTTGAGATTGAGGAGACTCCTCCGCCCCCGTTGGACATCGAGGGGGCTCCGGCGTACACCGTGAGGTCCATCCTGGATTCTAGACGCCGGATGGGGGGTCTTCAATATCTCGTGGAGTGGGAGGGGTACGGTCCGGAGGAGCGGTGCTGGGTGCCAAGGAGGGACGTATTGGACCAGTCCCTACTGACCGATTTCCATCGGGGTCATCCTGCGCGCCCTGCTCCGCGTCGTCCGGGTCGTCCCCGAGCTCCGGGTCGGCGCACGGCTGGAGCCGCGCGTCAAGGGGGGGGTACTGTCACGGTTTCGGCCGAGGCTGCTCCTCTTCCTTGTTCGGGCAGGCTTCGGCGGTCGTCGTCTCCGGAGTACTAGCTGCCACCGTTCTATGTTTCATGTTCATTTGGTTTTGTCTGTTCATAACACCTGTCCCTTATTTGTGTCTTAATTGTTTCCCTATTTAGTTTCGTGTGTTTGGGTCAGGTGTTATGCGTGATTGTTTTGTTGTCAGCTGTTGCTCGATATATTTGAGTCTCTCGTATGTGTTACGAGAGTTCGCACTGCGTGCGCTTTTTCTTGTTTTCTCCGCACAGTGTTTTGTGCGTAATCTGTTTGCGCCACCCGGTTGGGTTGACGTTTATGGTCGTGTCAGACTTGACTAAAGTTCTGTTAAAGTCCTCCTGGTTTCCTGCGCTTGATTCCTTCCTCATCTACACACACCACTCTGACACAGGGCCTCCTGCAAAACCCTCTAATCACAGTATCTCGGACAGGGAGTTACGCCAAGAGTAGACAGGTTTATGGTGCATAGGGCTTCTCCACTCCTCATGAGTGGAGTATTAGCTGTACATATTTTAATAAAATATGCATGACTTACTGACATGGAATGCTCCATGTTCCTGCTGGTAGCAGGTCTCAACCTAGATGCAGGGAAATGTCCTGCCTTGGAGTATTGTGGTATTCATCTCCACCAGGTGCCTGGAAATCATATGACAAACCTGCATAGATTAACAAAAGAAAATGGTAACTGTATTTAATCAGTTGAAGTCATGACAGCCATGGGTTCTTTACACAGGAGTGTAGAGGTTTTTGTTCCAGCACTTCACTAACATCTCATTCAACTAATTGTGGTCTAAATTGAACAAAAACATGTACAGTTTAGTCCCCTGGGACAGAAATCACCTGTGTCTTTATTATTGAATGAGCTTCCCAAGTTACAAGTTTAGCTACAATTCTGCATGATAGATAATAACGTGTATATTTCTATCTAACCTTGTGAATAAACTCCAAGAACAAGATTATTTTCCTGGTGGCTGGGAGGTTCCCAAGTTCTTTACATCTGTCTGGGTGTTAGGGATGTGCTTCAACCTGAGGAAAAGAGCAGAGAGGGGGAAGAAATTAATCTCACTGCTCAAATTTCAGTACTGGTTCAAGTTGCTGAGAACCACAACTACCTTAAATGTGCCATCATTTTGTAAACAGTTACATATTCATAACCTTGATCAATTCGTCACCTGTTTATTTTTAGCTAGCTAGTCTATTTGCGGTGAATGAGAGGAGAATTATTTCCATATTTTTGCCAACTTTTTCAGTCAGCAATTAATCAATAAACAGGCAGTGAAATGAAGTAGTTTGACAAAATATAGCTATAGTTTTTATTTTCTAGAAAACTAGCTAACATTAGCTACACTGCAGTGATGATGGTGGGAGTTAGCTAGCTACCTTTCCCCCAGCAGTTTCTCCCTGACCGAGTCTGTAATACCTACGTGTTTCAAGCAGACCACCATAGTCCCTGTGCCCAAGAAAGCGAAGGTGACCTGCCTAAATGACAACCGCCCCGTAGCACTAACATCGGTAGCCATGAAGTGCTTTGAAAGGCTGGTCATGGCTCACTTCAACATCCCGGAAACCCTAGGCCCACTAATTTGCATACCGCCGCAAAAGATCCACAGATGACGCAATCTCAATCGCGCTCGACACTGCCCTTTCCCACCTGGACAAAAGGAACACCTTTCTGAGAATGCTGTTCATTGACTACAGCGCAGCGTTCAACACCATTGTGCCCACAAAGCTCATCACTAAGCTATGGACACTGGGACTAAACACCTCCCTCTGCAACTGGATCCTGGACTTCCTGACGGGCCGCCCCCAGGTGGTAAGGGTAGGCAACAACACATCTGCCATGCTGATCCTCAACACAGGGGCCCCTCAGGGGTGCGTGCTTAGTCCCTTCCTGTATTCCCTGGTCACCCACGTCTGCGTGGCCAAGCATGACATCAACACCATCATTAAGTTTGCTGATGACAACGGTGGTAGGCCTGATCACCGACAACGATGAGACAGCCTATAGGGAGGTGGTCAGAGACCTGGCAGTGTGATGCCAGGACAACAACCTCTCCCTCAACGTGAGCAAGACAAAGGTGATGATCGTGGACTACAGGAAAAGGAGGGCAGAACACACCCCCATTCACATCGACGGGGCTGTAGTGGAGCGGGTCGAGAGTTTCAAGTTCCTTGGTGTCCACATCACCAACAAAATATCATGGTCCAAACACACCAAGAAAGGCGTGAAGAGGGCACAACACCTTTTCCCCCTCAGGAGACTGAAAATATTTGGCATGGGTCCCCAGATCCTCAAAAAGTTCTACAGCTGCACCATCGAGAGCATCCTGACCGGTTGTATCCAGGACTTACAGTGCATTCGGAAAGTATTCAGACCCCTTGACTTTTTCCACATTGTTACGTTACAGCCTTATTCTAAAATTGATTAAATTGTGTTTTTTTCTCTCAATCTATTCACACTACCCCATAATGACAAAGCAAAAACTGGTTTTTAGAAATGTTTGCATATTTGTAAAAAAAAAAAAACGGAAATATCACATTTAAATAAGTATTCAGACCCTTTACTCAGTACTTTGTTGAAGCATCTTTGGCAGCGATTACAGCCTCGAGTCTTCTTAGGTATGACGCTACAAGCTTGGCACACCTGTACTTGGGGAGTTTCTCCCATTCTTCTGTGCAAATACTCTCAAGCTCTGTCAGGTTGGATGGGGAGCGTCGCTGCACCATGCTTCACCGTAGGGATGGTGCAAGCTTTCCTCCAGACGTGACGCTTGGCATTCAGGCCAAGGAGTTCAATCTTGGTTTCATCAGACCAGATAATCTTGTTTCTCATGGTCTGAGAGTCTTTAGGTGCCTTTTGGCAAACTCCAAGCAGGCTGTCATGTGCCTTTTACTGAGGAGTGGCTTCCGTCTGGCCACTCTACCATAAAGGCCTGATTGGAGAGGTGATTGCAGAGATGGTTGTCCTTCTGGAAGGTTTGCCCATCTCCACAGAGGAACTCTAGAGCTCTGTCAGAGTGACCATCGGGTTCTAGGTCACCTCCCTGACCAAGGCCCTTCTCCCCCGATTGCTCAGTTTGGCCGAGCGGCCAGCTCTAGGAGTCTTGGTGGTTCCAAACTTCTTCCATTTAAGAATGATGGAGGCCACTGTGTTCTTGGGGACCTTCAATGCTGCAGACATTTTTGGTACCCTTCCCCAGATCTGTGCCTCAACACAATCCTGTTTCTGAGCTCTACGGACAATTCCTATGACCTCATGGCTTGGTTTTTGCTCTGACATGCACTGTCAACTGTGGGACCTTATATAGACAGGTGTGTGCCTTTCCAAATCATGTCCAATCAATTGAATTTACTACAGGTGGACTCCAATCAAGTTGTAGAAACATCTCAAGGATGATCAATGGAAACAGGATGCACCTGAGCTCAATTTCAAGTCTCATAGTAAAGGGTCTGAATACCTATGTAAATAAGGTATTTCTATTTTTTTTTTGCTTCATCATTATGGGGTATTGTGTGTAGATTGCTGAGGATTTATTTATTTTTTAATCCTTTTTACAATAAGGCTGTAATGTAACAAAATGTTATTATCTATGCATAGTCACTTTACCCCCTACAAATTACCTAAACTAACCTGTACCCCTGCACATTGACTCGGTAGCGGTACCCCCTGTATTTAGCCTCATTATAGTTATTTTATTGTGTAACTTTTTTTTTTTTTTTTTTACTTTAGTTTATTTAGTAAATATTTTCTTAATTGCATTGTTGGTTAAGGGCTTGTAAGTAAGCATTTCACACTAAGGTCTACACCTGTTGTATTCCGTGCATTTGACAAATACAATTTGATTAGATTTTTACCAATACTTCTAGGGTCCTCTGGTGGTCTAGCAGCATGCTGCTTTCTAGTGATCTTATTCCCTCTCCACCTGAAATGCAATAACAAACACATGAATAACAATACGCCTAGTCAATTAGTAACTTGGCTAACTAGGCTAATTAAACACTCATGTAAATGTGCACATCAGCCAAATGATACCCATCCAATACTGCCTAGTAGTCTATTTGCAGTGAAATTGGGAGGGGCATTTTTCTTGCCAGCTTTTTCAGTCACCAATCAATAAATAAACAGGCAGTGGAATGAGGTAGTTTGACAAAAAGTGTTCAAAAGTCTTTAAAATATAGCTAGCAAATATAGCTATAGTTAATCGTTTTTATTTTATAGAAACCTAGCTAACATTAGCTACACTGCAGTGATGGTGGGAGCTACCTTTCCCCCAGCAGTTTCAATTTAGCTAGCTATCTAGCTAACGTTTAATGACATTTGTATAAACTATCAATCAGATGGTTAACTAGCAAATATATTTGTTTTCCCCTCATATCTAAAGCTGCCTGATAAAGCTAGCCAGTTGATGGTAAATCTAGGATGAATGTCACAGGCCAGATAGCTAACTCAACAGTGGCTGTCAATGCAATGGCTGGTCTGGAATTCGTCTGAAATGTACCATTATACTGTCATGCCTTTTCACCCCCCAAAAATTGATGTAGACAGATAAAAGAGACAATTACCTTCAAGTAGATAATTTGTTGCATTACTGCCACCTAGTAGACTCCCTTATCTTTTCCTTGAAAAATAAAATAAAACAAATAAAACAAAGCAAATAAATACCCTACCATCTAACACTACACTCACAAATTCAAAACTATTACTAATAATTAACCCCACCTTTCCACTATTTAAATATACTCACTCCTACCTCATGCCCTCAACCTGAAATGATGGGACATCACCAATTAACCTGTAACTCTTCTGCTGTCATGTCTCGCACACCCAAATATCTCTCTGCAGCTGCCACCACAACCTCAATTATCGACTTACGTTCCATCCCTGCAGTACAGTTAATAACCATTGCTATAAACGCTAAAAATCCAATCTTACTGAAACATATATCACTTGCTTGCCTATCCCACTGTACTGGTAAATATCTCTTACTCTCACACTCCCCACCTTGACCCCTCTTCCTCTACTTTCTTCACTGCCTCTGCATATGACCATTTCTTCTCTGCTCTTACCCTGGAAACCACAACCTGCTTCTCTCGCACTGGACATGTCTGATCCCCAGCCCCATGGCCACCCCTAAAATTAGCACATACCACCACTTTCCCCACTGCTTCACACTCCTTTGTCTCATGCCCTTCTGCACACTTCTCACACCTTGGAATCTCCCTCCTACATACTGCTGCCACATGCCCATAAGTTGGACACCTGTAACATCGTAATGTACTCGGCATATAAGCTCGCACAGGATAACTTATATATCCTAATTTCACTTTGTCAGGCAAAGACTCAACTTCAAAACTCAAAAGAACAGACAATGACTCTTCTGTTTCCCCACTCTCGCCACCCTGTTTGCGTTGCACCAAACGACGAGCATCACACACACCGGGAATCTTCTCCTTCAGTTGATCCACTTTTACATTTACTGCTACCCCAGTAATCACTCCTTTCAATGGCGCCCTTTTCTTGAGAGCGAAACAATTCACAGTTCTTTCCCCCATTTGTTTAACTCTGAGCGCCTTCTCCCTCTGCCCAACAGAAACACAAACAATTATCACTAGACCACTTCTGGTTACCCTCACCGATTCCACTATACCCAACGCGTTTTTCACCCATCTTGAAACCACAAATGGATCAGCCAAAAGGCAAGGATCCACTTTTTCCACAAACTTAACTCCTACTGTCACAGACTCATCTTTATCCTGACCCTCTGTGCAAGCCTCTGACTCCGAGCACTTCACCACACCTACCACCTCCAATACTTCACCCTCATTCACTTCCATTTCTCCTCCTGTCTTCAGCTCACTTTGCTTACATTTCCTACCACTCTTCTTTAACAAACCTTCTCCCTTTTTTTCACCATTTTTTACAGACTCAAACTTACAGTCTTCCTCCCTCTCTCTCTTAGACCTCCTCTACCTCTCTTTTTCCCTCCATTCCACCTCATTGATCCAAGTATACATCTCCTTATGATAATACTGCATTTCTCCTAACCAATATCTGTTTCTTGCCTTCTCAAAGGACTACATTTTCCCCCTCCTTTCCCTTCCGGCGTCTATTCTATCCTCTGGAATTGTGTCGACATCTTGGCCTGTGTCTTCCATCGCCCCTTCCACGTGCGTATACGCCGATTTCAAAACCCAGCCGCATCCGCGGAAAGTCTCAAATCCAGTTTTACTTTACCTCATCCTCTCTTGCTCATGTGGGTAACTACTTCCTGATATTTGATTGATGGAACAATCCAGTCAATGGTTAGGCGGCTGTGGTTTTGGCATAGGGAACTGATTGGTCAGGAGTTAAAGGTCCTGTCCCCAGAGCGCAAATCAAGATTTGACTTGCAAATCTCTTCCTACAAATTTACAAAACTTTCTACAACATGACAACAGTGACAGAACTATATTATGCTTGCAAATCTTATTGAATGTATTCAAATGTCAAGTTACAAGTTTGCAACCATTGTTAAATCTTTCACCCATCATGATATAAACTCGCGAATTTAAATTACACATTTGCAAATTGTCCTTGCAACCACGAATCTGAATGTGCTACCACGAAATTCTATAATCCCATACAAGTTGAAAAAAAAATCATAATGGAAGTACTGTATATATGGAGACTGTTTAGTGCCAAAAAATAAGGGTTAAATACATATCTCTCAGATATAGGACAGACACTTAAGAACAAAGTTACTTTCGATTTTTTGGGGGGACTATCTGTTGTTCCATGTAGTGAATCTGTTATTCAATGCGTTTGTATGGGCTAATAGCAGTAAACCAAAAATAATTTTGCTTCAAATAATTGTTGTACAGTATAAATTATTTGTATACTTCAATGTATCTTAAAATTGTAAATCAAATAGCTAAATGATCCTTGGTATGACCTTCTTAAAACATTTCCATATAGTTTGCCCCCCCCCCCCCCCCCCCCCCACTTATGGGTTAACAAGAAGACAGTGAATATTCCTGAGTGGCAAATTTAGTTTTGACTTAAATATACTTACATCTATGGCAAGACCTGAAAATTGTTGTCTAGCAATGATAAACAACCAATTTGACAGAGCTTGAAGAATTTTGAAAAGAATAATGGGCAAATGTTGCACAATCCAGGTGTGGAAAGCTCTTAGAGACTTACCCAGAAACACTCACAGCTGTAATCGCTGCCAAAGGTGATTTTAAAAGGTATAGACTCAGGAGTGTGAATACCTATGTAAATGTGATATTTCTGTATTTCATTTTCAATACATTTGTAAACATTTCTAAAAAACATGTTTTCAATTTGTCATTATGGGGTATTGTGTGTAGATAGGTGAGAAACAAATATATTTAATCCATTTTGAATTCAGGCTGTATTACAACAAAATATAAGTCAAGGGATATAAATACTTTCTGAAGGCATATAGTATATACACTGAGTATACAAAACATTATGAACACCTGCTCTTTCCATGACAGACTGACCAGGTGAATGCAGGTGAAAGCTATGATCCCTTATTGATGTCACTTGTTAAATCCACTTCAATCAGTGTAGATGAAGGGGAGGAGATATGTTAAAGCAGGATTTTTAAGCCTTGAGACAATTGAGACATTGATTGTGTATGTGTGCCATTCAGAGGGTGAATGGGCAAGACAAAAGATTTAAGTGCCTTTGAATGGGGTGTGGTAGTAGGTGCCAGGCGCATCGGTTTGTTTCAAGAACTGCAACGCTGCTGGGTTTTTCACACTCAACAGTTTCTCGTGTGTATCAAGAATGGTCCACCACCCAAAGGACATCCAGCCAACTTGACACAACTGTGGGAATCATTGTAGTCAACATGGGCCAGCATCCCTGTGGAACGCTTTCAACACCTTGTAGAGTCCATGCCCCAACGAATTGAGGCTGTTCTGAGGGCAAAAGGTGGGGATGCAACTCAATATTAGGAAGGTGTTCCTAGTGTTTCGTACACTCAGTGTATACCAAATACTGTATGTATTAACCACTTCCACTTCTAGAGACCTTAACAAAGGCTTCCAAACTAGTCGGCTGGGGAATTCACCAGCTCCACGTGGTCTTCATCCATGGGGATGGAAGTTGCGCTGCGCAGGGCAGCGGCTCCTTCTGGGTCCTCCTCCTCATCACTGTCTAGTGGAGGGGGCTGGGGAAGATGCAAGCCCATCGACTCTATTCTTTCCTGGACTTCATGCAGTTGCTCTGCTACTGGGGGCATATCCTCAGGCTGGTCCCCAGGTGCAGCATTTAGTCCATCAGTGACTACATGGCAAAACAGACCAAGGACATGACAAATACTCAACCATTAAAAGTTTGAGGCTTGCTGCCAATCCAATCTGTCCCCTATACACATTGAATTGTTGGGGCACTACTACCACATTACATTTGACATTTTTGTCATTTAGCAGATGCTCTTATCTAGAACGACTTACAGGAGCAATTAGGGTTAAGTGCCTTGCTCAAGGGCACATTGACAGATTAGGCTCGGGAATTCACCAGCTCCACGTGGTCTTCGTCCATGGGCATGGAAGCTGCGCTGCGCTGGGCAGCGGCCCCTTCTGGGTCCTCCTCCTCATCACTGTCTAGTGGAGGGGGCTGGGGAAGATGCAAGCCCATCGACTACTGGGGGCATATCCTCAGGCTGGTCCCCGGGTGCAGCATTTAATCCATCAGGGACCTGGTTTAGTGGCTGGTAATAATAACCTCCATTATCCTCCTCCTCTTCTCCCACACCGCACACCGCCCTCGTCCACATATCAGTTAAAGGTAGACTCAGAGGTATGACGTACAGTATATGCAGAAAGTAAACCACATAGTGGGTCAATTTCCCCAACAACTAAGAGCTTTGAAGCGTGAGGTTCAACTTCTCTGCTGTTTTGGTGGCCTGGCTACCACTCTGTGAACAGCGTGAAGTGCACACATGCACAAATGCGGAGATACTGTGTGAGAGCAAAGTCTTGCATCTCGTTCATCTCAATATCTGCGGTGCTGCTCCTAGCAACTCCATTTCACTGAGTCTACCTTTAAATTGGTATAGCACTCTCACTCACGGGTGCAACAAATGTAGCCTCTTACACGCCTCAAAATATGCTAAAGATAGAATCCTTAGTTGCTACATGCATTTCTGGACTTATAGATTAATGATATACACCCATTGATTCTTGAAGAATATAACTTACACTACATGAACAAAAGTATGAGGGCACATGCTCGTTGAACATCTCATTCCAAAATCATGGGCATTAATATGGACTTGGTCCCGCCTTTGCTGCTATAACAGCCTCCACTCTTCTGGGAAGGCTTTCCACTAGATGTTGGAACATTGCAGCAGGGACTTGTTTCCATTCAGCCACAAGAACATTAGTGAGGTCGGGCACTGTTGGGCGATTAGGCCTGGCTCGCAGTCGGCGTTCCAATTCATCCCAAAGGTGTTCGATGGGATTGAGGTCAGGGCTCTGTGCTGGCCAGTCAAGTTCTTCCACACCGATCTCAACAAACCATTTCTGTATGAACCTCACTTTGTGCACGGGGTCATTGTCATGCTGAAACAGGAAAGGGCCTTCCCCAAACTGTTGCTACAAAGTTGAAGCACAGTCGTCTAGAATGTAATTGTATGCTGTAGCATTACGATTTCCCTTCACTGGAACTAAGGGGCCTAGCCCAAACCATGAAAAACGCCCCAGACCATTATTCCTCCTCCACTAAATTTTACAGTTGGCACTATGCATTCGGACAGGAAGCGTTCTCCTGACATCCGCCAAACCCAGATTCGTCCGTCTAACTGCCAGATGGTGAAGCGTGATTCATCACTCCAGAGAACGCGTTTTCACTGCTCCAGAGTCCAATGGCGGCAAGCTTTACATCATTCCAGCCGATGCTTGGCATTGCGCATGTTGATCTTAGGCTTGTGTGCGTCTGCTCGGCCATGGAAACCCATTTCATGAATCTCACTACGAACAGTTATTGTGCTGGCGTTGCCTCCAGAGGCAGTTTGGAAGTCGGTAGTGGATGTTGCAACCGAGGACAGACCATTTATGCGCGCTACTCGTTTCAGCACTCGGCGGTCCCGTTCTGTGAGCTTGTGTGGCCTACCACTTCACGGCCGAGCCGTTGTTGCTCCTAGATGTTTCCACTTCACAATAACAGCACTTACAGTTGACCGGGGCAGATCTAGCAGGGCAGACATTTGACGAATTGACTTGTTGGAAAGGTGGCATCCTATAATGGTGCCACGTTGAAAGTCACTGAGCTCTTCAGTAAGGCCATTCTACTGCCATTGGAGATTGCATGGCGGTGTGCTCGATTTTATACACCTGTCAGCAACGGGTGTGTCTGAAACAGCCAAATCCACTAATT
Organism: Coregonus lavaretus; assembly: GCF_964263955.1. NCBI lineage: Eukaryota > Metazoa > Chordata > Actinopteri > Salmoniformes > Salmonidae > Coregonus > Coregonus lavaretus. The sequence goes on from NC_139999.1 coordinate 48,171,888, forward strand.
TGAATGGGTGTCCACATACTTTGTATATATAGTGTATAAATGCCTCATGAGCTTAGTTAAACTGTTCTACCCCATCAGAACCCAAAATATAAACTTGTTTTACTGAAGTGTTTGTAAACAATGTAAATGTTAATAAACACTGTATAGCCATAAAACATGCATGGTTAAAACTATAATTTTGATATCATCCATCCATAGCTTTGTCTATGAATTTGAGAGTGGTTACATTTCACCAGGCCCCTCCCTTAGCTTTTGTACCAAAACAGAGGAGGGGTGAACGCTTTGTTATTGAATGTTAATTTTTACTCAGTGGTGTTCAAGTGGTAATACATTTGTGGTAATACATTAATTTCCTAACAGTTATTTCCAACCACATCTCCTGTTGATTTTGTTGTTGATTTGAAGGTGATATTGGGCCATGGCCAGTCTGCAGCAGGAGTACCCCCTGGTCCTGCTGGGGATTCTGGAGGAGCTGGCTGCTATGCGCCACTGGCTCTCCTTTCAGGACTTGTGTAGAATGGTCAGCACCCGCTTCGACCTGCAGCACCTCACAGAGCTTAGGAGCCTGCTGTTCTCAGCAGCCTGCCGCGATCCCTGTTTCCCTGCCACCCTCTTCAGAGACAGGGTCACCCCTAAGGGACTGGGGACATCCCCGATTGGCGTGGCAGCTGACATCATCACAATATTCAACCTCATTCAAATGACGGGTGGGGTTCCTGACGAGGCCCAGCCCGCCCAGCCAATGAAAGCTCAGCTCGGCCCCCACATCGACCAATCCCTGGAGCCCTCTTTGCAAAGCTCTTTGCCCATCGCTGATGAGGTAAAATTCTCCAGACGCGATAGGGTGTTTATGCTGTCAGACTCTCAGACCCTCTCAAGCTCTATCGACCAGAGCTTGCTCTGGCCCAAATCAAATTACTCATTCCGCAAGCGTGCCAGTCTCCCTCCCGATCCCCTCTCTCTGGTCTCGTCGTTCCCTCCAGGCCGTGCCAGGTCTGTGTCTTTTGATTGGCGCCACAACACCCCGCTGTTCGCTGGTAGCGGAAGCATCCCAGACCAGGCCATGCAGAGCATCTACCTCCCCCTGGAGACGGACAGCGAGTCCTCCAAGGATTCTCTGAGTGGAGACTCGGCACCCAGGGAGAACGGATCAGAGCCGGGATCGCAGCCGGGATCGGAGCGGCATTCCTGCGTGAAGAAGAGAGATATTTTCAAGAAGGACTTCCACAACCAGTCGCACCTCATTCCCCAGGTGACCATTAGTACCGAGTCGCAGACTCAGAGAGTAGGAGTAGGAGGAAGAGGGAGGCAGGAACTTTTCACCAACCGCAGCTTCGAGCTGCTCTCCAACCCGTATCCGTCGCACACTGTTGGTCGGCCTTCGCCAGAGCGCCGGGCCAAGCATGAAAGCCTAGACGACCTCCAGGACTCCACATACTTTGGCCCAGGGGGTGCTATTCCTGAATGGTCCCCCCTCCACCTCCAACCCCCCAGGACCCATAGGCCAGGGTGGACGGACAAGAGCCTCAGTCTGGATGACAGGTTGGTGGGCTTGGATGGCTCCGAGGGCTCTCTTCAGAGGAGACTTACCCCCAGCCCCACCACAAACAACCCTGGTGAGTGGTTGCCCCCTTCAAAGGGATGGGAGAGGACCATCAGTCCCAGACCTGAAGGAGGAGGGTGGATGGCCTGCAGTACGGGAACCCAGACAGACACCATGCCGGACCCGCGGCGCCTGCGGAGCCTGGTGCACGCCGACCACCTGTCCTTCATGACCTCAATGGACAACCCCGACATGATAGGCGAGGACGACATCAGCGCCATATTCCGCTTCCTGGACGACATGAGCATGTGCGGCTCCACAGGGTACATCTACCCCCCCGACGGGGGCCCCTCGACAGCCCAGGACACCCCGGAGGCGCGGCATGGCCGCCTGGGCCAGCTCCAGAGGCTCTTCCACTCACTGGACGGCAACGACGATGGCGGGCTTAAGGCCAGCGTGTGTAAACTCCTCCTGAGAATGGGCCAGATCGAGCAGAGCCTGGAGTCCCTGTCCGAGGTCAAGGCCGAGATCTCCCAGGTGCTCTCCTTCCTCCAGCGGCTGGACGAGAAGATGCAGGAGCACGCCGTGGGAGGGGGAGGTAGGGGGGGGGGTAGGTGGCTGGGACCACCTAGTGGTGGTGAGTCTTCCCTGGGTGCGCTGAGCCATCCGCTCAGCCCTGGGTCTGGTGGCTCCTCTGAACCCCAGCCCCTGTCTGTATCTGGGCATTCGTTTGGCAGCCTGGACTGGAACCGGTTGGGGAAGACGGAGGCGAACAGAGGTCTGAGCGGAACAGAAGACGGAGGCGAACAGGCCTCTTCCAAGAGGGGCGTGGACTCCAAGCGGCCAAGCATCGTCTCCATCTTGTCTGCACGAGATTGGACGGTGTTTTTCTCTAAAAGTAAAGATGGCACGGCCCAGCCAAGGAAAACAGGACAGGTACTGTACCAACTTAGTCAGTGCAACAGTGTGTGTGTTAGTGTTAGTGAGTGTGAGTGTGTGTGTTTTAGTGTGTGTGTGCTCATTTTGTTGCTAAATCAGGAGTTTAGCTGTGTGTGTCTTGTAAGGCAGTCTTAGGGTCTGGGTCTGACCTGTTACCTCCCCTGTATTATTGTATGTTGCTGTTTGGATCTAGCCTGGTCAACCAGACTGCTGCACTAATGTTTTGTTTCATGTGAAGTGAATGTGAGCTATCGCAAGATCAGTCTGGTTTCACAAGGCTAGTGGCTAGTTGTGTGAGGATAAGGAATTATAAACTCTGTGGATTTGGGGTTTTAGGCAGAAATGTGATAGGACTAGACTAATACGGAGACTCAAACCTAAAGCAGAACTTGAGTCAGACATTAGCTGGCCTGTTGGTCAGACTATGTGGTTTAGGTGGTCAGTTGTTTACTTAGTCAATTATTCCCATGGCTCTTTTACTGTTAATGCAAGACTGCCTTTCAGTAATCAGTAATTCTCCACTTAGAACACAAAGGCAAGAGCAGGTTTGCTTGTGTGTATCCAGTTTGTTCACATGTTTATTCCAATATATCTACATTTGTTTCTGCCATTATGTTTGATTCCTTTCTCTCTCTTCCTACAACTCCATGCAGATGGACCAATCAAACAGCTCTGCCAAGAGTCACAAACGTCCTCCTCAAAAACACTCCCACTTGGTGGAGCAGGTGTTCAGCTCTTCCCTCTTCTGTCAGAAGGGTGGCAGGTTGACCAATCCTGGGTTGTCCTCTGGGTTGACCTCTGGGTTGACCTCTGAACTCCGATTGGCTGAGGGGAGAGGAGCCCCGGTCTGGACCGTGGAGGAGAGCGAGGCCAGAATATCCCCTCTGGACCTACAGGTACTGTATATTTTGACCTTGTTGACCTTTTGGCAACATAGTACCTAACGCCGCATAAAATCAGCTCACGGGCCTCATCTGGCCACCAGTTTGAGATCCCTGCTTTCCAAGAGGAAATGTTTGGTTGCTTTTCATAAGCACATGAGCATTTATGTCTTATTATAATCTTATATGCTGTAAATGTTCAACAGACTGAACAAATGTGTTATTTAGTCAAGATCATTATGAGATTATACTAATACATTATACATATGACATGTCTTTTGATGCACTTTAACTGCATTATAATGCATTAAATAAAGTTTAACAGAGTTTTCTCCCAAAATTATATAAACCAGGATTAGTCAGTGAATCTTCAGAAAATATAGATGCCGTGTGGCTCAGTTGGTAGAGCATGGCACTTGCAATGCCAGGGTTGTGGGTTTGATTCCTGACAATTGCTGACACTACACATCCAAGTATATCTGACCATATTATGAAAGACAAGCATGGTAATTTTGAATTCCGTAAAGTGAGTGTGGAAGAGGTGAACATTTTTTGGTTGACTATTAACAATGACAAGCCACCGGGGTCTGACAACTTGGATGGAAAATTGCTGAGGGTAATAGCGGACGATAATGCCACTCCTATTTGCCATATTTTCAATTTAAGCCTACTAGAATGTGTGTGCCCCCAGGCATGGAGGAAAGCAAAAGTCATTCCCCTACCTAAGAATAGTAAAGCCCCCTTTACTGGCTCAAATAGCCGACCAATTAGCCTGTTACCAACCCTTAGTAAACTATTGGAAAAAATTGTGTTTGACGAGATACAATGCAATTTTACTGTAAACAAATTGACAACAGACTTTCAGCATGCTTACAGAGAAGGACATTCAAGAAGCACAGCATTTACACAAATGACTGATGATTGGCTGAGAGAAATTGATGATAAAAAGATTGTGGGGGCTGTTTTGTTAGACTTCAGTGCGGCTTTTGACATTATCGATCATAGTCTGCTGCTAGAAAAACATATGTGTTATGGCTTTACACCCCCTGCTATAATGTGGATAAAGAGTTACTTATCTAACAGAACACAGAGGTTGTTCTTTAATGGAAGCCTCTCAAACATAATCCAGGTAGAATCAGGAATTTCCCTGTGTAAAGCCAGTGTGTCTATGTATGCGGATGACTCAACACTATACACGTAAGCTACTACAGCAACTGAAATAACTGCAACACTTAACAAAGAGTTGCTGTTAGTTTCGGAATGGGTGGCAAGGAATAAATTAATCCTGAATATTTCCAAAACTAAAAGCATTGTATTTGGGTCAAATCATTCACTAAAACCTCAACTACATCTCGTAATGAATCATGTGGAAATTGAGCAAGTTGAGGTGACTAAACTGCTTGGAGTAACCCTGGATTGTAGACTGTCATGGTCAAAGCATATTGATACAACAGTAGCTAAGATGGGGAGAAGTATGTCCATAATTAAGCGCTGCTCTATCTTCTTAACAACACTATCAACAAGGCAGGTCCAACAGGCCCTAGTTTTGTCGCACCTAGACTACTGTTCAGTAGTGTGGTCAGGTGCCACAAAGAGGGACTTGGGAAAATTGCAGTTGGCTCAGAACAGGGCAGCACGGCTGGCCCTTAAAAGTACACAGAGAGCTATCATTAAGGACATGCATGTCAGTCTTTAATGACATGCATGTCAGTCTCTCCTGGCTCAGAGTGGAAGAGAGGTTGACTTCATCACTGCTTGTTTTTGTAAGAGGTGTTGACAAGCTGAATGTACCGAGCTGTCTGTTTGGAATACTGGCACACAGCTCGGCCACCCATGCATACCCCACAAGACATGCCACCAGAGGTCTCTTCACAGTCCCCAAGTCCAGAACAGACTATGGGAGGCGCACAGTACTACATAGAGCCATTATTACATGGAACTCTATTCCACATCAGGTAACTGATGCAAGCAGTAGAATCAGATTTTAAAAACAGGTAAAAATACACCTTATGGAACAACGGGGACTGTGAAGAGACACACACAAGGTTATAGACACACGCATACGCACACACTGTGATATTGTTGTATGGTGGTATTACACATTTTTTATTGTAGATAGGTAGTGGTGTAATAATGTGAAATTATGTACTGTTTTGTATTTTGTTTTATATGTAATATAAGTGCTTTAATATGTTTGGAACCCAGGATGGGGATCCCTAATAAATACAAATACAAATACGAACATGTATGCACTCACTACTGTAAGTCGCTCTGGATAAATGACTAAAATGTAAATGTAAAATGTATATCTGAACTGGGATCCAAAAGGAACTTCCAGTGAATAAGACTTTTAATGGAACAACTGGAATGGTTATCTACCTGACTGTTTACATCGGGCATGATAGACCTTATGTTTTGTCTCGTAGGCCCAGGAGTCTCTAAACCCCAATAACCTGGAGTTTTGGATGGAGGACATCTACACGCCAGGTTACAGCACACTGCTGAGGCGCAAAGAGGCCAACCAGCGCAGAACCAAAGCCTGCAAGCTGGGGGCGCTCATCTTCACATCCATCACCATCATCCTCGTCATTGTCATCCCCATCGCCACCATGAGCTCTTGAGGCTCTGTATGCATGACAGACAGGAGACCTCCAAACAAAAAGACTGACTTGATTGGTTGATTGGTGATGACGGGATGGTGGGATTCTGGATGCAGTGTTGATACTTTTTTCCTATAACGGTGTAGGGGGAGTATTGTGCCCTACACTTACCATGGTCTTGCACCAGTATACTCTGGAGAGAGTATTAAGGAAAGACAAAGCTAAACTAATGCAAATTCTTCGTGAATCTGGCCCCATGTTATTGCAATCTGTTATGGCCTAATCATGTTGCCCACAAACCTTACTGGGCTTATTTTCTTCAAGCACAAATGAAAAAAATGCATAATAGTAAAAAGCACAGCATTTACAGTGGGGAAAAAAAGTATTTAGTCAGCCACCAATTGTGCAAGTTCTCCCACCTAAAAAGATGAGAGAGGCCTGTAATTTTCATCATAGGTACACGTCAACTATGAAAGACAAATTGAGAGAAAATAATCCAGAAAATCACATTGTAGGATTTTTTATGAATTTATTTGCAAATTATGGTGGAAAATAAGTATTTGGTCACCTACAAACAAGCAAGATTTCTGGCTCTCACAGACCTGTAACTTCTTCTTTAAGAGGCTCCTCTGTCCTCCACTCGTTACCTGTATTAATGGCACCTGTTTGAACTTGTTATCAGTATAAAAGACACCTGTCCACAACCTCAAACAGTCACACTCCAAACTCCACTATGGCCAAGACCAAAGAGCTGTCAAAGAACACCAGAAACAAAATTGTAGACCTGCACCAGGCTGGGAAGACTGAATCTGCAATAGGTAAGCAGCTTGGTTTGAAGAAATCAACTGTGGGAGCAATTATTAGGAAATGGAAGACATACAAGACCACTGATAATCTCCCTCGATCTGGGGCTCCACGCAAGATCTCACCCCGTGGGGTCAAAATGATCACAAGAACGGTGAGCAAAAATCCCAGAACCACACGGGGAGATCTAGTGAATGACCTGCAGAGAGCTGGGACCAAAGTAACAAAGCCTACCATCAGTAACACACTACGCCGCCAGGGACTCAAATCCTGCAGTGCCAGACGTGTCCCCCTGCTTAAGCCAGTACATGTCCAGGCCCATCTGAAGTTTGCTAGAGTACATTTGGATGATCCAGAAGAGGATTGGGAGAATGTCATATGGTCAGATGAAACCAAAATATAACTTTTTGGTAAAAACTCAACTCGTCGTGTTTGGAGGACAAAGAATGCTGAGTTGCATCCAAAGAACCCAATACCTACTGTGAAGCATGGGGGTGGAAACATCATGCTTTGGGGCTGTTTTTCTGCAAAGGGACCAGGACGACTGATCTGTGTAAAGGAAAGGATGAATGGGGCCATGTATCGTGAGATTTTGAGTGAAAACCTCCTTCCATCAGCAAGGGCATTGAAGATGAAATGTGGCTGGGTCTTTCAGCATGACAATGATCCCAAACACACCGCCCGGGCAACGAAGGAGTGGCTTCGTAAGAAGCATTTCAAGGTCCTGGAGTGGCCTAGCCAGTCTCCAGATCTCAACCCCATAGAAAATCTTTGGAGGGATTTGAAAGTCTGTGTTGCCCAGCGACAGCCCCAAAACATCACTGCTCTAGAGGAGATCTGCATGGAGGAATGGGCCAAAATACCAGCAACAGTGTGTGAAAACCTTGTGAAGACTTACAGAAAACGTTTGACCTGTGTCATTGCCAACAAAGGGTATATAACAAAGTATTGAGAAACTTTTGTTATTGACCAAATACTTATTTTCCACCATAATTTGCAATTAAATTCATTAAAAATCCTACAATGTGATTTTCTGGATTTTTTCTTCTCATTTTGTCTGTCATAGTTGACGTGTACCTATGATGAAAATTACAGGCCTCTCTCATCTTTTTAAGTTGGTGGCTGACTAAATACTTTTCCCCCCCACTGTATGTAGGCCTACTGTCTGCCTTTGTTTCTCATTAAGTTATGTTGAATAAAATATTTTTTTGTCATAGTGGTTTTCGCTGCCATTTTGTCCCTTTAGGGATATGGAAAAGGAAGCCTCTGCCAGGAACCACTTTGTGAATAGAGGATTCTCTGTGTAATCTAATTGATGTGATACCACTCTACCATGTTAGTGTACTGTATGTACACAGAAACACACACACATGCATGCATGTGCACGCACACAAACACACACAGGTGCATGAATGCACGCATGCACACACACACACATCAATCACATTGACACATACACTACATACAATCACAGCCCAAATTCCTATGATGTGATTGTCAAGGGATATGCAGTCTTACTGGTTCTGTCACATTTCACTTGGGAAGAATGTCTTGGTGGTATATGTTGTAGTTGAATTCACTAGTACTACTAGTACTGAGGTCACCTGGGGTTAGGGCTGATAGTTCACAATGAGTTAAGCAATATATTTGATTTGGAGATTGACTGCCACACTGCTTTGGAGGGTGATGTGAAAATGTAAGGCCAAAGTTTGTTTTGCTGTGCTGGCATTGCAGACCCTGAGCCCTCACCCACCCCCACACACAGGATGTTCAGAGTATGGGGGTGGGGGAGTCGGATCCATGCATTGCTTCCTCTTAAGTGGATGTGTGTCGACTAAGTGGTCCCCTTGAGTCTAGTTGCAGATCCATTACTGTTGTTGTGTTGGTGCCACAGGAAAGCCCTAACCATGTACTCAGCACAAAGCTGCCAGCCTGTGGGGATTCAGTAATGCTAATGACCCAGAACTTCTCCACAACACAGGATCCCAAACTTTGTTTTCAGGACCCATCTAAAACTTTGGGACTTTTCTAGTGACCCACTAAATAAAGAAAGCTAGTATCCTGTTTTAAGGAACAACCCAAAAGGAGTCCGCTGTGACCAACCATATTTGCTCATAATGCATGCACATTACTATCAAAAAGCGTTATTCCACCCCATGTACACAACACATTCTTTTGCGATAAACAATCTGCATGTTAGACTTGTTTGTTTGTATTGCTGAGTCCCTGATGGTGGTCCTGATAATAGAGTTGAAGGCTTTTCTCCTTTACGCTCTTACTGTAAAACACATTGATTCGGCCTCACTATGTGTTACAGGTAGTTTCAGGTTTCGCTGTAATCACTTTAACTCATGTGTGAACACAATATTGTAGGTGATTGATTGATTACATTTATTTGACCATTTTTCAAATACAAACATGAGGGCGAATCAGCCGGTGATGCCTCCACATACAATTTAAGAAACTCCTCAAGGATAACACAATAAAGCTTAAAAGCGTATTTCCATTGTGGTCCTTTTGGAGGTTAGGCAGCAATTGTAATGGCAACAAACAGACAGAATTGTTTGTTTCATAAAATAAGCTAATTACTCCAGTTCCATTTCCTAATAAACAGCTATGGACAGGTGGGAGGGAAGCCCTAGCCTAGCAGCATTATAGTAAGTGTGGCTAGTATGCATTAGAATTGCAGGGTTGTTGTTTGTTAAAGTGCTAAAGTGGATTGAGTAGTGTGACCGTGGATTTAAGTCATGTAGCCACGACATAGGGTGGAAGGAAATGTGTGTTTTTAATAGAAATATGTTAAATGCATTCTGTTGTTAAAACCCTTCACTGGCATGATAGGTGGCTTTATTTCCCAAAATGCCTTCACTGGGTTGTGTGGAAAAGTAGCAAAGCGATTCCTTTTTCTCTTTGCGTATCACAGTCTTCGTAAGACTGATGCCAAACTTCCTAGAGAGGTAACTCAAAAACGTCTCCAGTCATTCCAACACAATCAAATGTTTAGAGAAGAGAGAGTGAGTGAGTTCCGGCAGTTAAATGATGCTTGACAAGAGGAACTTTAGGCGTCAGTTGTCAGAGCAGCTTACCGATCACTGCACCTGTACACAGCCCATCTGTAATTAGCCCATCCAACTACCTCATCCCCATATTGTTATGTATTTTGCTAATTTGCTAATTTTGCTAATTTGCACCCCAGTATCTCTATTTGCACATCATCTTTTGCACATCTATCATTCCAGTGTTAATACGAAATTGTAACTATTTTGCACTATGGCCTATTTATTGCCTTACCTCCATAATTTACTACATTCGCACACACTATATATATATATATTCTGTTGTATTTTTGACTTTATGTTTTGTTTACCCCATATGTAACTCTGAGTTGTTTTTATCGCACTGCTATGCTTTATCTTGGCCAGGTCGCAGTTGTAAATGAGAACTTGTTCTCAACTGGCTTACCTGGTTAAATAAAAGTGGAGAAAGAAAAAAAGAAAGAAAAAAAAGAGCCATGGAACGGCCTATTGCTTTCATATGAATAATAGATAAAGTATTATTGACTGACAGGTCCATTTATCTCAAATTTATCTCAAAAGTCTAATGGACTTACAGTAGTGGAAGAGAAGTGTAAACACAAAATGGACAATTAGGAGTGAATGAACTGCATAGCTAAGTAGAATGTGCTGATAGGTGTTGCTTGTGGTATGTGTGTGCAGCACAGGAGGTTGGTGGCACCTTAATTGGGGAGGACGGGCTCGTGGTAATGACTGGAGTAGAATAGGCGGAATGGTATAAAATACATCAAACACATGGTTTCCAGGTATCTGATGCCATTCCATTTGCTCCGTTCTGGCCATTATTATGAGCCGTTCTCCCCTCAACAGCTTCCTGTGGTGTATAGGTGTGTGTTTGCATGTTTGCATGCATGTATTTTTATTGCAATGATTGTGATATGTGGCTGTTTATCTACCTTAGTTGAATACACTGACTGTAAGTCGCTCTGGATAAGAGTATCTGCTAAATGACAAAATGTAAATGTTGTATAGCGTACGCAATGTTTGTATGTGTTTGTTAGATAATGTGTCCGATGTCCATATTTGCAGGAAGGCCTATGTAGTAGGTGATGTGTAATTTAGTGTGTCTGTAATGAGTGTTTCTAGCTATGTGTTTGCATGTGTGTCCACATTTGAGTGCGCCTTTGCATGTTTTTGTGTGTGTGTGTGTGTGTGTGTGTGTGAGTGGACTATTTGTGTGTTTCTATATATATGAGTGTGTTCTTTTCATTATATGACACAGTAGAGTTTCTGCAGGGCCCAGATACGCCAGCCTGGGCTGATTAATGATGCTGCGGGGTACGTCCCATGTGTGACAGACCAAGTAAAAGAGGACAGGCTCCAGTGTCTGACTAAAGGCTTGAAAACTCACAGGCATTCCTCCCTATCTCATCGGTGTCTTACACCCCAGAGCCTTGAAGAATGTAACATGGCAATTTTCTTTCAACATGGGTTTTTACAAGGCAGTTGTATCAGGTCCGGCTCCAGGCATAAGCGATATAAGTGGTCGCTTAGGGCCCCGGCCGCTAGGGGGGAGCTCAGTCGTGGTCTCAACTTACTGTTGAGAGTCAGAATAGTAGAATACACAAGATGCAAATTCGAAATTTGGTTGTGCTTCAGCAGTTTCTCTTGTTTTGTCAGTCACTGACAGTCACTAAATTAGCCATGTCAGCTACCAATTTTTTGATTGGTAAGTTAGTCTAGCCAGTTATCTAAACTTTTAGTAATCATGGCCTAATACCGACCGAGCATGCAGGGCACGTGCCCAGGGGTCCTGACCTCCAAGGGACCCCCATTGATTTTGTTAGTCGCTCTCACTCAGATATCATTAACATGGCATAAGTCATGGCAAAATATGTGGTATTGCAGGAAATTTGCTTTACAACTGAAAACATTTATTTCTGCCACATGGCAAAATTAGTATAATTGTATGACATTTGTTATAAAATGGCAAAAAGTTCTCTCCGCCCCATGGCAAAATGTGTAGAACTGCAGAAAACTTGCTTTAAAACTGCAACATTTTCTATCTGCTGTCAAGAGGGGGGCCACTAAAATGTTTCGCTTAGGGCCTCCAAAAGGTTAGAGTCGGCCTAATGTATTTTGGCCTATTAATTGTAAGCATACTTACACTCTAACACAGATGGGGGCGGTAATGCGCCAATAATACCCATTGACTGCAGTGTCAGAAAGTCTGCCCAAAGAAACGCCTTCTTCCTTGGCGCCTGGTTTTGAAATGCCTGGGACCAGATAAGACAGACAGGTGTGGCTAGACACACAACGTAGCTTGTTTATCAAGAATTTCAATAAAAGTTACTTTTGACTGCAGCTGGAAACATCAGCCGTGAGACACTGTACTAGGAAGGACCGACGCCCGTAAGTGTCTGTTCATGTTTTTTTTCTTCAGTGTTGTTTATGAAATACTTTACTAAAGTTAGCTAACTTAGCTAGCTAGCCTGCTTGCTAAAGAAATTGAAGTGAGTCCGTTTCAATCTGTTAAAATAGATTACGCTACCTTTGGTAGCTAGCTAGCCTATCTATTATTTATAATTCTTGCTAGCTAACGTTATAACTACGAAATAAATAAAGTCAGAGAGGAATATAGTAGAACATCTTTTATCAAGTTCCCGGCTGGGTTTCTGTCACATGATTGTTTCCCCTCGTCATTTTGGAACCTTACTTTATCAGGACATGGAATCGACTGTGCTGAACATACACAACCAGTTCCAGAGTCTGCGTGCACACTCCGAGATTCTCAATGAAGGCATCGAACCACGTAAGTGACTAGTGGAGCATGCTTTTGGTTGACGGTTGAGATCAGTGTTTCTCCTGGTATTGCACATCAGGGATGGCATATCAGAGATTGCAGGTTTTCTCACTTGCTGGTGCAAATGTAATGTCCCCCCCCAACACACTCCTAACCTGAAAAACAAAGCAATGGGGGAGATTTACTTCAAAGGAATCAACAGGTCTATAACCATCCCCTTGCCCGTGCTTTTCTGCCCAGTGTTCATCCAGTTGGCTCTGAACTTCGAGGACTGCAGGCGGAAGTGGCTGCAGTGGGAGGAGGAGCTTGGGGCATGCAAGGTGGTGCTGACCAAAACGGAGACTGAGAGGGGGGCTCTGGAAGTCAAGCTGAAGCACGCTCGCAACCAGGTGGACGTGGAGATCAGACGGCGCCAGCGGGTTGAGTGTGACTATGAGAAACTGGTTGGTACAGTTAAAGATAAATTACAGTACATTAAACGTCCAATGTTGTGGTGTATTTTATTGGGAAATGCTGCTCATTTGTAATGTTCATTGTTAAAAAGAGGACCACTATGGTTAGGTTAATTAGTTAGTTATGAGTTAGTCTGATTTAATCAGGCGGTAATACACAGTTAATTGGTATATACAGCCTGAAACTGACTGCAAAATCGTGTAAATGTTCCTTACAAGTCAGAATGTGACAGTTAGAGCGTTGGGCCAGTAACTGAATGGTTGCTGGATCGAATACCTGAGCCGACAAGGTGAAAATGATGTTGGTGTCCTTGAGCAAGGCACATAACCCTATTTGCTCCAGGGGCGCTGTACCACTATGGCTGACCCTGTAAAACAACACATTTCACTGCACCTATCCGGTGTATGTGACAAACCTTTTTTATTTTATTTTTATGTTGAATAAAATTGCATTTGAATTTAGTCTACCGGTTGTGGTGTCCTTCAGGTGGTCGAAATTTGCGACATATTTTTTACCCAACTTTTTAGAGGGTTACCTTCTTAATTTCGAGCAGATGAAGGACAAACACCACGGACAACCGGAAGAGTAAGTTCAAATGTCATTTTATTCAATATTCTGGCTTGTAAGGATCATTTACACCATTTTGCAGTCATTAGTTTCAAGCTTTATATACCAATTAATTGTGTATGACAGCCTGATTTAATAAGACTATGAGTTAGTATGAACACTGTTCGGAAGGCTATGACATCGTGGGGTAATTTCCTGATCTGTGTGTGTCTGTGTTTCTATGTGTTTGTGTGTATGTGTAGGAGCGTCAGATTCAGCTGATCCGGGATCTGCTGGTGGCGGATGGTTCCAGCAGCAGCCTCCACCTGAGCGAGGAGCAGCGCTCTGCCCTGGCCTTCCTCAACGCCCACTCCCAGGCCGCACAGGCCGCCAAGAACAACCCCAACCTCAACACCAGCCACAGGTACTGTATACTCCTTTACTAGGCCCTCATCAGCCTTGTCAGGGCTGTGTTCATTAGAGCATGCAACGGAAAATGTAAAAAATGTTTTGCAATGGAAAACAAACATTTGTTTTTGGACAAATTCAGAAATGCCTATCCCATTTCGGCCCGTTTGCTTCAGTTAAATGCTTAGGGGGGAATTCCGACATGAGTTAAGCAGGGGCGTGAATGGAACGTAAATCCCCTGAGGAACGCTAGCAATAGTGGATCATATTAGGCTAACGTATTACAAGTTGTGCAGTAATTTGGGACATGTAGCCTGTTTTGAATCATTATGGAACACAGACCATACTTAGCAGTTTAAATCTGGAGCCTGGCGCACGGTTCACGACAACTGGACGGTTGTCATACAGTTCCATCATTAGTGAGGATTATTAGGGTAGATTTATAGGACTACTGTTCAACCCCTATTCTACACTTTTCTCACCTTCCAATATTTCATGGATTTAACAATTGAATATGGCAACCTTCAGATGAATCAAACAACTATATTTTTGATTCACCAACATGTTTAGTGTGTAAAGGCTCTCCACATAAAAAAAAAAAAGAATAAATACTTTCCTAACTAAAATAATATACAAGATCCGAATATTTTTAAATTGACCAATTAGTGCTGAAAATGAGATGAATATGCATCTATTTACATGGCTTTCTTTAATTGATCTCTAATATTCTGAACCGTTCTCTCTATATATTCTGTCGAGAAAATTCTAATTAAAGGTAAACCAAATTTAGATAAATGTACTGAAACCCTTATTGAATGAACACCATGAGGGAATCTGTTGGCCAGCAAGTGGGAGGGATTTCAGCAGCTGAATTACATTTATTCAGTGCTCGCAAGGGAACCACGCCTGCAAAGCCTGTTACGCACCTGCATAAGGTAAGTCTGAATACCAACTACTGAGAAGTGCGTAATAGGAAAGGCGTGTGTAGGACGGACGTAAATGTCCTAAGTCTGAATCGAGTCCTTAGTGAATATGACCCAGATTGTTCTGATTCAGAACAGTGATCATAACCAAGTCTCTCGTCATGTCTTTCAGGTTAACCACCATAGATGAATCTGCTTCCTTGTTGTCAGACATTAGCTATGACAAAACGGATGATTCTCTGGTAAGTATATCCACTTTACAGTTTCCCCAAGGGGCCATTTGTCTTGGACATCGTAGTTGCGCCATCACAAAAATAGAAAAAGTTATCAAATAAACTTAACAAAAATATAAACGCAACATGTAAAGTGTTGGTTCCATGTTTCATGTGCTGAAATAAAAGATCCTAGACATTTTCCATACGCACAAAAAGCTTATTTCTCACAATTTTATTGCAATAATTTGTTTACATCCCTGTTAGTGAGCATTTCTCTTTGTCAAGATAATCCATCCACCTGACAGGTGTGGCATATCAAGAAGCTGATTAAACAGCATTGTCATTACACAGGTGCACCTTGTGCTGGGGACAATAAAAGGCCACTCTAAAATGTGCAGTTTTGTCACACAACAAACACAATGCCACAGATGTCTCAAGTTTTGAGGGAGCGTGCAATTGACCTGCTGACTGCAGGAATGTCCACCAGAGCTGTTGCCAGATAATTTAATGTTCATTTCTCTACCATAAGCTGCCTCCAACATCGTTTTATAGAATTTGGCAATACGTCCAACCAGCCTCACAACTGCAGACCACATGTAACCACCCCAGCCCAGTACCTCCACATCCGGCTTCTTCACCTGTGGGATCGTCTGAGACCAGCCACCTGGACAGCTGATGAAACTGTGGGTTTGCACAACTGAAGAATTTCTTCACAAACTGTCAGAAACCGTCTCATGGAAGCTCATCTGCGTGCTCGTCGTCCTCACCAGGGTCTTGACCTGACTGCAGTTCGGCGTCGTAACCAACTTTAATAGGCAAATGCTCACCTTCGATAACCACTGGCATGCTGGAGAAGTGTGCTCTTCACGGATGAATCTTGGTTTCAACTGTACCAGGCTGATGTCAACATTGTGAACAGAGTGCCCCGTGGTGGTGGGGTTATGATATGGGCAGTCATAAGCTATGGACAATGAACACAATTGCATTTTATCAATGGCAATTTGAATGCACAGAGATACCGTGACGAGATCCTGAGGCCCATTGTTGTGCCATTCATATGCTGCCATCACCTCATGTTTCAGCATGATAATGCACGGCCCCATGTCGCAAGGATCTGTACACAATTCCTAGAAGCTGAAAATGTCCCAGTTCTACCTTGGCCTGCATACTCACCAGACATGTCACCCATTGAGCATGTTTGGGATGCTCTGGATCCACGCGTGTGCCAGTTCCCGCCAATATCCAGCAACTTCGCACAGCCATTGAAGAGGAGTGGGACAACATTACACAGGCCACAATCAACAGCATGATCATCTCTATGTGAAGGAGATGTCACGCTGCATGAGGCACATGCTGGTCACACCAGATACTGACTGGTTCTCTGATCCACGCCCCTACTTTTTTTTAAAGGTATCTGTGACCAACAGATGCATGTCTGTATTCCCAGTCGTGAAATCCATAGATTAGGGCCTAATGAATTTATTTCAATTGACTGATTTCCTTATATGAACTGTAACTCAGTAAAATCTTTGAAATAGTTGCATGTTGTGTTTTATTTTTTTTCAGTGTAGATATCCACACTAATACTACCTAATATTATAGATATTCTCATAAACATGAACTGTTTTGTCACCATTCTCTATTCCCTGTAGGACTCCTCTGTGATGAGGACGGTGCGACTGAGGAAGCGCCAGAAAAGGGTGTGTGGAGAGATACTGTTTAGTTTAGAGCCTGACAGATCCACAATAGAAATGTACATGTCTTTTTTTTTTTCAAATGTTATATCTAAAGGATCTGTAGTCAAGGATAGAGTGGAAATGTAGTCTTAAGTGCCAGGTTATCTACAATGCTCAGTCATTTTTAAAGTATGGCTAGCTCAGTTGTTCCTCTTTGTTTCCACAGCGCTCTTCCAGAAACCTTGCTGAGCCACCCCAGGTGGTGAAGAAACCCCGCTCCAGTGGCCGAACATCGGAGAGGGTACTACTGAATGCAGGCTTCTGAAACTAACTCCAGTGAAGCTAATACAACTTCTACAAAATTACTTAATTTCTAACCCATTTCTGACCCTAGTCTCACTTGATTTGTATCGCACTCCAGCACACTGTGATTCAATGTATAGAATTTTGGTCAATAGACCTTCATTTGCTTTCTCCTTTTTGAGTATTATTTCCTGTCAATCACAAGATATGTATGTATTATTGCAGATTAACGACTCCATAGTGACCAAAACCACCATCACAGTGCCTGTCAACGGAGGTCCTGTGGAGGCCGTGTCCACCATCAAGACAGTGACCGGCTACTGGACACGCAGCAGGAAGACCACCGGTGAGACGAAACTAACAAGCCTAGCTACATCCTTATTCTCATCAGCCAGGGGCATGTTTAAATGGGCACAGCGTAGTGAAGCTTGTTGAAACGGGAAGCGAAATTTAGTGTTCATATTGGACAAGTTCAGGTAGTGGGCTACCTCCCCTGTTTGAAAATGTTTCGTGCCTTAACACCACTTTTTATCAATCCCAGCAACTGCCACTAGATTTCAAGGAGATAACAAAAGTTCCTTGCTATATCTTTAACTGTTCTCCTGTTCTTACAGCTCCTCAGGGCTGGGACAGTACCACTACTATTGACCAATCAGAGACGGCTAGCGAGGCACCCAGCACCCCATGCAGTGAGGCTCCGCCCCCACTCAAAACACCCAGCGCCAAAGGCCGGGTCCGAAAGCACGAGTTCCTCGCCAAAACGGTACACATTATGTCATTGTTTTTTTTTTGTCTGTACCGTGTTGTTTTTTTAACAGCATTGAGACATTTTTTAGTTTTTGACACATTATTAGCTTGAGAATGTTGACGCAATTGTCTTAAATTGAGTAATCTTATCTACCATCTAATGATTTGTCCAACATCTACACATTCAAGCCTAGAATCTCTGTTCTACCCCTCTTCTCACTCAGGTTATCAAGTCCGAGTTCTGCGTGCCCTGCGGAAGGAAGACCAAGTTTGGAAAGCTCTGCCTGAGGTGCCAGGACTGCAAGATGGTGGCTCACCCCGAGTGCCGTGATCGCTGCCCCCTGCCGTGCAACCCTGTCTCCACTGGCAGCACACCCATCAGGACCAGAGAGGTACTGAACCTGTGTAGTTAGTTATACATACATAGATTGACAAGACTTCATATTTGCAACACTTGGTGCTTATACAGCAATAACTGATCATTATGCTATTTTCTTTATATCGGATTCAGCTGCGTATGGTTTGGTGTATTCTGGACACCATTCATGTATTGGTACCATCTTTGTCTCGAATGCCTTCTCCAAACTTCACGTCATAAATGTATCTCTTGTTTTGTAGCCGAGCACCCTTGCAGACTACGCTCCCTCCTCCTCTCCCATGATCCCAGCCCTAGTGGTCCATTGTGTCAAAGAAATTGAGCACAGGGGTTTACATGAGGTGGGCAGCCATTTTAGCACTTACAAAATTTACTTTGATAAAATAAAATAATATCAGTAATCTTTTCAGATATTAGCTCTGATAACAAATGTATTTCTACCTTGATAATTCCTGTTTAACTGCCCCGATTGCCAGTTAACATTCCTGCCCATTTTTTCTCTCTCCATCTCTCCACCGCCCCTCCCAGACGGGTCTGTACCGTGTGTCGGGTGAGGGGCGCACAGTGAAGGAACTGAAGGAGAGGTTCCTGCGGGGGACGATGGTGCCAGCCCTGGCCAAGGTGGATGACATCCACTGTGTCACGGGCCTCCTCAAGGACTTCCTGAGGAAGCTCCCTGAGCCCCTCCTCACCTTCCGCCTCAACCGCGCCTTCATGGTGGCTGCAGGTCCGTCCTTGGCAGTTGGCTGTCTTTCAGGGGTTAAATAGATTTAAAACGCATAAGTTATTCTGGTTATGTTCATCAAGTGCAGTCAGGTATGCATTAAAGGGATAGTTCACCAAAATTACGCATTTGTTTCCTTACCTTGTGAGTACTCTATGGAGCGCCTCTGATATCACTCTTGTCTTGTCCACAGAAATCCAGGACGATGACAATAGCCTTGCGCTGATCTACCAGACCATCAGTGAGCTGCCCCAACCCAACAGAGACACTCTGGCCTATCTAGCCATCCACCTGCAGAGGTACGGCAGTGCTTCCACCCCTTCACGGTCACTTTGCAAATCTGTCACTTTGCATTTCCAGTCAAAAGTGCTGCCCCTACCTGTGGTAGTGGATGTTGGTAAATGTAACCGTCAATGTCATTTAAATTATGTGGTAATCGCCCCCCATAATCAAAGGCAAGTTTAAAAGCGTCCTGATTTCACAAGGCACTGAAGAAGCTCCATTCACTTGAGTCTCTATGAAATGGTTGACCTCTGGTGCTTTTAGGGTTGCCCAGTGTGTACTAGACACCAAGATGGACATCACCAACTTGGCCAGAGTGTTCGGGCCCACCCTGGTAGGCCATGCCGTCCCAGAACCAGACCCCATGACCATCCTGCAGGATACCAACCGACAACCAAGGGTATGTATGGAACTATACAAATATGACTGTCAGCTAAATGTATGTTTTATTTTTTTCTAAAGGATGTGGACACTAATTTATAGTTTTTAACATACGATTTGTGTTATATCTTAGTACTTTTTCAATACATTATAATAATGATTCTCACCACACAGAAATTAGTGTTAGTCTCCACACGACAGGGTATTTGATTCCTATTGATGTAAACAGGTGATGGAGCGCTTGTTGGACCTTCCTTACGAGTACTGGAGCCAGTACACAGTGGAGCAGCAGGCCCACCCAGACAACATGGTCAAGGGCAATGCTAATTGCTACAACACTCCCGACCACAAAGGTAAACACCACTGAGAACCAGTCTCTCCTGGCCCATAGACTAGTGTCAAGGAATGTTTAAATACAAAACATATCCATATCATTGCTATGGCTTTTTAACTCAAACTTGAATGTTTTTATGGCCATAGTGTTTGGGTAATGTGCAAAAAAGATGTCACAATATTCTCCAGTCTGAGCTAATATTCTCCTGAATGTGTTTCTTCTCTCCCCATCCAGTGAGCATGCTGGGGCCAGTGACCACTCCAGAACACCAGATGACCAAAACTCCCTCCTCCAGCTCCCTGTCCCAGCGAATGAAGCAGACCCTGTCAAACACCACCATGTAAGCAGCACACTCTAAACATAGGGCTCTTTCTCCCCCCACCCCCACAATATCTTAATGCACATCTCAAATGGGTTGTGTTCTTTAGGAGCCAAATGTAAGAAAACATACTGAAACAGGAAGGGAGTACCTGGTCCAATAAGAAGTGCTAATCATTGTTTTCCATTGCAAAACATTTTTAAACCTTTTCTATTGTGGGTCCTAATTAACATGACCCTGGTGTTTGTTTTAGTCTTGAGTAATGTTCCTTCTCTGTGTGTTTTCTTGGGTGATACATTTGTCAACTGTTTTTTAATGTTCTCGTTAGCTTGGTTTATATCAGTGCTTAATTCGCTGAATGTGTGCTTCTATCTGTCCTTGAATGGGTATTTAGCTGTCTGTTGTATTTCTTCCCAGGATTGGAGTGATAGAGGGTAATGTTTTTTTTCTTGTGTAATTTTACAGATTTGGAAGCAAGAGCAAGGCATCTGCTAGCTCAAGTCGCCAAGGAGGCTTTTTTGCTTCCCCTCAGCTGAAGTAGTGGTCAAGCCTCAGTATTTAGGGAAACTATAATTTTATACTATTTTCTAAAGAACCAATAATGTGGTCAAGGAGAAAATCTGTTATTCTTGTTAACTTTAGCTACTGTATATAAGCGGCAGGTAGCCTAGCGGTTAAGAGCGAATCCTCGAGCTGACTAGGTGAAAAATCTGTCGACGTGCCCTTGAGCAAGGCACTTAACCCTAATTGCTCCTGTAAGTCGCTCTGGATAAAATAATCTGCTAAATGACTAAAATCTAAATGTATGGAAAACTACTGCAATATCACTATTTTATACAACTTTATATCACAAACATATCACTCTTTTTTTTTTTTACCAAAGCTTTATTACTTTACAATAATTGATTTAGCTTTAAACAATGTTATCCTTGTTACGTTACTACTATACATAGGAAACCACTGCAATATCACTGTATTTCATACACTTTTATATCACACACTTTAAACTCTCTTTTATGAATGATGCAATATTTTATTTAGCTTTAAACAATAACTGCTGGTAATAGCTTTATGTAACGTTAAACTAAAACTCTATGCTGTAACATTTGAATCTCCACTTTTGTGGAATATGTTTTTACTTATGATGACTAGGGCCAGGAGTTTGGTGCACTTTTTGAGGTGCTGTGCTTTTAACCGGTATTTCCAGCATTATCCACTAGGTTTGCTGCATGTAGGAAATCCTAGGAAATGCTATTCAATTGACATAAGCTGTCTCCAATCAATATCTGGTTGTGCATGTGTGTTTGGTGGGGGGATCGCCTTAGCCATGGGAACTGTAGCTCTGCGACTCTTAATTGCACAAAGCCTATTATTTGACAGGGAATACTATTTGTAGATCAGTGATTCTACACTTCACTTTTCTCGATCGGATTCTCTCCAACGGACACTGAGGTTTTAGTATTTCTTTTTTATTTAGGGTCAGTTAAAGGGGAGAGTCTTTGGCTGCGTTTACACAGGCAGCCCAATTCTTATCTTTTTTTCACTAATTAGTCTTTTGACCAATCAGATCAGCTCTGAAAAAGATCTGATGTGGAAAGAGCTGATGTGATTGGTCAAAATACCAATTAGTGGAAAATATATCAAAATTGGGCTGCCTGTGTAAACGCAGACAATGAAACCAACCATGGAAGTACATTGTAACGAATTTGGGGGGTAGCCGGTTTCATTATATAATAATATATAATATGCCATTTAGCAGACGCTTTTATCCAAAGCGACTTACAGTCATGCGTGCATACATTTTTTTTGTGTATGGGTGGTCCCGGGGGGTCATTGATTCTCCCATTTTAACTGCCCCTAATTGATTAGTTTTAAGCTTCAACTTCCGAGTCTGTTGGAGAGGATCAGCATGAGCAAAATGAGGTGTAGAATCCCTGATCTCCAAATAGTATTCCCTGCCAAATCAGTTTTGTGCGATTTTAAGATTAGCAGAGCTACGCCTCCCCTGGTTTTAAGCAATCCCCCCCCCCCCCCCGGCCAAACACATGCACAACCAGACATTGATTGGAAACAGCTTGTGTCAATTACAGAACATTTCCTACCCGCTGTAACATTAGTGGACAATGCTGGAAATACCGGTAAAAGCACAGTGCCTCACAAAGTTCCCATTAACTCCTGGCCCTAGTGATGACTTATCACTATGGTCCAATCTGTCTAATCATGGAAGTCTGTATATCCACCCATGAATACATGACTTTGCTGCTTCATCAAACCAAGGACTGTTGTTGACTCTTCTGTGAATTGATCAGTTGACCACTAAACAGTACATACTGTTGGGTAAAGCCTAATTGTGTATACATTATGTACTGGTAATTATTATTTTATACTGTGATTGTAATCACAGAGTTACAGGTACACTAGCGCTGGACTGGACCAGAAAAACAAGACATTTTATTTGTAATTGTCTACTAATTTTGGTGCAATCTTTTGGGGCTTGTCCTGCAACTGTTAATGTGATCTACATTTTGGAATGCAATGATTGTTTTACTTTGATGTTTTAACTTGTTTTTCTTTTACAGTAAAATAATCATGCTAACCACATCAGGTAACAGATAAAAGGGGATTATGTAAACATTGTAAACTTTCTAACCAAAGATGGCAATGAAAACACGAGAATGGCTCTCATAGGCTATCTCTAAGAATTCGAATGGGACTAGCATCCTTGTGC
The DNA here is from genome assembly GCF_964263955.1 of Coregonus lavaretus. Lineage (NCBI taxonomy): Eukaryota > Metazoa > Chordata > Actinopteri > Salmoniformes > Salmonidae > Coregonus > Coregonus lavaretus. The sequence continues at coordinate 48,194,887 of NC_139999.1, forward strand.
TCAGAGTAGATGTCTATGTACATTGCGGTTGAATTCAAGTTTATATGTTGTATATTATATGGCTTCCAAAGAGCCTATGGGATTCTCTGCTTTCTAATACAAACTCTCTAATCAAAAAGTGTTGTCAATGACACACAATTATTCTCATACCAATTGTAAAACTCGATGGGAAGGAGATGTAAAGAGTTGAAGATTTCTATGCAATAACATTATGTAGTGATTTCCCTTTCAGTGTGTCACAGTGCACCTTTCATTTACCTACCTGATGAGTATTTGCATCTTTTATTTTATCCACAAGGGGGTGTAATTGCATCCACAAGGGGGTGTAATTGACCATTTTTGACACCATCATAATCCACTATTTATACAGTATAAAACACTATATACTATCTTTCCCCACTTTTAAGAAATGCAGTAGTTGATCATGTGAATATACGATTTATATCAACAAAACATTTTGAAGTAGTCATATTGTTGGTCATGAGGACAGAATTAAAGGGATATTTCACTGTACATTACTGTACATTTTAAATGTTTTCAGGCCTGAAACATAGCTAATGTAAAGTTTACGTCATGTCTCATGCTGCCGGTTGTATAGATTCAGGCTATATAGGGCTATGTCTCAATCCCAAATTAAAGGAAGAGATTATCAACCAGTTATTTTCTTTATATCAACTGTTTTTGAAGACTGCAAATAGTTCTGAGGAAAGCTTTAGGTCACTTGCAATGATCATGACATGCAAAGTCTCAATAGTGTGCACCACATCCCATTGAAATCAATGTACTTCCGTCAGACCTCAAGTGTATTCTGGAATCTGTGTGCATGGTGCAATTCACATCTAGGATGTTTGGAGGGGAGAAAAGAGGGAGCAGGAGTGATAGAGATTCTGATAGAGTTTGGACCAGCTGCACAGCAAATCTGTTTATTCTGCCCAATTTGGCATCAAACACAACAGGCTGCTGAGTGCCTGCTACTGCTGCGGTGCCCCATTAAAATAGAATTTATTGCCGCCTTAAGAGCAGCACGCATTACACACTTTCTCTCCTCCTCCTCCCTCGCTCTCATTTGCAATTCTCCTCATCCCTGGCTGGCTGTTTCCTGTTTGTATTTTCTATCACCAGCTGCTGTCAGAGTGGCTCATTACAGGCCCAAACGGGCAGAGAAATACAATCATGCCCGCCTACCCATCAGCCCCCACCACCCTGGAATAAACACCTATCCTGTCACCTGAGAGAATGCCTCAGACACTTAATTGAAAAAATGTTGGTTTGACAACCAAAAGCCACGCTATTGCCGTCGTGGCTGCAAGGGACAGATATCATACCTGGATAAAGGTGCAAAAAGTTACCACATTTTTCATATAGAAATATAACATATAGTTTGAGTGAGCCTTTGCTTGGTGCTGATAAAAGTATATTCTCTTCTGGTACACAGAACCATGTTTGCTCTAAATGTTACATTTCTATCATAACTGACAATACCTCTCCTCAATGACTGCAGTGACTTTACAATCAGTTGGAAAGCTTGGACAATTTGCACTCCAAGGGCCGTTCTGATTAAGGGACAGCATCCCATTATCCAGAAGAGGAAGAGTGAATAGCCAGCATCCCAAATTTGCCACATTATGGCAAATATCTATCATGGATGTGGTGCATTTGTTGACCTTGAACACCAAGTGCAATTGGGATAAATCAGGTTTATTAGTACTTCAAATGAATGAACTTGGTTGAGGCCATTATTCAAATACAGGGGCAATTACTCCTAAAGTGAGAGCATGGAGACCTTGATGTGTGTAGTAGGGAAATTTGGTTCAGTGGATATGTTAATTTGAAAATGTTTCCCCTCAAAACACACAAACACAGACAGACACACAGACAACACACACGCACGACGCAAGTCAAACTAGACTACTTTTGACACAGTTCTGGGTCTGGTACATTAGAAATGACAGGCCTTCAAAGAATAAGGACGTTTTCAGTGACAGGTTCCTGCCAACTGAGTGACATCATGGGTCGCCTGGGCCGGCAGCGCATAAGCTCACACACCACTGACTTTGGAGCTTCCACCACCACCACCTCTTGCATGTTTTATTCATGGCTTTCGGAGACTGGCGGCACACACACACACACACACACACACACACACACACACACACACACACACACACGCGCTAGAATCACACCTCAGGCAGACACACACACACACACATGTTCAGAAAATACTATTCTGTTAATGAATAAATTGTGATATTTTTGCACACCAAATCCTTACCTGCAACATGACATTAAACTTTGACATTAGACCACTAATTGTTGTATCCAAAGATGAACTGTACCCCACACATACAATTATCTGTAAGGTACTTCAGGCGAGCAGTGAATTTCAAACACAGATTCAACCACAAAGACCAGGGAAGTTTTCCAATGCCTCGCAAAGAAGGGCACCTACAGTATTGGTAGATGGGTAAAAAAAAAAGCAGACATTGAATATCCCTTTGAGCATGGTGAAGTTTTTTATTACACTTTGGATGGTGTAAGGCGCTGCATCGCAGTGCTAGCTGTGGCACTAGAGATCCTGGTTCGAATCCAGGCTCTGTCGTAGCCGGCCACGACCGGGAGACCCATGGGGCGGCGCACAATTTGCCCGGCGTCGTCCAGGGTAGGGGAGGGAATGGCCGGCAGGGATGTAGCTCAGTTGGTAGAGCATGGCGTTTGCAACGCCAGGGTTGTGGGTTCGATTCCCACGGGGGGCCAGTATAAAAAAATAAAAATAATTAAAATGTAAGTCGCTCTGGATAAGAGCGTCTGCTAAATGACTAAAATGTAAATGTATCAATACATCCAGTCACTACAAAGATACAGGCGTCCTTCCTAACTCAGTTGCCGGAGAGGAAGAAAACCACTCAGGGATTTCACCATGAGGCCAATGGTGACTTTAAAACAGTTACAGATTTAAATGGCTGTGATAGGAGAAAACTGAGGATGGATCAAGAACATTTTAGTCACTCCACAATACTAACCTAATTGACAGAGTGAAAAGGACGCCTGTACAGAATACAAACATTCTGAAACATGCATCCTGTTTGCAACACCAAAGTAATACTACAAAAAATGTGGGAAGTCAATTTACTTTTTGTCCTGAATATGAAGTGTTATGTTTGGGGCAAATCCAATACAACACATTACTGAGTACCACTCTCCATATTTTCAAACATAGTAGTGACTGCATCATGTTATGGGTATGGTTGTAATCGTTAAGGGGATTTTTCCAGGATAACAAATTAACGGAATGGAGCTAAGCACTGGCAAAATCCTAGAGGAAAACCTGGTTGTCTGCTTTCCACCAGACACTGGGAGATGAATTCACCTTTCAGCAGGACAATAACCTAAAACACAAGGCCAAATCTACACTGGAGTTCCTGAGTGACAGAGTTATAATTTGGACTTAAATCTGCTTGAAAATCTATGGAAAGACCTGAAATTGGTTGACTAGCAATGATCAACAACCAATTTGACAGAGCTTGAAGACTTTTGTAAAGAATAATGGGCAAATGTTGCACAATCCAGGTGTGGAAAGCTCTTAGAGACTTACCCAGAAAGACTCACAGCTGTAATCGCTGCTAAAGGTGATTCTAACATGTATTGACTCAGGGGGTTGAATACTTATCTAATCAATATATTTTAGTGTTTTATTTTTCATAAATTGTTTTACAAATTTTTCTTCCACTTTGACATTACAGAGTATTTGGGGTGTGAATACTTTCTGAAGGCACTGTATATAAATCAATTTATTTCCTTCTTAATGTGTTTGAGCCAATCAGTTGTGCTGTGACAAGGTGAGGTATACAGAAGATAGCCCTATTTGGTAAAATACCAAGTCCATATTATGGCAAGAACAGCTCAAATAAGCAAAGAGAAACAACAGTCCATCATTACTTTAAGACATGAAGGTCAGTCAATACGGAAAATGTCAAGAACTTGAACGTTTCTTCAAGTGCAGTCACAAAAACCATCAAGTGCTATGATGAAACTGGCTCTCATGAGGACCACCACAGGAATGGAAGACCCAGAGTTACCTCTGCTGCAGAGGATAAGTTCATTAGAGTTACCAGCCTTAGAAATTGCAGCCCAAATAAATGCTTTACAGAGTTCAAGTCACAGACACATCTCAACATCAACTGTTCAGAGGGGACTGTGTGAATCAGGCCTTCATGGTCGAATTGCTGCAAAGAAACCACTACTAAAGGACACCAATAATAAGAAGAGACTTGCTTGGGCCAAGAAACACGTGCAATGGACATTAGACCGGTGGAAATGTGTCCTTTGGTCTGGAGTCCAAATTTGAGATTTTTGGTTCCAACCGCCGTGTCTTTGTGAGACGCGGTGTGGGTGAACGGATGATCTCCGCATGTGTAGTTCCTACCATAAAGCATGGAGGAGGTGTTATGGTGTGGGGGTGCTTTGCTGGTGACACTGTCTGTGATTTATTTAGAATTCAAGGCACACTTAACCAGCATAGCTACCACAGCATTCTGCAGCGATACGCCATCCCATCTGGTTTGGGCTTAGTGGGACTATCATTTGTTTTTCAACAGGACAATGACCCAACACACCTCCAGGCTGTGTAAGAAGGAGAGTGATGGAGTGCTGCATCAGATGACCTGGTCTCCACAATCCCCGACGTCAACCCAATTGAGATGGTTTGGGATGAGTCGAATGGCAGAGTGAAGGAAAAGCAGCCAACAAGTGCTAAGCATATGTGGGAACTCCTTCAAGACTTTTGGAAAAGCTGGTTGAGAGAATGCCAAGAGTGTGCAAAGCTGTCATCAAGGCAAAGGGTGGCTATTTGAAGAATCTCAAATATAAAATATATTGATTTGTTTAACACTTTTTTGGTTACTACATGATTCCATATGTGTTATTTCATAGTTTTGATGTCTTCACTATTATTCTACAATGTAGAAAATAGTACAAATAAAGAAAAACCCTTGAATAAGTAGGTGTGTCCAAACTTTTGACTGGTACTGTTTATATACAGTGCATTTGGAAAGTATTCAGACCCCATCCCTTTAACTTTTTTTAATTCTTAGTAAAGAATGGGTGCGATACTGAAATATGGAATCATGGTATTTCTTGTATTTTTTTCCCTACAGTGTCGTTTAAAATCAGGACTTGTAAGTGAATGAATGAATGCATTTTATTTGAAAATTCATATAAGACATCTTCTAATCCCTCCTGACGTGATACATAACAGTAGAGAAATAACAGTGTTGGTTGGCTCTATTGATGTGATAGGATTTGTCATATGTTGTGTCTTGGTCTAACCAACAGATGCCTGTGAGCTCACACTAGAACGAAACACAGCAGACAGAAAGCTCTTTCTGTCTGAAGAGAACAGAAAGGTGACACGGGTGATAGCGGAGCAGCCGTATCCTGATCACTCAGAGAGATGTGACTACTGTCGACAGGTGCTGTGTAGAGAGGGTCTGACTGGGCACTATTACTGGGAAGCAGAGTGGAGCGGGACAAGGACTGGGATAGGAGTGACGTATAGAGGAATCAGGAAAATAATGGGCTTTGACAGTTTTCTTAGATGCAATGTCAAGTCCTGGTGCCTGAGCACCTATGGTAACTGTTACAGTGCCTAACACAATGACAAGAAGATGGACATACTTGTCCCCTCCTTCCCCTTCCGCTTCTACAGAGTAGGAGTGTATCTGAACTGGCACTCTGTCCTCCTACAGAGTCACCACTGCACATGTTCCAGACCATATTCACTGAGCCCCTCTTCCCAGGGTTTATGCTTTGGAATGTTGACTCCTCAGTTTCCCTGTGCCGGATAAAATAGACTCCTGTGTTCCTGTTCATAAAACAGGAACATGCTGGGATATGTTTCCCTGTGAATATGACAGCACACACACACACACACATAACTGTTAGCCAGCCTGCTGATAGAGCTACTCTGGCTATGTCTATGAATATGTGCAGGTCTATGTGTGTTTCTGTCTGTAAGTCTGTGGTTGTCTACACACCCCTTGCACATTCTTCACATTTTGCTGCCTTAAAATGTAATCTGTATTTAGGTGCATCACACAACTCCACATATGTAATAACAGAATTATACCAGGTTGTATAGTTTTTTTGTCTACGTGTATATGCCTTATTGTTGTAATAGTTATCCCTCAGGCTGTAGCCACTGGGCACAGACGTCAGTTCAATGTCTAGTTTTGATTTACATTTGGTTGAGGTGTCAACTAACGTGAATTCAACGTGAAATCAACAAAAACATTCACCAAGTCATTGGATTTAGGTTAAAAGTTGATGACTTTTTGCAAGTCCAATTCGTTTTCCACGTTGATTCAACATCATCTCATAGAGTTTTTGGGGTTTAAATTACGTGGAAACAATGTTGATTCAACCAGTTTTTGCCCAGTGGGTGACCTAGTCTGTGTTATTCAAGTGTGATTATCTTTAAATTAATCAGACTTTTCCTAAAATTAATTGTTGAATTTGTCAGTGTCATTCATGTTGACATTTGTGTTTTTGTCAAATCAAAAATATATATAAACATTTAACTACATCCTGACTATGGACCAATCATCAGTAACCCTGCTGTGGAGATCAGCCCCTTTGTCTCTCTGTCTCTCTCCTCTCTCTCGCTCTTGCTCTCTCTCTCTCTTATCTTTAGACTCACTAGGGAGTGGGGGTGGGAGAGAAGAGGCTCAGATGGGGAGAGCGAGACCATAGTCCACAGACACCCATCCATTACTACCTCAATTGGTTAAAATAAAATCTATTTGGTCACCACATAGGTCATTCCACATATTGTTCACTAGGGGGTACTGTTGCACTATTATGTAATCCATCATACAAACAGGTGACAGTTCCCACTGGGCACACACTGGTTGAATCAATGTTGTTTCCACATCATTTCAACAAAATTACGTTGAACTAACGTGGAATAGACATTGAATTGACGTCTGTGCCCAGTGGGTTTATTCCTCTCTCGTCTCACTGAGCCTAGCATGAACACATAATCTTTTCCTAGTACACCAGCTCATTTGAGGTAGGTTGTCCCTATAGTTGTTGATGGTTTATAGTAAATACCTATGTTCTTGCCTTATCATTAGCCAAATCCAAGGGTAGATGTTGCCTACTGCATATGTTGCCAACTTCCCTACCCTCCTCATGGAGTGCTACTGGACTTTTGTTCCAGCCCTGCTTTAACAACCCTGGTTCTACCAATCAGCAGCTTAACTGGACCTTGATTTGGTGAATGTGACGAGTTAAAGCAGGGATGGAACAAAAGCCTGTACACTCTCCAAGAGGAGGGATGCTAAGTTGGCAACCCCTGATGTACTTACTGCATCTCAGAGTCTGATTACATATATTAGTATCATAGTGATAGAATACATTCAATATATTCTATTTATATTATTAAGAACCTCTTGTCTTGGTTGAAACCCCCAGGGTCAATATTGTGTGAGGTGGATCAGAGTTCATACATAAATAAATATTAAATCGAGATCGGGGTAACTATGTACCTCATTATACGTGTTCTTCATGTGTATGTTCGGGATTGATCTACACAGAAAAAAACAAAGGTAGGAGGCATGGCCTCATTATCACCCTTCATCAAAAGTCACGGCGGGTGAATGATGTCAAATTAAACCACAGTGAACTTCAGACAAATAGTCTTTCATCAACATGATGTGACATGCCACAGCACTGAATAATGCAGTATTAATGCTATCCCTCTGTGGCAGATTTTGCAACAACCTCTGTTTAGGAATATGGAAATACAATGGGGAGAACGGGCTTTTGCCATAGGGATTAGGAATGTCCTAAAATGTGCACTGCACAGGTGGGCCACAATTTAATAAATATTCCTTGTCATGTTGAAGACAAACCTGTTACAGATGAAAGGTTCATCTATGAGGCCATTTACTGTAAGTGTCTATGAAGTTATTGTTGCACCAAGGCTTTCTAATGTACCTGGCCCAAATGCGATCCAACAGGTGGATGAACCTCAGGATTGATTGGAGAAGGCAGATGGCTGCAGACTGCAGAGACAGTAGTTGAAAAGATGGACCACACACAGATTTGGATATGCTTCCTTGAGATCTGTAGCAGAATTGCTTTATAGTATCTGTACCCAACATTAAACGTTTTGGACAAAACTCATGCTTATCGTTTTGGGTTAATCGATGCAAACATTAGCAATTGGTTGCTATAGCTAAGTATTGATAGCCAGTGTCAAGTTCATTAGCTAGGCACCAAAAGGAAGAAAACAGACTGAAGCAGGAAGGGGCTACCAATGTTTTTAAATGTTTGCATCGAGGTGGCACTTGCAGGTTCTCAGAAAAAAAACTGCCAAGGTAAGAACAAGATTGACGAATTATGAATCTTGTTTGTAAATGTTCACAGACCATTGACTATTGCCCTGGACAAAATCCAATGGCACGCATTACAGATCAATTACCACAAGATTTTGACAATTTAGTTCAAGGCTGTGTAATAAATTGGCCTCCTCTCCAGTGTAGGGCAATTCGTAAGGACAAGCTGTGCACCGATTTCTCAATGACTTTGGCATATGCTAATGAACCCTAGAGATGCCTCCTTCGCACATAAATGTATCCTGTTATGAATTAGATACCAATTGATACCAATGGACATTAGCCTCCAATGTGTCTCCTAGCCTCTGAACATGCTCTTACATGCATGGCTCATGCTGACAATCTCCCACAGCGTGGAGAAAATAGCTTTGTACACAGAAGCATAGATAATAGTAATGCTTCCTCCTTTCACTATATTCAGTTCTACTTGGTTGGCATAGATTTTTATTCATTTCCTGTTAATTGCTTGAGCATACTGGGAGCGGACTGAGATATGTTCCGGGTTGCCTCTGAGAATAACATTGACGTATACACTGACATGGGGACTGTCTATACATCCCATCACACACACATACATACATACATATACAGTGCATTCGGAAATTATTCAGACCCTTTGACTTTTTCCATATTGTGATACGTTACAGCCGTATTCCAAAATGAATGAAATTGTTTTTCCCCCTCATCAATCTACACACAATACCCCATAATGACAAAGCAAAAACAGGTTTTTAGAAATGTTTGCAAAAAAAACAAAAAAACAACGGAAATATCACATTTACATAAGTATTCAGACCCTTTACTCAGTACTTTGTTGAAGCACCTTTGGCAGCGATTACAGCCTCATGTCTTCTTGGGTATGATGCTACAAGCTTGGCACACCTGTATTTGGGGAGTTTCTCCCTTTCTTCTCTGCAGATCCTCTCAAGCTCTGTCAGGTTGGATGGGGAGTGTCGCTGCACAGCTATTTTCAGGTCTCTCCAGAGATGTTCGATCGGGTTCAAGTCTGGGCTCTGGCTGGGCCACTCAAGGACATTCAGAGAGAGACTTGTCCCGAAGCCACTCCTGCGTTGTCTTGGCTGTATGCTTAGGTCGCTGTCCTGTTGGAAGGTGAACCGTCGCCCCAGTCTGAGGTCCTGAGCGCTCTGGAGCAGGTTTTCATCAAGGATCGCTCTGTATTTTGCTCCGTTCATCTTTCCCTCGATCCTGACTAGTCTCCCAGTCCCTGCAGCTGAAAAACATCCCCACAGCATGATGCTTCCACCACCATGCTTCACCGTAGGGATGGTGCCAGGTTTTCTCCAGACGTGACGCTTGGCAATCAGGCCAAAGAGTTCAATCTTGGTTTCATCAGACCAGAGAATCTTGTTTTCTTTAGATGCCTTTTGGCAAACTCAAAGCGGGCTGTGATGTGCCTTTTACTGAGGAGTGGCTTCCGTCTGGCCACTCTATCATAAAGGCCTGATTGGTGGAGTGCTAAAGAGATGGTTGTCCTTCTAGAAGGTTCTCCCATTGCCACAGAGGATTTATGGAGCTCTGTCAGAGTGACCATCAGGTTATTGGTCACCTCCCTGACCAAGTTCCAGTTTGGCCGGGTGGCCAGCTCTAGGAAGAGTCTTGGTGGTTCCAAACTTCTTCCATTTAAGAATGATGGAGGCCAATTTGTTCTTGGGGACCTTCAATGCTGCAGAAATGTTTTGCTACCCTTCCCCAGATCTGTGCCTCGACACAATCCTGTCTCGTAGCGCTACAGACAATTTCTTCAACCTCATGGCTTGGTTTTTGCTCTGACAAGCACTGTAAACTGTGGGACCGTATATAGACAGGTGTGTGCCTTTCCAATTCATGTCCAATCAATTGAATTTACCACAGGTGGACTCCAATCAATTTGTAGAAACATCTCAAGGATGATCAATGGAAACAGGATGCACCTAAACTCAATTTCGAGTCTCATAGCAAAGGGTCTGAATACTTATGTAAATAAATTATTTCTGTTTTTTATTTTTCATAAATTTGCTACAATTTCTAAAAACTTGTTTTCACTTTGTCCTTATGGGGTATTGTGTGTAGATTGATGAGGGGATTTTTAAAAAAAATTCATTTTAGAATAAGGCTGTAACGTAACAAAATGTGGAAAAGGGAAGGGGTCTGAATACTTTCCGAATGCACTGTATATATACAGTACCAGTCAAAAGTTTGAACACCTACTCATTCAAGGGTTTTTCTTTATTTGTACTATTTTCTACATTGTAGAATAATAGTGAAGACATCAAAACTATGAAATAACACATATATAATCATGTAGTAACCAAAAAAGTGTTAAATAATTCAAAATATGTTTTATATTTCAGATTCTTCAAAGTAGCCACCCTTGGCCTTGATGAAAGCTTTGCACACTCTTGGCATTCTCTCAACCAGCTTCATGAGGAATGCTTTTCCAACAGTCTTGAAGGAGCTCCCACATATGCTGAGCACTTGTTGGCTGCTTTTCCTTTTCCTTCACTCTGCGGTCCAACTCATCCCAAACCATCTCAATTGGGTTGAGGTCGGGTGATTGTGGAGGCCAGGTCATCTGATGCAGCACTCCATCACTCTCTTTATTGGTCAAATAGCTCTTACACATCTTGGAGGTGTGTTGGGTCATTGTCCTGATGAAAAACAAATGATAGTCCCACTAAGCCCAAACCAGATGGCATGGCGAATCGCTGCAGAATGCTGTGGTAGCCATGCTGGTTAAGTGTGCCTTGAATTCTAATAAAATCACAGACAGTGTCACCAGCAAAGCACCCCCACACCATCACATGTCCTCCTCCATGCTTCACGGTGGGAACCACACATGCGGAGATCATCCGTTGACCTGCTCTGCGTCTCACAAAGACACGACGGTTGTAACCAAAAATCTCAAATTTGGACTCATCAGACCAAAGGACAGATTTCCACCGGTCTAATGTCCATTGCACGTGTTTCTTGGCCCAAGCAAGTCTCTTCTTCTTGTTGGTGTCCTTTAGTAGTGGTTTCTTTGCAGAAAATCGACCATGAAGGCCTGATTCACGCAGTCTCCTCTGAACAGTTGATGTTGAGATGTGTCTGTTACTTGAACTCTGTGACGCATTTATTTGGGCTGCAATCTGAGGTGCAGTTAACTCTAATGAACTTATCCTCTGCAGCAGAGGTAACTTTGGGTCTTCCTTTCCTGTGGCGGTCCTCATGAGAGCCAGTTTTATCATAGCGCTTGATGGTTTTTGCGACTGCACTTGAAGAAACGTTCAAAGTTCTTGAAATTTTCCGGATTGACTGACCTTCATTTCTTAAAGTAATGATGGAGTGTCTTTTCTCTTTGCTTATTTGAGCTGTTCTTGCCATAATATGGACTTGGTCTTTTACCAAATAGGGCTATCTTCTGTATAACACCCCTACCTTGTCACAACACAGCTGATTGTCTCAATCGCATTAAGAAGGAATGAAATTCCACAAATTAACTTTCAACAAGGCACACCTGTTAATTGAAATGCATTCCAGGTGACTCCCTCATCAAATCTGGTTGAGAGAATGCCAAGAGTGTGCAAAGCTGTCATCAAGGCAAAGAATCTCAAATGTAAAATATATTTTGATTTGTTTAACACTTTTTTGGTTACTACATGATTCCATATGTGTTATTTAATAGTTTCGATGTCTTCACTATTATTCTACAATGTAGAAAATAGTAAAAATAAAGAAAAACCCTTGAATGAGTAGGTGTGTCTAAACTTTTTTACTGGTACTGTATATATATACACCGGACACCAACATTGTTCGTCGTAGTATTTCTATATTTCTTAATTCCTTTATTTTACTTTTTAGATTCATGTGTTTTGTTGTGTATTGTTAGATATTACTGCACTGTCAGAGCTAGGAACACAAGCATTTCGCTACACCCGCAATAACATCTGCTAAATATGTGTATGCGACCAATAAAATTGTATTTTATTTGATGCATTTAACCAAATGGAAAATAATGTACAATTTTATGATGATAAAGCAGATGAGAAATGTATGCACTCACTAACTGTAAGTCGCTCTGGATAAGAGCGTCTGCTAAAATGACTAAAATGTAAAAATGTAAACTTGGAATTCTATTTAAAAAATGAGTGACAAAGAAAAGGCATTACGGAGATAAGCAAATAGCAGGGCTGACTTGAAGCAATGGAGAATTTACATCTAAGGAAAAAGGCTTTTATCTCGTTGAATAAAAGGGCTTGTGAGGAAATGCTTTTCAGACAGTATTTCAACTAATTAAACTATTTCAATCAAGACGTTGGAAAGCGAGAAAGTTCTTTCTACTGACTTGTCATTTTAGAATCTAATTGGGAACGAGCACACTGATGTTTTCGAGACGATTGACAATGTTTATTGGAACAAAAATCCCTGTCTCATCTTCACCCATCTAACTTTCTCACTTTCAAGCTCATTCATTCTCTCACTCTCTCGCAGTACAAAATGAAAAATTATACATTAGTAGTCATTTACTGATCTATGGAGAAATGTCCTTTGCTTGTGTCTGTAAAATTGACAACAAATAAACTCATGAATTTAAGTCCCATTGCACTATGGTAGGGTGTGGTGATAAGTGTATAGATCTAGCTCCGGGTAGAAATTGCTCATAGGCACAGATCTAGGGTCAGCTTATCATCATCCAACACGAATCTAAGATCAGCTTTCTAGGGCCAAAACAAATTGAACTAACCCCAACCCTGCCTTGTTGCCATTCACCTTCAGCAGAAAACAAAATGGCCGCTTTTGGCATTCAAAATACCTCTTTCACACAGATACTTCCTCGCACAGGCCATTCTGTTATCAAAGGAGGGGAAAAAACCCTCTTTCTCATTAACCGACCTGCCTCCTCTGATCCCACTCAATGAGGTGAGATAGATTGAATGCGGGCCTGACCCGAATGGTTTTATTCAACAACCATGGGGCTCCCAAAAAGAAATCCTGCATACATAATAGCCAGAGAGGTTGTTATTATGCTAACCTTAATTGCTTCATTTGAATTATAAAATGAGATTTTTCTATTCTCTCCCGGTATCAAAGGCAACCTGCATCGCATGGGAAATGGCACTCGGCAAACGGCGGGCAGGATCTTTCATGTTGAAGAAAGGAGAGGATTCTGTTTGGAGTTATTCAGCATATTCTTTGTTGTGTTGGAGACTGAACACTTGAATGACAATGGGTAAAAATTATCACGGTTTATGATAGCAATCCTGAGAAGTAGAAGAAAAAAAACTATTGTTGTGGGAATATTGTATGTACAGTATGGCCAATGTCCATGCCAATAATCCAACAGCAATGGTCAGCAATGTTTCTCTCTCTCTCTCTCTCTCTCTCTCTCTCTCTCTCTCTCTCTCTCTGTCTGTCTGTCTGTCTGTGCACGGCGTGAAACCTGAACATTTAGCCTTCTCTAAGTTCAGATATTTTTTGTAACAAAAGTTACTGGAACATTTTGCATCTCACAACCCTGTTCTGCACCAATCCTATTTTTTATTACAGTTTTTCTCCATTGGTTTGGCTCATTTCTTGAAACAGAAATTACATTCTCAAAACTACATGGACAAACCTCCAAACCACTTGGCAATTGTTCACAACAGAATTGAATTTCTCATTCATTTCATCAAATTGCAAATGTCTAAGTACATGTCTCAATGTCTCAGTACATCTTTGCAAATGATTAAGTACAGGTAGCCTACATTTAGCACAATTTCCAAGTGAATAGATCTTGTTGATCTAAACTGATTGTTGATTCTCAGTCTAATGGTTGTTCGCTCCAAAACGTGTCAGCGTCATTTCATTGTATAAGTCATCACATGCACAATAGTCTGTTCAATTGTCAAAATTAGTCAAGAACATAATACCATGAATACCATATATGAATCCCTTGGAACATTTGATAAATTTATTACAGCAATTGACAGTCAGGTGAAACCTTACTCTCCTTTCCTCAATCCTATTGAGGAGTATTTCTCCGCTTGGAGGTGGAGAGTGTATGAGCATCGGGCTCAAGATCAGAGGTCCCTGCTCCATGCAATGGACGCTGCGTGTGAGGATATTACAGGAGATCAGTGTAGGGGATGGTTGCGACATGCACGCCGTTTCTTCCCTCGTTGCATCGCAAGGGAGAATATACGCTGTGATGTGGACGAGAATCTGTGGCCAGACAGACAGCAGCGTGTGGATGGCCAGGAGGGTGAGGACAGCGACCAGTGAAGAACTGTTAGTTGTGAAACTCCAGCTTTATTTACAGCACTGTAGGCTGCATATAATTTTCATTGTTTTTTGTTTGTGTGTTTATATTACAGTATATTATGCTGTATACATTTTCTTTTTACTCTGATGTATGGAAGTTACTTTATGTGTGTGAATGATAATGGTTACAATTTCCTTGGCAGTATGAGTGCAATGTGTGATGTCAAACCTTGGAGGCTACTCTTACCCTAAAATCCTATTTATTTTTTTCAGTTTTATACACAATTGTATTCTGTTAGCTAGACAAAAAACAGTACAGTAACCATTGTCAATGAAGGACTGGGCTAAGACTGAAAGGTGGACATGAGGGATATTTCAATGGTCCTCTGCCATAGTGACAAAACATCTAAACATTTTGACTTGCAGTGCTTACACAATGCCAAAGGGACGAAGCATTTTGGGGGCACTGACTGTTTAAATGAGAAGGAAATTTAGTTTTGACACATGCGTGAACTGTTTTGGGAGAGGTATGAGCTTTTGCAGGTGAACCATGGTGTTGTGCCGAACCATCCACGTTATTTTGGCTAAAGCACCAAGAGTGTTGAGAACGTCCGGTCTGTTTCAAGAAATGAGCCAAAGCAATTGAGAAGGATCTTTGCCATTTTCGTGGCACTGACTCCTTATATGGGAAAGGAATTTAGTTTTGAAGCATGAGTGAACAGTTTTAGGAGAGATATGAGCTTTTGCAAGTGAGCTATAGTGTTGTGCTGAACTGTAAGACTGTTTTGCCAAATGATCTTAGAGTTTTGAGAATGTAATTTCTGTTTCAAGAAATGAGCCAAACCAATGGAGAAAAACTGTAATTCCCTGATAATTCCACCATTTTTACGCAAGAGGAAACCATGAATAAGATCTAGCGAACCTACTAGTTCCAAGTGGAAAAAGCATCTACTTTATTTTATCTGATTGAAATAACACCATTCTACACGCACTGCAATGTACAGAGCTAGGTAAATGAGTAATCCGTTTGGATAAGGGAAATGTTAAATATAAATGACACTTGTTTTAGATCTATTTTAGGTTATAATCGCTGGAGGAGACAAATGTGAAACCAGTCATAGGGCGGCAAACTGAAGCAATTCAACATATCAGCTTTCCCATAGAAAGTTTATGAAACGTTGTGCCATTATGAAGAATTGAGATTGTACGGCCCTTTAATTTGCAGGGATGGGCACTCTCGAATGTCTTAATTATAGGCTACCCCGAGTTTCTGTTTCCTATTTCTTCATGTTAAAGATTAGCCACTATCAGTATCGACCATCAGTAGGACTAATAACCACACATATTCAACTGCCAATGTACTTTTAATTCCTTTCATTTGGTAGGCTTTAGCCTACATTATAATTACATTGCTTCGTTTACCTTGGTTTGCTTTCTATGTGAACGCTGTCATAGCTAGCCGTATGGTTGTTCCTGAAGATCATTAGGAACAGTTGATCATATAAAATAAGACATGTAGGCTAAATCGTTTATGGAGCGCAGCGCAGACCAAGACATAACAGTTTGAAGCCGACGCAAGGCCCAATACTCCGCCGTGTCCCCACAGTTCCATGGTTAGTGTGGGCAACAGACGAGGGTATAGCCCACTATTGTACACTATTCTCCCTATTATAATTCTATGTTATTTGCACTATAACGGTGACAAACGGTGCCCACCAACTGTTAGGACCTACATAAAGCTGCGTCCCAACAGCAGTCCCAACACCTTAACATTACCACTGCTACACCTGGCTATCAGTGGAGCCTTGTCTAGCAGCGAAACAGTTCATTCAGCCTCATTTACTGCCTTTTAAATAAACATAGCTGATATGGCTGACTTGCTGAAACAAATGTGGTTTCTACTGACAATTGAATGTACAAACTATGGCATAAGGGGACTACGAGCGGATAAGAGGCAATCGATATTTCGATTACGACATTAATGAGCGAGCTAACTATTTGTTCAGCACCTTTGAAATGCACAGCGACAGAATTAGGAACATGGGCCGTTCTTACAGTATTCTCCCTGTACACCAAGTCAGAACCGTAGGATAAATAAAGGGAGCATATAAGCAGAAAATGAAACCTCTTACAATATTCGATGATTACATTTCTCTATAACAGGCTATAGGCTACATGTACACCACCAAGTCAGAACAGTAGCCTAAATTATGAGGGGAAAAGGGACCAAATTATTAGGGTGAGGCACATGGGCTACTAACAGTTTACTACACAACATACACTTAGTATTACTTTCTTAGCTACAGTATACATATCTCCCTGTCATATTACATAATTTATGCAGCAGCATAAGATACATTTTTGGACTCACCTTGTTGTGCTGTGCTCACTTGAACAGAAAGGTGGCGCGGCGGTCCTTCATGTACACATTTTGTCATCAAACTTTGACATCAAAGTCAGGCAATCTCTGGATTTATGGTGCTTACAAGACAACTGGGAACTCGGAAAAACCCAAGCTTGAATCATGATGACGTCAGTGATCTTCAGGTCGGTGCTCTAGAAAGAGTTCCCGACTTGCAATTCTGAGTTGGATGATGTTCAAAATGTATTTTCCCAGTCAGAGCTCATTTTTTTCAGTTCCCAGTTGTGTTTAACTCACTGAAGTCAGATTTCCCAGTTCCGAGTTTCCAGTTGTTTTGAGTGTGGCAGCATGGTTTTGGATTGACAGCATGGCCAATGTTGAATGTTTATCCTTTTAAGCTTGGAAAAGAGACCCTTAAACCCAGACTTGGGACCACACTCCCACTCCAGGAATAGCAGGCTAGTGATTGCTTTGCAATGCTTGCAGTTAGCCACTGATTCCTTCCAAACCACTCATTGTTGAATTTGCGATTTCCAACTACGTTTTATCTATAATTTCTCTTCATTATTTCTCATCATATGACAAGGATTAAATGGGATTTGCCAGTAGATTGTCGATTTGATTCATGATGATGATTGCTAGCTTGCTAGCTAACATTTTGAAACTATGATGTTGACATGATCAGTCAAATAGAAGCTACTGAAGATATAACGTGATTTGACATCATTTTATCTGTGGCCAACCTTGAGCCTTCTTGGATGGACACTTCTAATGTAACTCTATGGCAGCACCCAAGGGGCTTGAATTTTCGAGCTATACCCTTAGATTTGGCGGTGACATAGTGTCCCCATGAGTGACAGAACACTTAGCCAATCACGGCACAACTAGAGAACATTACCAACCATTATGCTCCGTATTTTCCGCTGGCTGCCCCACCACCACAGAAAGCACTGAGCTAGGCTAAACACCTGCATTTTGGAGCTGCCTTACTCAAGAAAGCAAAAAAGTGACCAAGTTTGTATGCGGCTTTATTAACTCAAATATATACAGTACCAATCAAAGGTTTGGACACACCTACTCATTCCAGGATTTTTCTTTATGTTTACTATTTTTTACATTGTAGAATAATAGTGAAGACATCAAAACTATGAAATAACACACATAGAATCATGTAGTAACCAACAAAGTGTTAAACAAATCAAAATATATGTTATATTTGAGATTCTTTAAATAGCCACCCTTTGCCTTGATGACTGCTTTGCACAATCTTGGCATTCTCTCAACCATCTCCACCTGGAATGCATTTCCAACAGTCTTGAAGGAGTTCCCACATATGCTGTGCACTTGTTGCCTGCTTTTCCTTCACTCTGCGGTCCGATTCATCCCAAACCATCTCAATTGGGTTGAGGTCGGGGGATTGTGGGGGCCAGGTCATCTGAGGCAGTACTCCAACACTCTCCTTCTTGGTAGAATAGCCCTTACACAGCCTGGAAGTGTGTTGGGTCATTGTCCTGTTTAAAAACAAATGATAGTCCCACTAAGCCTAAACCAGATGGGATGGTGTATCGCTGCAGAATGCTGTGGTAGCCAAGCTGGTTAAGTGTGCCTTGAATTCTAAATAAATCACAGACAGTGTCACCAGCATAGCACCCCCACACCATAACACCTCCTCCTCCATGCTTTACGGTGGGAAATACACATGCGGAGATCATTCGTTCACCCACACCGCGTCTCACAAAGCCATGGCGGTTGTAACAAAAAATCTCCAATTTGGACTCCAGACCAAAGGACAAATTTCCACCGGTCTAATATCCATTGCTCGTGTTTCTTGGCCCAAGCAAGTCTCTTCTTCTTATTGATGTCCTTTAGTAGTGGTTTCTTTGCAGCAATTCGACCATGAAGGCCTGATTCAAACAGTCTCCTCTGAACAGTTGATGTTGAGATGAGTCTGTTACTTGAACTCTGTGAAGCATTTAGTTGGGCTTCAATTTCTGAGACTGGTAACTCTAATGCACTTATCCTCTGCAGCAGAGATAACTCTGGGTCTTCCATTCCTGTGGCGGTCCTCATGAGAGCCAGTTTCATCATAGCGCTTGATGGTTTTTGCGACTGCACTTGAAGAAACTTTCAAAGTTATTGAAATGTTCCGTATTGACTGACCTTCATGTCTTAAAGTAATGATGGACTGTTGTTTCTCTTTGCTTATTTGAGCTGTTCTTGCCATAATATGGACTTGGTCTTTTACCAGATATGTCTATCTTCTGTATACCCCCCCCCCCACCCCCACCCCCCCCCACCCCCAGTTTGTTTGCAAACTGATATGTGACACGTATTAATGCCAAAATAACATGCAAAACAGGCATGTTATATATTTTTTGCTAAAAAGATGGGGCTCAAAATCGCAGGTCGCCACTGCACACCATCCATATGGCGCTTCCGACCACATTTCGGATCAAGCATGAATTGGCTCTTACGCGACTGAATGAGGTAAGTCTGAATACCAAATACTCTCTTCAGATGGAAAATCCTATGGCTAGTGATGTCCAGCCACCCGAACATAT
This sequence comes from Coregonus lavaretus, assembly GCF_964263955.1. NCBI lineage: Eukaryota > Metazoa > Chordata > Actinopteri > Salmoniformes > Salmonidae > Coregonus > Coregonus lavaretus. The sequence goes on from NC_139999.1 coordinate 48,214,425, forward strand.
CCCCTCCTCCCTTCTCCAGACCATCTCTGGAGATCTCCCAGACCTCAATTCTAGGGAGAGAGAGAGAGAACGTTTTAGTAATGTTACATGTAATGTTAACTTAATGTTTGAGTGTCCAGTTAGTTAGGAGAAAATTCTATGTATGTTAGCAAAACCTCCTGAGAACCTATTTAGCATGCTTTGGCATTAGAGTTAGGAGAACATTCCCTTGATGTCAAGCAGAACTTACCCAGAACATGGTTACCATGGTCTCAGAATATCCAATATTAATGTTCTAGACACATTTCATGGGATGTTGCAAGAATATTCATGTGTCCAGTTGTCTCAGGGTTAGGAGAATATTCCATCAACATCACACCAAACATACACAAAACATGGTTGAATATAATAAAATATGAATGTTCTAGAGATGTTTCATGAGAACATTGCAAGAATATGAATGTGTCCAGTTTTCTGAGGGTTAGGAGAATATTCCATCAACGTCACATCAAACATACACAGAACATGAGGTTGCTATGAGGTAGCTACAACCTAGCCTATGAATGAAGGTTTACAACGTAGGTGCACAGGTCGAGAGAAATTTGAGTAATCAAGGTGACAGGCATTGACACATTCAATACCGCCTTCAACACTCTTGCCTGCATCTAGCTGATCTAGGGTGTAATCATTAGTCCAACAGTTGCAAACGAGAGGTTCTATTGGACAAATTCAGGTATGTTTATCCCTGTTTTGTTCCGTTTGCATTCATTTAAGAAACGTTTTCCAACAGAATCGGCAGAATGAATACACCCCTGATCACCAGCACACACAGTTCACTTTCATAGCAGCCACATACAAACAGCATGATGACTTTGCTTGTTAATTCCTTCTTGCATCTATGCTCTCTTCTCCTCTCACCTTTTCCCTTTGCTTGTGGACTTCAGTGCACAACACATCAGCTGTCTGTGACCAGGCGAAAAAACCTTTCCAAGCCAAACCTTCATATCATAACTGCTAACCCATACACACAGCCTACATCGTTGTTACCATATTAGCTAACGTCATAGTCAACATAGCTACTAGAACTAATGCGTTAGTAAACCCACTACAATCATGCAGTACAGTGTACAGTCAGCAAGCAGTTTAGCAGTTACACTGGCGGGCCCCTGTGGAAATAAATTAAGAAAACCAAAAGCTTACCATGACTTGGAAGAGTTCTAGTGTTGGCTAGCCATAGCCAGCTAGCTAACATAGCATCCCTCTCTGTTTTGAGTAGGCTAAACTAGCTAGCTGCATTCGCTAGCTAAGTCAGTGAAAGTGAAAAAAAATACTACGAAATACAGTTAGCTCTCTCTCTCTCTTGCTTCTCTTTCAACACAGTCGCTACAGTCCCATTAGCTTTCATTGCAGCCTTGTTTGAATGCAGCGGTTGACCACACATGTAAGGAACGGAGATAGCTACCGTTAGCTGCATTTACTAGCTATGTAAGTGAAAGTGAAAGGTGAAAGAAATTACAAAATATAGCTAGCTCTCTTGCTCTCTCTCTCTCTCTCTCTCTCTCTCTCTCTTGCGCCCCCTTCATTTTTGAAGAAATTAATTTGTACAGAACTGTTCAACTATTGTCTTTCTCTCTCTTTGAGTCACCACATTTTATGCACTGCAGTGCTAGATAGCTGTAGCTTATGTTTTCAGTACTAGATTCATTCAATGACCATTTGATTACGTGGACAAAATATTAGTTCATGCTGCAAGAGCTCTGATAGGTTGGAGGACGTCCTCCGGAAGTTGTCATAATTACTGTGTAAGTCTATGGAAGGGGGTGAGAACCATGAGCCTCCTAGGTTTTGTAATGAAGTCAATGTACACAGAGGAGGATGGAAACTAGCTGTCTCCGGCTACACCATGGTGCTACCCTAGAGAGTGCTGTTGAGGCTACTGTAGACCTTCATTGCAAAATAATGTGTTTTAATCAATTATTTGGTGACGTAAAAATATTTAGTGTAGTTTTATCTAAAAATAATAACTTTAATGTTTCACTATTTTTATCCTCTGAGGAGCCTCCACTGGTGAATCAGTTGTCAGGACATTGCCTGATTGTTCCAAAGAAACCCTGATTGGTAAACCACTGATCCATTCATAGCTCTTTGTCTGTTGGCAAGGTTAAAGACACACACACACACAGTGCCCTTAATATGCAATGTTTTCAAATTACATATATTACATGACCAAAAGTATGAGGGCACATGCTCGTTGAACATCTCATTCCAAAATCATGGGCGTTAATATGGAGTTGGTCTCCCCTTGGCTGCTATAACAGCCTCCACTCTTCTGGGAAGGCTTTCCACTAGATGTTGGAACATTGCTGCGGGGACATGCCTCCATTCAGCCACAAGAGCATTAGTGAGGTTGGGCAGTGATGTTGGGCGATTAGGCCTGGCTCGCAGTCGGAGCTCTGCGCAGGCCAGTCAAGTTCTTCCACACTGATCTCGACAAACCATTTTTGTATGGACCTCACTTTGTGCACGGTGATATTGTCATGCTGAAACAGGAAAGGGCCTTCCACAAACTATTGCCACAAAGTTGGAAGCACAGAATCATGTATAATATCATTGTATGCTGTAGCGTTAAGATTTCCATTCACTGGAACTAAGGTGCCTAACCATGAAAAACAGCCCCAGACCATTATTCCTCCTCCACCAAACTTTACAGTTAGCACTATGTATTCGGGCAGGTAGCGTTCTCCTGGCATCCGCCAAACCCAGATTCGTCCGTCGGACTGCCAGATGGTGAAGCGTGATTCATCACCCAGAGAACGCGTTTCCACTGCTTCAGAGTCCAATGGTGGCGAGCTTTACACCACTCCATCTTACGCTTGGCATTGCACATGGTGATCCTAGGCTTGTGTGCGGCTGCTCGGCCATGGAAACTCATTTCATGAAGCTCTCGACTAACAGTTATTGTGCTGACGTTGCTTTCAGAGGCAGTTTGGAACTCGATAGTGAATGTTGCAACCGAGGATAGACGATTTTTACGCGCTACGCATTTCAGCACTCGGCGGTCCCGTTCTGTGAGCTTGTGTGGCCTACCACTTTGCGGCTGAGCCGTTGTTGCTCCTAGATGTTTGCACTTCACAATAACAGCTCTTTCAGTTGACCGGGGCAGATCTAGCAGGGCAGAAATTTGACTCACTGACTTGTTGGAAAGGTGGCATCCTATGACAGTGCCACGTTGAAAGTCACTGAGCTCTTCAGTAAGGCCATTCTACTGCAAATGTTTGTCTTTGGAGATTGCATGGCTGTGTGCTCGATTTTATACACCTGTCAGCAATACTTTTGTATATATAGTGTATTTGACACATTGACATACATGATTACATTGTGCATGTTAATTTATACATTATTCACCATGTCCTCACCTGGGATATGATCTTCCTGCTGCACCATCAATGTAAATGTAAAAATTTTAAACATTATTTCGATAGAGATTCTCCATTGAGCATGCTTTTTTTGTCCAGAACTAGGCTTAATCTGTGTCCAAGAAACCAGTCCCTAGATCCAACTAAAAAGGTTAAAAAAATACATAAGGATATACATCTAGGATTATGCTAGTTTCCTTTATACAGCTACATCAGGCAACATAATAAAACAGGATACAGGCCTAAGAGAAGCTGATCTCCTCCGAGACAGGTTCTGTGTATGGGGACAAGTCTCTGATAAGATGTAGGTGTAGATAAGGCTAGAGACCCTAGAGCTGAAGTTTGTGGTCTGGAGGGAGATTCATAACAGTGATATGGAATGAATGGCGCTATGACACCACACCATGGCCAAGCCACGCTGAAAATTAATTACATGGACTCTTCCCTCCTCGGCTTCAACCAACCGACACTATCTTTTATTGATTCGCTCCCGCTCGCAGTCGACAATATACACAACTGTTGTTCCTGTGTCAACAGCAAGCAATATTGCGAGCCTCTTGACATAGACGCTGCAATTTCACTGACTTCTATACTGAAATGTCACTGACATACACTGAAATATTAGAGACTTATACATTCAAATATCAGTGAGTTATACACTGAAGTGCTACATGCACAGGCTACTTCTATCTAGAATAATTTCAAAACCCACTAAAGGATAAATGTCCCTCCAGAGTCTCTGAACCATGTTACAATAAATCCATACATTTGACTGCAGAAGAGGATCCTCATCTCAAAACCTCCAAATCTAATCTGAACAGTACATCCAGAATATCACTGACACATCCACATCCACATCCAAATCTGGCCAATGGGAGAGTTCGACAGCTCTGTCAAGTACTGCAGTTATTGCCTGACACCCTTAAACCCAGAGGAACCGCAGACAATCACAGAAACACGGATCGCCCATGCAACAATGCAGTTTCTCCACATTGAACATTCATTGAATGACATTCATCATTCATCCTCCCAGCTCGCATATAACGCTCTGAGAACCATATGTTTCTTAGAACGGCGAGAGTGTGGTTGTCCTATGGCTATTTTGTGTACAACCTTCCCACAACTTTCTGGGAATGGTGCAGGATAGTCGCTTGGCTTTGGAACATTCTTAGCACATTTATTACTTTAACAGAAAGTTTCTTAAAAGTTCAAACCTGGTTAGATTGAATTTACATTTTGGTAATGTCTAGGAACATTCTCATTTTACATTTACATTTTGGTCATTTAGCAGACTCTCTTATCCAGAGCGACTTACAGTTAGTGAATGCATACATATTTTTTTTATTTTTCATACTGGCCCCCCGTGGGAAACAAACCCACATCCCTGCCGGCCAAACCCTCCCCTACCTTGGACGACGCAGGACCAATTGTGCGCCGCCCATTCTCTAACTGGTTTGACATTCAGAGAATGTTCTGGGAATTTTAGTACTTCAGCATACAGGTTTTCTCATGGTTCTATATAAAGTCATGTTCTCAAATTGTTCCAAGAATGTTAAGAAACAATGTTATTCTGTGGGAATTTCAGTACTTCAGCATAAAGTTTCCTGCAGGTTTCCTCATGGTACTATTTAAAGTAATGTTCTCAAATTGTTCCTGAGAATGTTAAGAAAACGTTCCATAAAACCAAAAGAGAACTTTAGTAACATTCAGAGAACGTTCTAAGAATGTTATTTAAAAAACATACATTTCGTTCTCAGCATCAACAAATTGATCACTATCCTCTATCTTGTTAGGTGTGTTCAGGTGTGTTGGCTGCGCCCACTAATTGGCCAAACCTGATATTAATAAGTGCTTGTTTCCTTAGAAATGGGGTCTGATTGAATAGACTAAAATGAACAGATTAGTATGCGTAAAAAAACATGGTATGCTAGCTCCATCCTGGTGGCGCAGTGGACTAATACCATGAATAGAAAACAGACGATTATAGGTTCGATTAATGCTGTGTCACAATAAAACATGAATGTGTTTGCATGAATAATGCCTAAAGAAATGCATCTGTATGTGTCCTATCTGTGTCTGGAGTTCAAAATTAGATAGCAGTGTTCATAAAAATTGTATTGAAACATTCAGTGAAAGTTTTACGGAAGTTATTCAAATAACCAATGATTTCCGTTCTCAGAACGTTAATAAAACCTCCCAGGAAAACTTTCAAGGAACCAGAGTAAAACCTCCCTGCAACCTTAAAATAAACGTTCTCAGAACAGGTGAAATTTTAACTTCTGTTCTCAGATTGTTTAAAAAACATTCAGTTTTACCGGTCAGGAACAGAATGGCTTCATTTCCACAACCAATGTGAAACCAATAACATGCAGCATTAAAGAGACAATTATTTATTGATTTTTATTCGGATCCTCATTAGCTGTGAAGAAGCAGAAGCTAATCTTCCCAGGGTCCTCACAAAACATAGAAAATGACAAAATACAGAACACTAATGGACAAGAACAGCAACACAAATTTAAAGTAAGAACACTACGACAAAAGAACAATACGACTATTTAAAATGAACCTTATTTGGAATAGAAGTCTCCCCTCAGGCCCCTAGACACCAGAGCCTTGGATTCAGTGGATTCAGCACCATGGACAGCAGCCCTATACACAGCACCATTGACAGGGTAGCTAAAGTGAAGTAGGGTTAGCACAGAAAACTCCTACCTAGATCCAGGTCTTAAAGAACCAGGTAGCCTGTTGGCCAAGGAAGGGCAAAGACTAGTCTAATTTTGTTAATTAATTTGACAGGGCACTACAATATAGCTGCGGGACTCTACACATTTCCTAAATTGGAATTAAAAATTAAAAACTTTTACCATTAATGCTACACCTCTCTCTCTCTCTCGCTCTCTCTCTCTCTCTCGCTCTGTCTCTATTTCTCTCTGTCCACCGTCTCTCTCTCTCTCCCTCCCTCTTTCTATCAGTCCCTCTCTCTACCTCCCTATTTCTCTCAGTCCCTCTTTCTCTCTCTTGCTCGCATACAGTATCCTACCTCTTTCTCTCTCACACTCGCTCATTCCCCCCTCTCTCTCTCTCTGCCCCCCCTCTCGCTGCCCCCCCCTGCCCCCCCCCCCTCGCCAATGTCCTTTAATGAACCGCTAATCTTGTCCAGAAACCAATTTATCACTGTTTCCTTTCCTAACCTCACTCGTTCTGATGCCTTACTGAAGCTGTCCACTATCTCGCCAATTACTTCCCAACTGCCAATACCACTGCACCTCCCTACAGTCAGTGTCTATGTTGAGCCATTCATTCATTAATTCATCAAAACACATCATAATGCATTCATTCATCCAACAATTTGGGGTCGGCAAAGGAAGGATGTGGTATGAAATCATTTCATTACATAACTTCATGTAAAATCCACACACATGCATGTATTCACACACACACACACACACACCACCAAATTCTATCAGAAACTGTTCTAAACTTTTACCATTTCCCATTTTCCCAGGCCCTTATCTCTCGGAGAGGAGACATAAGCAGCGCCATGGCTGCTGCTGCCAGCTTGTCGGATTTGAAGTTTATTAAGTATATCAAACCAGGGCCGACCCCCTAAGGGAACATTTGCAATCCAAAGCTCTGCTTGCCTTCACTGCCACACACAAGCTGTCACAAACACTCCACTTAATTTGCAAAGCAGCACACGGAGGGGAAAATAGGAAACAAGTGTCACCTAAATCAGCCTGAATGCTGCTGGTGTTACTGTAAGGAGAGAGAGTAAGGGCCTTAGAGTCTAATGTGTTTTGAATGTATGGATTTGAATGTCTGTATGAAGCTATATTCATTTTTGATAAATACAGTTTGAACAACACAAAGGTGTCACCACAGGTGTCAACTATGAGGAAAAGGATAGGCTAGTCAGGCAGACAGCAGCAAGTGTGTATGTGTGCATGAGGGTGTCTGCGTCTGTGTCCGTTGGCTGTCTCCCATCCTAAAATGATAACCGGATTTACATTAAAAGTCAACATGTACTAAACAATTGAATCTATGTGTGAATCACAATGTTAAAATGATCTTGAGATAGAATAATAACTTTTCAATAGGAAAAAAGGATTGGTTATCAGGAATCATGCAATTTATTACAGCCTTTGTTTTTACAACTACAGACTAATTACATTCGCCGTGATGGTTATTTCATAAGCTTGTCTCGCTTGGCTAGGGGAGATGAATTGGCTTCCTGGTGAAGACATTAGCCATTTTCATAGTCAACCCAGTGTGTGGAGATAGCCTTTTGAGATACAGTAGATAAAGAGTTCTAGCATGGTTATGGGACTGACTCTTATGGCGATCAGACTGGTGATATCACCTCTGTAACGTCAGTCACGTAAAACTGTCATGGCAAACTTTACTTAAACACTTTATCTTCCAAGATAGCGTAGCAGTGCGGTCGTGTTCTCTTGTGTGTCCATGTAAATAGCCAGTTTTTTGTATTTCTTTTGTATTTTACGTATATATTTCCCTATCACACTTTTCATCCTTCTACTAAATATACTTTCCTGCAACCCGCCTCACTCAATGTAGAACGGATTCTATTCTCTACTCACCTTTATCTAGAATCTCCAGTTGAAACTAGCCAGCCAGCTAACTAGCTAACTAGCTACTTGCTATTAGCCACCGTTAGCGGTTTTCACCCAGAACATCGGATTTTCTGCCGGAATAACTGAATCACTGGACCTTAACACCGGATCTAGCTAGCCGCAACTGAATGGATGTCGAATGGATGTTGCTGTAGGCTAATCACCACTGCCCCCGTAGCACCAGTTAGCCTTGAGCCTTGAGCTGTCTACCGGACGGGAGTAGCCAGCTAACCAGCTAACTAGCTACTTGCTATTACCCACCGTTAGCGGCTTTTTCTCCATTGTCCGTGGCCTGCACTACCTACCAGCTAGCTCTAGCCTGGACTATTATCGGCCAGTCTGCACTGTCTGCACAGCGAGTTATCGACCCAGAACCTATCGGATTTTCTGCCGGAATCACTGAATCACTGGACCTTTAACACTGGATAATCGCAACTAGCTAGCTGCAACCAAATGAATGTTGTTTTTGGCTAATCAGCCTTGAGCTAGCCTTGAGTCAAGCACATCTCCCGGCTATCTACCTCTCTGTCAACCGGACGGGACCTCCTAGAGTCGACACGGAGCCCTGCTGATCCATCAATACTGGTCTGCCGACGTAATAATTTGTGGTTTCAACAGGCTTCCCGTTGTGACGACCACGAAGATCCAACTGCTAGCCCCGGCCCGCTAGCACACGCAAACTACAACCGTGCTTCCTGCTCGCTGTGCTGAAGCACCAATTTGAACTGCTCTCGGACTCACATATTGCTGTTCACTGGACCTTATGATCACTCAGCTGCACAGCTGATGCCTGCTGGACTGTTCCTTTACACGGTACCCTGTCCTGTTTATTCTGTTTAGCCTCAGCCCAAACTTTATCGCCATTACCAGTTGTTGTCTTAGCTCTCTCTAATAACACCTGTGATTGCTTTATGCCTCTCTCCTATGTCAATATGCCTTGCCTATTGCTGTTCCAGTGAGTTCTTATTATACAATTTCACTGTAGAACCCCAAGTCCCTCTCAAACTGCCTCAAATAGTTCCTTTGTTCCACCCCCCATACACGCCGAGGCCGGCTCAATCGGTGCCTCCAGTGATGCTATCTCTTTCATTGTTACCCAACGCTTAGGTTTACCTCCACTGTACTCATATCCTTCCATATCCTTGTCTGTACATAATGCCCTGAATCTTTTCTACAACGCCCGGAAATCTGCCCCCTTTATTTTCTGTACCCAATGCACTAGAAGACCAGTTCTTAAAGCCTTTAGCCGTATCCTTATTCTAGTCCTCCTCTGTTCCTCTGGTGATGTAGAGGCTAACCCAGGCCCTGCAACCCCCAGTATCACTCCTACTCCCCAGGAGCTATCATTTGTTGACTTCTGTAACCGTAAAAGCCTTGGTTTTCTGCACGTTAACATCAGAAGCCTCCTTCCTAAGTTTGAGTTATTCACTGCGTTAGCACACTCCGCCAACCCTGATGTTCTAGCAGTGTCTGAATCCTGGCTTTGGAAGGCCACCAAAAATTCTGGAATGTCCATCCCCAACTACAACATTTTCCATCTAGATAGAACTGCCAAAGGGGGTGGAGTTGCAATCTACTGTAGAGATAGCCTGCAGAGCTCTATCATACTATCCAGGTCTGTGCCCATACAGTTTGAGCTTCTACTTCTAAAAATCCACCTTTCCAGAAATAAGTCTCTCACTGTTGCCGCTGGCTACAGACCCCCCTCAGCCCCCAGCTGTGCCCTGGACACCATATGTGAATTGATTGCCCCCCATTTATCCTCAGAGTTCGTACTGCTTGGTGACCTAAATTGGGATATGCTTAACACCCCGGCCATCCTACAATCCAAACTAGATGCCCTCAATCTCGCACAAATTATCAACGAACCTACCAGGTACAACCCTAAATCCGTAAACATGGGTACCCTCATAGATATCATCCTAACTAACTTACCCTCTAAATACACCTCCGCTGTCTTCAACCAGGATCTCAGCGATCACTGCCTTATTGCCTGCGTCCATAACGGGTTTGCGGTCAAACGACCACCTCTCATCACTTTCAAACGCTCCCTAAAACACTTTAGCGAGCAGGCCTTCCTAATTGACCTGGCCCAGGTATCCTGGATGGATATAGATCTCATTCCATCAGTAGAGGATGCCTGGTTGTTCTTTAAAAGTAATTTCCTCTCAATCTTAAATAAACATGCCCCATTCAAAAAAGACAGAACTAAGAACAGATATAGCCCCTGGTTCTCCTCAGACTTGACTGCCCTTGATCAGCACAAAAACATCCTGTGGCGTACTGCATTAGCATCAAATAGCCCCCGAGATATGCAACTTTTCATGGAAGTTAGGAACCAATATACACAAGCAGTTAGGAAAGCAAAGGCTAACTTCTTCAAACAGAAATGTGCATCCTGTAACACTGTAAAGTCCATGGAGAATAAGAGCACCTCCTCCCAGCTGCCCACTGCACTGAGGCTAGGAAACACTATCACCACCGATAAATCTACAATAATCGAGAATTTCAACAAGCATTTTGCTACGGCTGGCCATGCTTTCCACCTGGATACCACTACCCCGGCCACCAGCTCTGCACCTTCCGCTGCAACTTGCCCATGCCCCCCCCCCCCCCCCCCCCCGCTTCTCCTTCACACAAATTCAGAGAGCTGATGTTCTGAAAGAGCTGCAAAATCTGGACCCCTACAAATCATCTGGGCTAGACAATCTGGACCCTTTCTTTCTAAAACTAGCCACCGAAATTGTCGCAACCCCTATTACTAGCCTGTTCAACCTCTCTTTCGTAATGTCTGAGATCCCCAGAGATTGGAAAGCTGCGGCGGTCATCCCCCTCTTCAAAGGGGGTGACACTCTGGATCCAAACTGTTACAGACCTATATCCATCCTGCCCTGCCTTTCGAAAGTTTTTGAAAGCCAAGTTAACAAACAGATCACCGACCATTTCGAATCCCACCGTACCTTCTCCGCTATGCAATCCGGTTTCCGAGCTCAAGGTCCTAAACGATATTATAACCACGATCGATAATAGACAGTACTGTGCAGCCGTCTTCATCGACCTGGCCAAGGCTTTCGACTCTGTCAACCACCGCATTCTTATTGGCAGACTAAATAGCCTTGGTTTCTCAAATGACTGCCTCGCCTGGCTCACCAACTACTTCTCAGATCAATGTGTCAAATCGGAGTTCAATGTGTCAAATCGGAGGGCCTGTTGTCTGGACCTATGGCAGTCTATGGGGGTGCCACAGGGTTCAATTCTTGGGCCGACTCTTTTCTCCGTGTATATCAATGATGTCGCTCTTGCTGCTGGTGACTCTCAGATCCACCTCTACGCAGACGACACCATTTTGTATACATCTGGCCCTTCATTTGACACTGTGTTAACAAACCTCCAAATTAGCTTCAATGCCATACAACACTCCTTCAGTAGCCTCCAACTGCTCTTAAACATTAGTAAAACTAAATGCATGCTCTTCAATCGAACGCTGCTGGCACCCGCCCACCCGACTAGAATCACTACTCTCGACGGGTCTGACCTAGAGTATGTGGACAACTACAAATACCTAGGTGTCTGGTTAGAATGTAAACTCTCCTTCCAGACTCACATTAAGAATCTCCAATCCAAAGTTAAATCTAGAATCGGCTTCCTATTTCGCAACAAAGCCTCCTTCACTCATGCTGCCAAACATGCCCTCGTAAAACGGACTATCCTACCGATCCTTGACTTCGGCGATGTCATTTACAAAATAGCCTCCAACACTCTACTCAGCAAATTGGATGTAGTCTATCACAGCGCCATCCGTTTTGTCACCAAAGCCCCATATACTACCCACCACTGTGACCTGTACGCTCTTGTTGGCTGGTCCTCACTACATATTCGTCGCCAAACCCACTGGCTCCAGGCCATCTATAAATCACTGCTAGGCAAATCCCTGCCTTATCTTAGCTCATTGGTGACCATAGCAACACCCACCCGTAGTATGCGCTCCAGCAGGTATATCTCACAGGTCATCCCCAAAGCCAACACCTCCTTTGGCCGCCATTCCTTCCAGTTCTCTGCTGCCAATGACTGGAACATATTGCACAAATCTCTGAAGCTGGAGACTCTTATCTCCCTCACTAACTTTAAGCATCAGTTGTCAGAGCACCTTACCGATCACTGCACCTGTACACAGCCCATCTGAAATTAGCCCACCCAACTACCTCATCCCCATATTGTTATTTATTTTGCTCATTTGCACCCCAGTATCTCTATTTGCACATCATCTCTTGCACATCTATCATTCCAGTGTTAATACTAATTGTAATTATTTTGCACTATAGCCTATTTATTGCCTTACCTCCATAACTTGCTACATTTGCACACACTGTATATATTTTATTTTGTATTTTTTGACTTTATGTTTTGTTTTACCCCATAAGTAACTCTGTGTTGTTGTTTTTATCGCACTGCTTTGCTTTATCTTGGCCAGGTCGCAGTTGTAAATGAGAACTTGTTCTCAACTGGCTTACCTGGTTAAATAAAGCTGAAATAAAAACAAATAAATAATTATCTATATTATAAACAGTTCTCATTCCCTCCCTCTGTTTCTCTCTCCTCTCTCCATCTCGCCTCCATCCCTCCGTCTCTGTCTCCCTCTCCTTTACTTTCATCTCTGTCTATCCTCGATTGTTAACACATACAGACACACACCCCTCTGGGGTTTCAGCTAAACATTGATTGAGAATCTCTAACCCCCCCCCCCCCTCCCCCCCCCCCCCCCCCCTCTCCCCTGACCTCAAAGTCCGATGGACATGGCAAAGCAACAGAATAACTTTACCATTATACACTTTCCTTTGATCTCTCAATTGCAGAAATGTGTTTATCCCCCCTTCTCCTCCTCTTACAATGTCAGACCTTAACCAGCTCATGGAAAATAAACTCACTGTCTCCTAAAATGAACAAAGCCTCATTCTCTACATGTAACAAAGTGGACTTGTGCCTGAAGCAACATCTCTCTCTCTCTCTCTCTCTCTCTCTCTCTCTCTCTCTCTCTCTCTCTCTCTCTCTCTCTCTCTCTCTCTCTCTCTCTCTCTCTCTCTCTCTGTCTCTCTCTCTCTCTCTATTAAAGGTAAAAGGAAACTAGCCCTCCACGGATGCTCTGCTCCCTCAGGTCCTTTTATTTCATTTTTGAATTTTATTCAGATTCGCATTTGGAAAATAGTCTGGCGTTCTATCAAAGGGAGTGCTCTTGAATGTAAGGAGACATACACATCTGCATATATTGGCGAATTTCAATGGTTCCTTGCAATGTGCGGTGCAAAACAAGCAAGGCTTAGTGTTGAGGTTAATCCGAGACTCAATATAGCAGTGAAAAGAACAGGTGTCATGCATGTTTTTGACTCTATCTAGCCCGTGACATCAAATCTGCGTCTTGCCTTTAAAGATAAATACATACTATGTCCTAATGCCATGCATTTCTCTAATGTCTTTCCATTTTGTAGTAATGTGGCACCAGTACGGAGGTATTTATGTGTTTTGTTAAAACATATTTCCATATTTAAATATGAGAAGAAGTTATTTGCATACGCTAGATATACACTTACATGTATGATTAAGTAAACGTAAGCCATGTAAGCTGTTTTTTTTTATGTAGAAATCTGAAGCAAACGTCAAGGGTTAACGCCCTCACAGGCTTAAGAAACAAGGTGAATACCAATGCTTTTAAAGCAAATTATTCATAGCTTTTGACATTTTAACACTTCCAAAGCTGACAACATATGCTGCAACACGTGCTGCAGTTGGAATCTTAAGCAGTTTGGTTTGGTGTTATACTGCTTTGACATCCTTATAATAATTAATCTACTTTTGGTTTTTCACCTTATGTTATGTTATGTTATGTTAAAACATTTAATTTCTCTCATATTTATCTGCCAATCCATGTGAGAAATTATTACAGTAGGAATTACATCTGTTGTCAGGGAGAGTATAGGTAATCCTATCAGTTTTATACGCTACATTTCAACCTTAAATGTTATACAGTACAACAAATGTTACACCGTTCTGAGCAACCCCAAGTGTGCCAGTGCTGGGCAAATGTGCAACCAGTTGGGAAACTGGTTGAGACATACTGCCATAGCTTACCCCATCAGTCATCATTACCAACACAACAAACCTTCATTGATCGTCAACCCCCTACAACCTTTATACACCTTTATAGAGCTCTTAACCCAAAACCAAACCAACATTAAAAGACCGATCAATCAAAAAAGAGCCCTTAACCCTTCAAGGGTGAAGATGTATTTTGATTTCTAAGAAAGGAGCTGTTTCCACTTTAGCCCTGCATTAAGACTCCAGGGGTTGGCTACAGAGGACTGCTGTGGTAGAGACCAGCCTATAGTCCTGATACTCGTATTAATGCACGACCATCGCTCTCCCTGCATGTAAATGTTTTCATTACAGGCAGAGCGCAGACAATTTCTCTGCCTATATATGTGGACGCTCGCCACCAAGCGCCTTTTCTTAAGGGAAAAGTAAAGCATGACAAATTGAAATAAATGAGAGTGGAGAGGAGGGGAGAGAAGAGGAGTGGAGAGGTGAACGAGGACAGGGCCTTCTCTCCTTCTCTTCATCTAGCCAAGAAGAGAGTATTCCTCTATGTATTCCTCCACAGCCTTGGTTCTGTTTCTTTCACTCTCCCTCTCCAATTCCTTTATTATTTATCTATGTGTTTATGTAAGTGTCAGGCTATGTCTGCACAGTGAGGGGTAATTGACTTGTTGTTGTCCATGCCCTTCCTAGAGCACGTGCTGACAAGGATGGAAATGGGAGTTTTTATGTGTTCAAAGTATGTACTTCTTTAAAGTTTTGAACGTCTTGCGCTATACCCTGTCATTTCAAAAGACCCTAAAAACCAACTCTATATATCCTATTCTGGACTATAAGTGTACAGTCCAGAAAAGTTATCTTATGCTATGTATTTGGTATACCATATTATATATTTCTGTAATGGTCAGTTTTATCTTTGTACACATATGCTGTGCAAAGGTATGCAGTGAACTGAAACATACAATTAATACAATAAATACTCTCTGATATAATAAAGGTTAAAGAAATGTAATGTAATTATTATCACGCTCTTAAATTGGATTATCTTCTTTGGATCACTGCAATCTGTGATTGTTTATCTGTGATTTGCCATGGGGTTTTGACCATTTGAGTTCCAAAGGAATGACCAGTCAAGGAAGATATACACTGAGTGTACAAAGCATTAGGAACCTAATATTGAGTTGCACCCCCATTTGCCCTCAGAACAGCCTCAATTCATCGGGGCATGGACTCTACAAGGTGCCGAAAGGCTTCCACAGGAATGCTGGCCCATGTTGACTCCAATGCTTCCCAATGGTGGTGGTGGACCATTCTTAGTACACACGGGAAACTGTTGAGTGTGAAAAACCCAGCAGCGTTGAAGTTCTTGACACACAATACCAGTGCGCCTGGCATCTAATACCATACCCTGTTCAAAGGCACTTAAATATTTTGTCTTGCCCTTTCACCCTCTGAATGGCACACATACATAATCCATGTCTCAATTGTCTCAAGGCTTAAAAATCCTTCTTTAACCTGTCTCCTCCCCTTCATCTACACTGATTGAAGTGGATTTAACAAGTGACATCAATAAGGGATCATAGCTTTCACTTGGATTCACCTGGTATCTCGCAGATCAATAACCGAGTGGGAAATGCGCTTAGCCCCTTGTTTATCTCATAGGATCGTGAGATAAACCTGAATTCTGAAGTGGATAAGAAAGTTAATGCAACAGGTGTACACGCAGACGTACAAGCACACACAGACCCATCCCCCCCCAAAACACACACTCCCACCCTCCCCCTTAGCCTCAAACCCTTCCCATCACTGAAGTCTCACTGACATTCTGACACTGCAGGTGTGTTACCACAGCAACAAGCTCTTTCATCTGCAGCAGGGCTGATATCCTCATTTCATATGCAGATACCGTGCCGCACTCTCGCTCGACAAGTCAATCATACTTTCATCTAATTTCTTTCTTCTGATTGGCTTGTTCTTCACATGCCCTCCTTCTAAGTATTGACCTTCATACACGGTTGACTGCTGAATGACAATGAGGCGAGAACCACCTGTATTCGTACTCTCTCTGTGTGTGTGTGTGTGTGTGTGTGTGTGTGTGTGTGTGTGTGTGTGTGTGTGTGTGTGTGTGTGTGAGAGAGAGAGAGAGCGAGAGAGAGAGAGAGAGTTGTTACACCTGTTGCATACTTGAATGTCCTACCATTGCAGGACTTTGTCAAGGAAAACCAATGATACAGGTGATTATGATGGCATACAATTTCAAGAGGGGAAGGTGCAGGAGATTTCAATGTTATGCTATGGTTTATCAACACATTATTATAGAGAAAATGATACAATCTAAATGTAACTCTAATTTGACCAATAGACAATCCACCTCTTTCCATCTACAAATAAAAAAGCTGGGCTGATGGGTAGTCATACTAAGAACAAATGGACAGAAGGACAAAAATAGACCCAGAAGACAGATAATCAGTCAAATGGGTCATTACTGTCTGTGTCCATTCCTTGGCGAATGAGGGATGTTCAATATAACGATTTGACTAACCATGTATTTACATACAGTGCCTTCAGAAAGTACTCATACCCCTTGACTAATACCACATTTTGTTGTGTTACAGCCTGAATTCAAAATGGATGACATTTTAAAAAATCCTCACCCATCTACACACAATACTCCATAATGACACATTTATTGAAAATGAAATACAGAAATATCTCATGTACATCAGTGTTCGCACTCCAAATTGAGCTCAGGTGCATCCCATTTCCTTTGATCATCATTGAGATATCACTACAACTTCATTGGAGTCCACCTGTGGCCAATTAAATTGTTTGGACATGATTTAGAAAGAAACACACCTGTCTAAGGTCCCACAGTTGACAATGCATGTCAGAGCAGGAACTATACCATGAGCCAAATACAGGCAAATCCTTGATGAGAACCTGCTTCAGAGTGCAAATGACCTTAGACTAGGGCGAAGATTTACATTCCAACAGGACAATGACCCCAAGCATACAAAGCAACACTGGAACAACACTGGCAAATGGGTTTTCCAAATGGACAATGACCCAAAACATAATAATATACCATTTAGCAGACGCTTTTATCCAAAGCAACTTACAGTCATGTGTGCATACATTTTTATGTATGGGTGGTCCCAGGGATTGAACCCACTACCCTGGCATTACAAGCGCCATGCTCTACCAATTGAGCTACAGAGGACCACAACTTCCAAAGTTGTGGCAAATGGCTTAAGGACAACAAAGTCAAGGTATTGGAGTGGCCATCACAAAGCCCTGACCTCAATCCTATAGAAAATGTGTGGGCAGAACTGAAAAAGCGTGTGCGAGCAAGGATGCCTACAAACCTGACTCAGTTACACCAGCTCAGGAGGAATGGGCCAAAATTCACCCAACTTACTGTGGGAAGCTTGTGGAAGGCTACCCGGAATGTTTGACCCAAGTTAAACTATTTAAAGGCAATGCTACCAAATAATAATTGAGTGTATGTAAACTTCTGACCCACTGGGAATGTGATGAAAGAAATAAAAGCTGAAATAAATCATTCTCTCTACTATTATTCTGACATTTCACATTCTTAAAATAAAGTGGTGATTCTAACTGACCTAAGACAGGGAATTTTTACTAGGATTAAATGTCAGGAATTGTGAAAAACTGAGTTTAAATGTATTTGGCTAAGGTGTATGTAAACTTCCGACTTCAACTGTACATTTGGTGATTTGTTTTCTTCAATTTCAGTTAATAATAGTGTTGTCACGATACCAGAATTTTGAGTTCGATACCGATACCAGGTTTAGTATCATGATACTGTCAGAACGCTGAGTGTGGATGTGGTGCAGGGAATCAAGCGCAGGAACAAGGGTGTTCGTCAACAGACTTTAGTAATCCAAAATAGAACTCCAAACAGGTGAATAGCCAACCCAACCGGGAGGCAAGAACAAATTACGCACACACACAACAGTGCGTAAAAACAAGAAAAGGCGCACGCAGTGCGGACTCTCGACAACAAACAATACGAGAGAGAAAACCCATCAACAGAAACAGCTGACATAACAATCACACATAACACCTGACCCAACACACGATAACTAAATAGGAAACAAAATAAAACACTAACAAGGGACAGGTGTACAAACAGACAAAACCAAACAAACATGAAACATCGAACGGTGGCAGCTAGTACTCCGGGGACGACGACCGCCGAAGCCTGCCCGAACAAGGAGGAGGAGCAGCCTCGGCCGAAACCGTGACAGTACCCCCGCCTTGACGCGCGGCTCCAGCCGTGCGCCGATCCCGGCCTCGGGGACGACCAGGACGACGCGGAGCAGGGCGCGTAGAGTGACCCCGATGGAACTCGGTCAGCAGGGACAGGTCTAATATGTCCCTCCTCGGCACCCAGCACCGCTCCTCCGGGCCGTACCCCTCCCACTCCACGAGATATTGGAGACCCCCCATCCGGCGTCTCGAATCAAGGATGGACCTCACAGTGTACGCCGGAGCCCCCTCGATGTCCAATGGGGGCGGAGGAGTCTCCTCTATCTCATAGTCCTGGAGTGGACCAGCTACCACCGGCCTGAGGAGAGACACATGGAACGAGGGGTTAATATTCCTGTAATCAATAGGCAGTTCTAACCTGTAACACACCTCGTTCAACCTCCTCAGGACTTTGAATTGCCCCACAAACCGCCGACCCAGCTTCCGGCAGGGCAGGCGGAGGGGCAGGTTTCTGGTCGAGAGCCAGACTCGATCTCCAGGTGCGTATACAGGCCCCTCACTGCGGTGGAGATCGACGCTCGTCTTATGCCGACGGATGGCCCGCTGCAGATGGACGTGGGCAGCGTTCCATGTCTCCTCCGAGCGCCGCACCCACTCATCCACCGCAGGGGCCTCGATCTGGCTCTCGTGCCAAGGTGCCAGAACCGGCTGGTACCCTAACACACACTGGAAAGGGGTTAGTTGGGTGGAGGAGTGGCGGAGAGAGTTCTGCGCCATCTCGGCCCACGGAACGTATCTCACCCACTCCTCCGGCCGGCCCTGGCAATAAGACCTCAGAAACCTACCCACATCCTGGTTGACACGTTCAACCTGCCCATTACTCTCCGGGTGGTAACCCGAGGTAAGGCTCACCGAAACCCCCAACCGTTCCATAAAGGCTCTCCACACTCTGGAGGTGAACTGGGGGCCTCGATCAGACACTATATCCTCGGGTACCCCGTAATGCCGGAAGACATGGGTAAACAGAGCCTCAGCGGTCTGTAGGGCAGTAGGGAGACCCGGCATGGGAAGGAGACGACAGGCCTTCGAGAACCGATCCACAACGTCCAGGATGGTAGTACTCCCCTGTGAGGGGGGAAGGTCTGTAACAAAGTCCACCGAGAGGTGGGACCAGGGTCGTTGTGGAACGGGCAGGGGTTGTAGCTTACCCCTGGGCAAATGTCTGGGCGCCTTACACTGTGCACACACCGAACAGGAGGAGACATAAACCCTCACATCCCTGGCTAACGTTGGCCACCAGTACTTAGTGCTAAGGCAGTGAACTGTCCGGCCGATACCTGGATGTCCAGAGGAGGGGGACGTATGAGCCCAATAAATGAGGCGATCGCGTACCTCGAGCGGAACGTACGTCCGACCCACTGGACACTGTGGAGGACTTGGGTCGGTGCGTAACGCCCGCTCGATCTCTGCATCGACCTCCCATACCACCGGTGCCACCAGACAAGACTTTGGTAGTATGGGAGTGGGCTCAACGGACCTCTCCTCCGTGTCATACCGCCGAGACAGGGCATCTGCCTTCCTGTTCTGGGACCCAGGGATGTAAGTGATTTTAAACACAAACCGGGCTAGAAACATAGTCCAGCGGGCCTGGCGAGGATTCAGTCTCCTAGCTGCCCGGATGTACTCCAGGTTACGGTGGTCCGTCAAAATGAGGAAAGGGTGTTGAGCCCCCTCAAGCCAATGCCTCCACACCTTTAGGGCCTGTACCACGGCTAACAGCTCCCTGTCCCCTACGTCATAATTCCGCTCCGCCGGACTGAGCTTCTTAGAATAAAAGGCACAGGGGCGGAGCTTAGGTGGTGTGCCAGACCGTTGTGAGAGGACGGCCCCAATACCGGCCTCGGACGCGTCTACCTCTACCTGGAATGGTAAAGCGGGATCCGGATGCGCCAACACCGGCGCCGAGGTAAACAGGTCCTTCAGTCTCCCAAAAGCCCTGTCCGCCTCAGCAGACCACCGCAAGCGCACCGGACCCCCCTTCAACAGAGACGTTATGGGAGCTGCCACCTGTCCAAAACCCTGAATAAACCTCCGGTAATAATTCGCAAAACCCAAGACCTGTTGCACCTCTTTCACAGTGGTTGGGGTTTGCCAATTACGCACAGCTGACACCCGGTCAACCTCCATCTTCACCCCTGACACAGACAACTGATAACCCAAAAAGGAGACCGACTTCTGAAAGAACAGACATTTCTCTGCCTTGACATATAGGTCATGCTCCAACAGTCTCCTCAACACTCGGCGCACCAGGGCTACATGCTCAGCTCGGGTAGAACTGTACACCAGGATATCGTCTATGTACACGACTACTCCCTGCCCCTGCATGTCCCGGAAAATCTCATCTACAAAGGATTGGAAGACTGAGGGAGCATTCATTAACCCATATGGCATGACGAGATACTCGTAATGACCGGAGGTCGTGCTAAATGCTGTCTTCCATTCATCGCCCTCTCTAATGCGCACCAAGTTATATGCGCTCCTGAGATCCAATTTTGTGAAGAACTGAGCACCGTGTAATGACTCCGTCATAGTCGCAATCAGAGGAAGTGGATAACTGTACTTCACCGTAATCTGATTGAGACCGCGGTAATCAATACACGGGCGCAAACCTCCATCTTTTTTCTTCACAAAAAAGAAGCTCGAGGAAGCGGGTGAAGTGGAGGCCCGTATGTATCCCTGTCTCAGAGACTCGGCGATGTAAGTTTCCATCGCCTTCCTCTCCTCTTGAGACAAGGGATACACATGGCTCCGCGGGAGGGCTGCTCCTGACTGGAGATCTATCGCACAATCCCCCTGTCTATGAGGCGGCAGCTGCGCCGCCCTAGTCTTACTAAACACCAGTTTCAAATCCTCATACTCGGGGGGAATATGCAGTGCTGGCATTAGATTCGGACTTTCCACCGAGGTCGCCACTATGGAAACACCCAGACACAGCCCCTCGCACTGAGCAGACCACCCTTTAAGAGCTTTCTCTCGCCACGAAATAGTAGGGTCATGGGTAATCAACCAGGGAAGCCCCAGCACCACCGGATACGCAGGAGAGTCAATCAGATAGAGCTGAATCGTCTCCTCATGACCCCCCTGCGTCACCATCTTAAGGGGCGCTGTGACCTCCCTAATCAACCCAGATCCTAATGGACGGCTATCTAGGGCATGTACAGGGAAAGGCTGATCAACGGGAAGGAGAGGAATCCCTAACTCTACACAGAACTGGCGATCTACAAAATTCCCAGCTGCGCCTGAATCTACTAGCGCCTTATGCTGGGAACGAGGTGCAACCTGTGGAAAACAAACAGGCAAGGTTATGTGAACGACAGAAAGCTCTGGGTAAGTAGGGCGCCTACTCACCTGGGAGGACTCCCCAATGTGTGGCCTGCCTTCACCTCCACCGGGGGACCTTCCCCAACACCTAGCCGCGGTGTGCCCTCCACGGCCACAGTTGGTGCAGGGAACGGCCCCCCTCGAGTTCCTACTCCTCCGTTCTCTAGCGCCAGCACCTCCGAGCTCCATAGGGCTCGGCTCGGAGGTGCCGGAAGGTGGAATGGGCAACCCCCACCCGGGACGTCCACGGGTGGCGAGCAGGGTGTCCAGCCGAATGGCCATGTCGACCAGTTGGTCAAACGACAACGTGGTATCCCTGCACGCCAACTCTCTCTGGACGTCCTCCCGGAGGCTGCAGCGGAAGTGGTCTATGAGGGCCCGCTCATTCCACCCTGCATCTGCCGCTAGAGTCCGGAACTCCAAAGCAAAATCCTGTGCGCTCCTCATCCCCTGTCGGAGGTAGAACAGACGCTCCCCCGCCGCCTTCCCTTCTGGTGGATGGTCAAACACGGCACGGAAGCGGCGGGAGAACTCTGCATAGGTAATAGTAGCGGCGTCTATTCTCCTCCATTCGGCGTTGGCCCACTCCAACGCCTTGCCGGTGAGACAGGAGATGAGGGCGGAGACGCTCTCGTGTCCCGAGGGCGCCGGGTGTACGGTGGCGAGGTAGAGCTCCACTTGCAGCAGGAACCCTTGACACCCGGCAGCGGAGCCGTCGTACGCCCTCGGGAGCGAGAGCCGAATCCCGCTGGGTTCCGGAAGGGGGACAGGAGGACTGACCGATGGGGATGGTCCGGTAGGTGGGGGCGTGGGTACCCCGCTGCTTTCCCATCGGTGGAGAGTGTTCATCACCCGATCCAGGGCGTGACCGATCTGGTTGATCCTGTCCTCCTGCCCACGAAGACGGTCCTCCATAATGTCCGTTGGCGCGGTTGCTCCTGCTGATTCCATGGGTTGATGTGTGATTCTGTCAGAACGCTGAGTGTGGATGTGGTGCAGGGAATCAAGCGCAGGAACAAGGGTGTTCGTCAACAGACTTTAGTAATCCAAAATAGAACTCCAAACAGGTGAATAGCCAACCCAACCGGGAGGCAAGAACAAATTACGCACACACACAACAGTGCGTAAAAACAAGAAAAGGCGCACGCAGTGCGGACTCTCGACAACAAACAATACGAGAGAGAAAAGCCATCAACAGAAACAGCTGACATAACAATCACACATAACACCTGACCCAACACACGATAACTAAATAGGAAACAAAATCAAACACTAACAAGGGACAGGTGTACAAACAGACAAAACCAAACAAACATGAAACATCGAACGGTGGCAGCTAGTACTCCGGGGACGACGACCGCCGAAGCCTGCCCGAACAAGGAGGAGGAGCAGCCTCGGCCGAAACCGTGACAGATACTTGAAACCATCACAATACTAACTACCAAAACGATACCAAAACGATTCCATGTCAAGAAAAGAAGGCATATTAAGTCACAGAATGGCACTTGATATCCAGATTGATAAACTCAGTTACTGCTCTGTTCAATAGTTGGTCATCTTTTGAGTTCAACATTAGAATTGTTTTATGTCAATGTTTTTTCAGAGACAGCCATGTATGCATTAATGAATCAATTATACAATCATACAAACAATTTGAATTTGTTTTTAACAGTCTAACTACATAACAACATAATGGTAATCATTCATTTGATTGGTAAATCTCTATTGATGAACTGATCCTCCTGAACTGATCCTCCCGAGTGGCGCAGTGGTCTAAGGCACTGCATCGCAGTGCTAGCTGTGCCACTAGAGATCCTGGTTTGAATCCAGGCTCTGTCGTAGCCGGCCGCAACCGGGAGACCCATGGGATGGTGCACAATTAGTCCAGGGTAGGGGAGGGATTGGCCGGCAGGGATGTAGCTCAGTTGCTAGAGCATGGTGTTTGCAACGCCAGGGTTGTGGGTTTGATTCCCATGGGGGGCCAGTATGAAAAATAAATAAAAATTATGCGCTCACTAACTGTAAGTCACTCTGGATAAGAGTGTCTGCTAAATGACTAAAAATGTAATGAACTGGGTAAATCAATATGTAGCCTAGGCCTATTCACAATACAGGTAGAATGCATATTCAATAGGAGTGTGTGCATGCATTGAGTTATGGAGTTGATTTCATGGGGCTACAGATGACAATCTGTTTCCCTTCCATTTGGGGCTTATTTTATTGTACTGATCATCAACATCTGCATGGAAGAAGCTTATTTTATAAGTGTGCGCTGTCTCTTTAACCAGTAATGATGTCATTCACAAGGCAAGAGGAGTAGATCATATTTGGGAAAGACATGAGAAAGAGACCGATTAAGTGAATTAAATATGTTTTAGTGGCAATCAACTTTGAATTCAGCATATTTTGTGATATGGTTTGCGTATTATCCCAAACAAAGTACTAGGGGTAGTGAATTGATGTTGGCTTCAGCTGTAAGCTAGCAAGGAATGTTAGCCTACAAAGCTGGAAGCTACTACCAGTATCTTCTTGTATGGTAAAGTGTTCTAGCCTGTATGGAAAAAAATGTGCGAACAGTAATTAAAATATTCAATATTTCTACAAACCGTGTCACATTATTAAAGTGTGTTAACTTCTGTGCAGCATGAATGGGGAGCTAACATGATGCAGCCCAGACTCCCAGTGCAGGCTAAGTGGAGCAGGCACGGTGCGCTCGCGCTATAAAGGGGGACATCGGCTGTGCTGACAGACTTGATCCTTGAGACACGTTTGACAGAAAGAAAATATTAAACTAATACCGATAAATTTTTAATGTTCTAGTAACGAAAAAGTACAGAAGTTTCGGTATACCGTGCAACACTAGTTATTAGCCTATGTCACTCTGGTTGTTGGAGATACAGTATCTGTTGTATGGTGAACTTGGGCTTCATCAAGGTTTATTTGTGAGTAAATCTGGCTTTGATAATAGCCAGTGCTTACCCAGCCACCGACCTCGCTGCACGTCACTGCATTTGTGAGCGAGAAAAAGAGAAGTAGAGAGAAAGAAGTTGATTGTGCACATGGGTATATACACGTGCGCATAGGGTCCACAGGTTTCTTATTAGTCGAAGCTCAGTCTGTTTTGCTTGACTTCCTCAAGATCCCCAGGGAGCTGGAATTATCGACTTTCCCTCTGTCTCACTCCAACCTGTGTGTCCAGGTTGTCTGCTTCGCTGAGCTCCAAAGGACGGCTGATGCATTCTGGAAAGAGGAAATAAGGCAGACGGAGTCCTGATTCTCTGGGCAGTTAGCTCTTCTTATCTCCCCCCTGATCCGCTAAGTGACATCCATTGTGTTTATAATCATGGGAATGATGAACGGAGATACTGTGTGGGAAAAGACAGAGGGAAGACCTATTAGTCCACTGTACCTGGTTTGGAGTATTGGCTTACATTTTCTAAGAGTCATAGGTGCTACTGAATGTGACGATGTGGACACTGCACTAGCTCTGTACCTGGCTATGTAACTACCATATGCATATATACAGTACATACTGTTGGTATTAGAGACATTTATGGTTAACTTTTTACTGCAGTGGGCTAAATCAGGATCACACAGAGTGTTTCTTGGTAGTCTTAAAC